>NC_079200.1:26256271-26558771 GCF_029499605.1 Hyla sarda
CCATAGACATTCTGTGATAAATCTGGGCCTATGGGCTTTAATTTGAGGCAAAATTCCGCAAGCGGAAATTCTTCCGTGTGAGTAGACCCTAACCCTGGAGAACCCCATCAACTCTAAGCCAGTTGTCGAGGGCGATTCGGTCATGTGATCATCCCTTTCGAATACCGATGTTGATACATATGTATTCGTGACTTTCGCCTGTCTGCGATTGCATAAATTACATTGCGCTGTTTACCCATTTTATTTCCATTTTATCAGTGATACACAAGACTCAGCCGTGGTATCATGGGCGTCTGTCCCGAGATGAGACTCAGCGAATGATAATACAGCAAGGAATGGCGGACGGGTAAGACCCATAGGATCATATTGTCATCAGCCTCAGCGAGGCAGTATTTCTTCAGTAAAGGAAAGGCAGCCATTAAAGGGGTTATCCAGGAGAAAAAATTCTTTTTATATATCAACTGGCTCCAGAAAGTTAAACTGATTTGTAAATTACTTCTATTAAAAAATCTTAATCCTTTCAGTACTTATGAGCTTCTGAAGTTGAGTTGTTTATTTCTGTCTAAGTGCTCTCTGATCACACGTGACTCTGGAACCGCCCAGTTTAGAAGCAAATCCCCATAGCAAACCTCTTCTACTCTGTGCAGTTCCCGAGACAAGCAGAGATGTCAGCAGAGAGCACTGTTGCCAGACAGAAAACAACAACTCAACTTCAGCAGCTGATAATTATTGAAAGGATTAAAAAATTTTAATAGAAGTAATTTACAAATCTGTTTAACTTTCTGAAACCAGTTGATATAAAAAAAAAGTTTTTTTCCTGGAATACCCCTTTAAATAGCTTTCATCATACCTATTGTTATCCTGTTTACTGTAAACATTGCGTTCTCTAGAACAGTGGTCTTCAACCTGCAGACCTCCAGATGTAGCAAAGCTACAACTCCCAGCATGCCCGGACAGCCAACGGCTGTCCGGGCATGCTGGGAGTTGTAGTTTTGCAACATCTGGAGGTCCGCAGGTTGGAGACCACTGCTCTAGAAGCTTTGTATTTGCTGTGATGTCACTCTAGACTTGTCATCAGGACACGGATTATCATACCGAGCCTTGCCTAGCTATATATTACCTCTTCACATTAATGTATGCACACTTCCCTAATATCCCTCAGATCATATCCATAACAGCCTTATATTTCCAACATGACTGGATATCTTGAGCCCCTTGCCTTAAAGTAGTACTCCGCTGGAAAACATTATTATTATTATTATTATTATTATTATTATTATTTTTTTATTTATTTTTTTTTTAAATCAACTGGTGCCAGAAAGTTAAACAGATTTGTAAATGACTTCTATTAAAAAATCTTAATCCTTCCAGTACTTATCAGCTGCTGTATGCTCCACCGGAAGTTCTTTTCTTTTTGAATTTCCTTACTGTCTGACCACAGCGCTCTCTGCTGACCCCTCTTTCCATTTTAGGAACTGTCCAGAGCAGGAGCAAATCCCCATAGCAAACCTATTCTGCTCTGGACAGTTCCTGACATGGACAGAGGTGTCAGCAGAGAGCACTGTCATCACACAGAAAGGAAATACATTTTTTTTTTTTTTTTTTTTTTTTAAAGGGACTTCATCTGTAGTATACAGCAGCTGATAAGTACTGGAAGGATTAAGATTTTTGAATAGAAGTCATTTACAAATCTGTTTAACTTTCTGGCACCAGTTGATTTGAAAGAAAATGTTTTCCGGTGGAGTACCCCTTTAAGAAGTTGGGTAAAAGTACCTATAGGAAGAAGTCAGGTTGCTGCAGAGAGCTTCTACCAGGATTTCCTCAACTCCGATATAGTGTGAGATATGTCACAAGATTTCGGGGGACATCTTAAAGGGAACCAATCATCAGATTTTACCCTATATAACGCTTGGTAAAGCGTTATATAGGGTAAAATCTTTATTTTCACCATTCCCGGGGGATGCTCCTGCCCCCAGGGATGGTGAAGATATGAAGTTATAATCTAGTCACCGCCGCCGCCGTAAGTAGTCACCTGGGCGGGGAGCTCTTCTCATCTACTCCCGTTCTTCGGCCGGGAGCGACGCCCCCTCCGCTTGATTGATGGGCCGCGTCATAGTTCCGCTCACTGAACAGACGGAGCAGAGTGATGACGCGGCCCATCAATCAAGCGGAGGGGGCGTCGCTCCCGGCCGAAGAACGGGAGTAGATGAGAAGAGCTCCCCGCCCAGGTGACTACTTACGGCGGCGGCGGTGACTAGTTTATAACTTCATATCTTCACCATCCCTGGGGGCAGGAGCGTCCCCCGGGAATGGTGAAAATAAAGATTTTACCCTATATAACGCTTTACCAAGCGTTCTATAGGGTAAAATCTGATGATTGGTTCCCTTTAAAGCGTTACTGTCATCTGAAACAACTTTTGGCATGTTGGTCGGACATGTTGAGAGTTTAGACTGCACTGGGTCTCAGTCCTGACACCCACTGAGTTTTAAGCCAGTGAAGTGCATGTAGTGTTCTTCACTGCCTGGTGGGCCGCCAAATCCGACTCACTCCCTACATTATAGTCTATGTGGAATGAGTTTGGGTTTTAGTGACAGCTGGGGAGTGAGGCACTCACCATCCCACTGGGTTTTAGGAGTGAGTCCACGTGCGATCTTAACTTTTGATTTCTGGACAACCTGTCAAAAGCAGCACTACAGCCAACGGCTGTCCGGGCATGCTGGAAGTTGTAGTTTTGCATCATTTGTAGGTCCATAGTTTGAAGAGCACAATCATAAATGCTTGAGATACAAATAACCCCTTTAACTAGGTTTACGTCATTCTGAGGTCATGACCAACCCTGTTAGGCTGCATTCACACCACATTTTTGCAATACAGTTCCCGTATCAGGTTTTTGATGAAAAATGGATTCCTCAAAACCTGACTAAACTGTATCAAAATGTGTGTATAAATATACGATTAAAAACCGTATATGGTTTAAAAATTATGTCCGGTTGCATCCGTTTTAAAGAAAAAAACTTATATGTTTCTAACTTTTCACTCCATTATGAATAAAGTTTCACTTGTTTGATTGAAATTCCAAGAAAAAAAAACTGTGCAAAGTCAAAAATCGTATGGTGAAAACTGGATGGAACCGTACGCACATACAGTTCTGTACGGTTCCCATTGACTCCCATGTAAAAAAAAAAAACATATTCAGTTTAATACCGTTTTTTCACCCGGACCAAAAACCTTGGTAGGCTACGGTTTTGGGTACGGGAAAAAAACTGACAAAACCGTACAGGATGCAAAACGGATACAACCGGATACATCTTTTGGCATACGGTTTTCAATGGAGAGTCGCTGCATACGGTTTTCACATTGAACACGTATACGTGAACTGTGCTGCACATACGTGGTGTGAATGCAGCCTTAGTTGGACCCCACCAATCACTAGTCTGTGGCATATCCTATTATATCGTATGAATACCCCTTTAAGACATCGCATTTCACTGGCTCCAGAGAACACATTGTATCCCTTTCATAAACACTTCTCGCTTTGTCTCTTTTGCAGAGTTTTCCTAGTGCGAGAAAGCACAAGAAACCCCAAAGGATTCGTCCTGTCATTGTGTCACGTACAGAAGATCAAGCACTACCTCATCTTACCGGTATGTGTCTGAGCTCAGCGCAACCGGAGAACAGGGGCTGCAGCTCTGCAATGTGTCCAGCGGCCGCAGAGTCTATTGAGCTTGTTTTACCACAGTCTGATTGATAAGACTTATGTAACATGACAGCAATTAATTCTTTCCCCGCTGTCAGATAAGCCTGTGATAATGATTTCATTATACTTTATTACAGGCCTTTTGACCTTTTTTATCACTTGCAAAATCTCATTATTCCGATCCTGCTTTCCTGTGCACCTTCCTGTCCCGGTGCTCAATCCATTTCACACCCATAAATATCTCTTGATCCGCATTATTAATAGATAATCATGTATTTTTTTTTTGTGCTGTATGTGTCAACAACATACACTTAGGGCAATGGTCTCCATTCTGTTGCAAAGCAAGAGCTAGGCAGTAGAGTCCTGCATTGGGATTGGGAACCTGCGGGACCCAATGAAAAACGCACTGGCTGGAATCAGGCTGCTGCGGGCGGTCAGGTGCTATGCCTGCGGGTCCTGCAAACTAGGGGTGCCACCGACTGTTTTAAAGTAGCCGTGGCGCCAGCAACCTGTTTAGGACCAGCAGCATGGACCGTGGTCACTTTAAATCAGTGAGCTGCGGTAGCTGCCAGCACTGACGAGTGACGCCCCTGATGTCGAGCTGCGGAGTGGGAGGACGTCACTTATCAGTGCAACGCAGAAAATGCTGGATCCGCCGAGACCTTGCACCGGAGCCCACCAGAGGACACAGGACAGGTGATAAACAGCAAGGGGATCAAAGGGGAGGTGGGGAGAGGAGGGAGGTGGGATTAAAAATGGCATAGGGAGTGTGGGGGGGGGGGGGGGGTTAAATGAAAATGGCACAGGGGGTGGGGGTTAAAATGGCAAAGGAGGGATCAGGGGGGCATATTAGCAGAAAGGATTGGATAAACATGGTAATGGGAGAAGGCTTGAGTGGACCACACACCTTGCGGGCATGGGCAGAGATGGTCAAAAATCCAGAGGGAGCATTTAAAAAAACAGTCCCGTGCAGGGCTCTACTAGGCAGTTAGGGCATGCTGGGAGTTATAGTTTTGCAACAGCTTAAGAGCCACAGGTCGGAGAGAACTGACTCAGAGTATTTCCATTACTTACAAAGATCAAATGGTTGTCCGTAGGAGCATATTCTAAGTTTTTGTTGCATTGTGATGGTGTTACTGCAGTGTCCCACTGTGTGTGTTTACGCTACATCTTGGTTGTTGGACAGGTCACCCCTTTCCCTATGTGCACTTTTATTGTTCATGTACTTTGCAGTCTACCTGTCATTGACATTGCCTGTCTGTAATTTATGCTCTGTGGATGTTTCTGCCACCTAGTGGCTATCTTTTGTTAGAGTCAGAACAAGAGACTTTTGAGGAGGTTCGTCAAAACCTTGCCCATAACAACCAATCAGATTGCTTCTTTTTATTTTACAGAGGCCTTTTTAAACATAAAACAAAATAAATCTGATTGGTTGTTATGGGCAATGGGCAACTTTTTCTCTGCACAGTTTCCATAAATCTCCCTCTTTATGTATTTACCAGTGGCCATACATTTTCTATTACAGTTGGCCGAGTGACCGTTACCTCACTCGACCTCCCCATACAAATGATTGTTTAGAATGACCAAACGTTCATGAGTTTCTTTATGGTGGAAGGGGCAAGCCACAGCCGGACAGTTGTCATGCTGGCTTTTGGCTCCAAGAACAATGGGGTCAGGTGGTAAAAATCCAACTCGCCTGATGCTTCTCTCCACCAACACATGACGTTGGTGGAGAGAAGCATTAGGCACGTTGGATTTTTACCACCGGGGGTACCATCATGGGGCTTCCTTACACCTTAAGACACCTTAAGACTGGCCCAATCTGTGTACTAGTATAAGGTGTTTGGGCACTTATAGACACCCACACTGGGATGGAAAGCCCTAGATAGTGAAAGGTCCCTGCTCAGTCTCCAAATCCCTCTCAGCCCTATGGGAGGAATTACTTTTTCTGAGGGAAAGGAGTTTAGTCTAGAGTAGTGTAGAAAGAGACCCTGGGTAACAAGGGATTAAAGCCCAATGGAGACTTTAGTTTGCCCGGGAGCACCAGACCTAGTCTAAAGGGTTTTACACTCCTCTGTCAGAGTGGCCGTGACTGAGAGGATCTACATATTTCTAGTCAAGAGTGCCACTAACCTCGAAGGCCACACTATCAAGAAGCCAGTGAAAAGAAGTTGTACAAGTACTCTACTGTACTCTAGGGCCTGTTGGGCTTCAGGCCAGGCCTAGTCATCAGAGTAGCCGAGAGGTCTACACTTTAATTGCCTGCACCCTGCAGCTTTTTCCGGTGTAGATCTCGCGTCTCCAGACCTCTTTGTTTCCGGGACTGGAGACGGGACGTTACGCCACGCCCCCTCGTGATGTCAAGCCCTGCCCCCTCAATTCATGTCTATGGGAGGGGGCGTGACGGCCGTCACGCCCCCTCCCATAGACATGAATGGAGGGGGCGGGGTGTGACATCACAAGGGGGCGTGGCGTAACGTTCCGTCTCCAGTCCCGGAAACAAAGAGATTTCCGAGACTGGAGACGCAGCCCGGCATAGAATGTGGCTGCTGCACGGAGATCGCGGGGGGTCCCAGTGGCGGGCCCCCGGTGATCAGACATCTTAACCCCTATCCTTTGGATAGGGGATAAGATGTATTTGGCCGGAATACCCCTTTAACAATACAATGACCTTTGTGTTCATTTATGAGCTGAATTCTATTGTGATGATGTCACCATAGCCTGTCCTATAATTTATAAGCCATGATGCTCTTTTGTCCTAATGTCACAATAGCCTAGATTTATGAGCTGTGTTTTATTGTAGTGATGTCAAGGTAGTGATTGTTTTTAGGCAGTGCTCTGTTGTCATGATGTTGCAATATGTTTTCTTTTAACCCTGGGCTGTCATTATGTCGCAGACAGCTGTGTCCTTATTTTTATACTGTTATACTAATGCAGCATTTTGTTGAAGTCATAGTTATATATATAAAAAAAAAAAGAATCCATTAAAGGGGTACTCCGCTGCTCAGCATTTGGTGTCATGCCCCGCCCCCTCGTGACATCCCGCCCCCTCAATGCAAGTCTTTGGGAGGCGGCGTGATGGCCACCCCACCCCCTCCTATAGGCTTGCATTGAGTGGGCAGGGCAGGACATCATGAGGGGGCGGGGCTGTGTCATCACAATCCCCTGGTGCAGTACAGACAGGTAGTGCAGGTGACACTGATGACAACCATACTTACCTGGCCCCTTTTCCGTGCTCCGGTTCTCCCGCTTTATTATATTCCGGGGCCAACTTGAAGCATGGGAAGGAGCTTTCTGACATCACCGCTGATGTTTGCTAGTAACGGGACCAAGCAAAGAAGCCACAGCGGTGACGTCAGAAAGCTCCGACATAGCATTGCATTGATCAGTGTTTTCGGTGCTCGATTGCTCCAGCCTGGATCTCAGGCGATCAGTCACCGATCGGACGCCGAGGAGGAAGGTAGGGACCCTCCTCGCATCCTCTCAGCTGATCGGGACACTGCGGTTTCACCGCTGTGGTCCCGATCATCCCGACTAAGCTGTCGGGATGTATTTTTTTTTTAACATTTTAGACAGGCTATCAACTTTGATCTAAGGGCTTATTACCGGACATCACTGCAATCGGTGATGTCCGGTATTATCCACGGGTCTCGGCTGTTACTAGGTTATATCGCAGGAGCGGGCGCAGGGCATACAGGTACACCCTTTTTCCTTAAAAGGTTAATAAATCAATCATCACAACATCATGTGGCAGAGAGTTCCATAGTCTCACTGCTCTTACAGTAAAGAATCCCTTTCTGTGATGATGGTGAAACCTTCTTTCTTCTTAAAGGAGTAGTCCAGTGGTGAACAACTTATCCCCTATCCTAAGAAAAGGGGATAAGTTTGAGATCGCAGGGGGTCCGACCGCTGGGGCCCCCTGCGATCTCCTGTACGGAGCCCCGACAGCCCGCGGGAAGGGGGCGTGTCGACCTCCGCACGAAGCGGCAGCCAACACGCCCCCTCAATACAACTCTATGGCAGAGCCGAAGCGCTGCCTTCGGCAATCTCCAGCTCTGCCATAGAGATGTATTGAGGGGGCGTGTTGGCTGCCGCTTCGTGCGGAGGTCGACACCCGCTATCTGGCCGGAGAACCTGGCCCCAGCGGTCGGACCCCCCGCGATCTCAAACTTATCCCCTATACTTAGGATAGGGGATAAGTTTTTCACCACTGGGCTACCCCTTTAATGTACAGGATTCCTCCTTGATAACTCTTGCTTTCATTCATAGGCTGAATTCTATTGGGATGACATCACAATAGTGTTTTT
Source organism: Hyla sarda (assembly GCF_029499605.1). Taxonomy (NCBI): domain Eukaryota; kingdom Metazoa; phylum Chordata; class Amphibia; order Anura; family Hylidae; genus Hyla; species Hyla sarda. The sequence continues at coordinate 26,264,277 of NC_079200.1, forward strand.
TACTAGCCTATTTTGTTTATAAGCTGTGTTCTATCGTGAAGTCACACAATGGCCTGGATCATTGCTGTGTGTTCTATTTTGTTGATGTCACAATGGTCCATCTGGTACATTGACTGTATATCCTGGGCTCTATTGTGATAATATCACATTGAACTGTGCCTTAGTTTGCCTCTTCTATTTTGACCCAGATTTACTAAAACTTTTACTACTAAAGTTTTATTAGCTGAATGACACCTTTAGGATGGTCTAGAATTCAGATGCACTTTTCATGCACTTTTTACAGATGCAATGCTTTTTGGAAGAGATCAGGCTTCTCTTGACATGGGGGGGGGGGGGCGGTTGTGTGCAAATTATGTCAGAATTCTGGAGCATGCGCAATAGTAAATTTGTGATGTCATAGTAATATTATTAAAATGGGAGTATAACAGTTCACATCCATCTATTATACACGTATATAATGTCTATACAGTAGCTGCATTAGGGTATGTTCACACTAGGTATAGTGGACTTCCTCGCAAAGAATGAACATGTTCTTTCCTTGCGCGGAACAATTTGAACGGGTCTCGCGGAAGACCCATTCACACTGATGCTAACGTTGACTGTACGGGTATTCTGCAGTGTGAACATACCCTTAAGATTTCATTTTCCTGGTCTTAAATGGTAAATATATCCAGTCTGAGCCTTATACATCATGACAACATACAATGGCCTGTAATATAAGACAAAGATATCATAGACACATACTCAGGCTCTCTCTAGGAATGTGGAATGAACTTTGGTGCCTTGAGCAGTTTTGAGGATTATCAATTGAACCCTTATGACACCAAACACATCTTCCTGACTTACCAAACTACACTTTTTTATACTTAGAATCAATGGCCATAAATTTTGTTCTATTTTTTTTGTTTATTCTACTGAACGATTTCTTTTTGGTTAAAGGAGTAGTCCAACGGTGAAAAGTTCTATACAGTTAGCAACAGTTTTAAAAGTTATATAACTCTGCAATATACTTACTTAAACCAAGTGGAACGGAAAGTAGCTTTTTTTCCTGGTTTTCCTTTGGACAGGAAGCGCTGCATAATTCAGCATGTCGACCCACGCATTCTCTTCACCCGCGGCCATTTTGAGGTCGGCTCGTCATTTCTCTCTTCTCTGCTGCCCGGCCCATTCATTATACCCTCTCCTCCCCCTGTACAGCCCCTCTCCTCCACAATGCAGATTGGCTCTGTAGTCAGAGCCAATCACTGATGCTTCGCTGCGCAAGCGCAGCATACTCTAACCCCTGAAAAGTTCTGACCGCAGAGCCCGAGGTCTGCAGGAGATAAGCCACGCCCCCTCACCCCCCCCCCCCTCCCGGAGGATGGAGAGTGCAGCTCTTCATAATACAAGACAGTGCAGAGGGAGAATGAGGACTTACACCAGTGGTCCTCAACCTGCGGACCTCCAGATGTTGCTAAACTACAACTCCCAGCATGCCTGCTAGGAGTTGTAGTTTTGCAACATCTGGAGGTCCGCAGGTTGAAGACTACTGACGTACACAGCTCCTTCACTCCCCTGCTCTGTGTTTTCCCCGTGAAAACTTGAAACCTCCCTGTGATAAATGAGGTAGTGTGTAGACAGAGCTGGGGGAGGGGAGGGGCTGTGTCCGTCCTCATTCTCCCCCTGCACTGTCTTCTCCAGTGAAAAAATCCAACCCATGGCTGCTCTGTGTGTCCTATGTAGACAGAGCAGGGGAGGGAAGGAGCTGTGTACATCAGTGGTCTTCAACCTGTGGACCTCCAGATGTTGCAAAACTACAACTCCTAGCAGGCATGCTGGGAGTTGTAGTTTAGCAACATCTGGAGGTCCACAGGTTGAGGACCACTGGTGTAAGTCCTCATTCTCTCCCTGCATATTATGCATCTTGTATTATACATCTTCTTGTATCTTTTTATGTCAGGATAGCGCAGCTGATTGGTGGTGCTATGAGGACTGTGATTGGTGATGCTATGAGGACTGTGATTGGTGGTGCTATGAGGACTGTGATTGGTGGTGCTATGAGGACTGTGATTGGTGGTGCTATGAGGACTGTGATTGGTGGTGCTATGAGGACTGTGATTGGTGATGCTATGAGGACTGTGATTGGTGGTGCTATGAGGACTGTGATTGGTGGTGCTATGAGGACTGTGATTGGTGGTGCTATGAGGACTGTGATTGGTGGTGCTATGAGGACTGTGATTGGTGGTGCTATGAGGACTGTGATTGGTGGTGCTATGAGGACTGTGATTGGTGGTGCTATGAGGACTGTGATTGGTGGGCACTAGGAAGGGCAATGACTTAGCATAGTAGGTCGTGTTAGAGGACGGCTTGGGGGCGTTTTTTTTATTGTATGGGGGCGTAGATTATGTTTGGTACTTGGGAGGAAGTCGGCTGTGTGAGAGTGAAAAGGATCATGGGAGCTGAGCTCCATAACCAGGAAGTACAGGGATTTTCACTGCAGCATATCTCACAAATGGGAGCGGTCAGACAAATAATGAAAAGTGCTGTGTGATGATGGAGGCAAGGTCTACATTGTGGCAGGTACTTAATTTCGTTTTTTTTCACTATTGGATATCTCCTTTAAGCAAACTAACAGATAATTTCCAGCGATTAGGTCAACCCTTCTACTTGTAATGCTCCCATAGACCCTCATTCAAAGGAAAGTTGTGAACAACCTTTGCCATACGACCACCAACCTACAAGAATCATAGACCCCATTTGGGACTTTCTTTAAAAAAAAAGTTTGCCTTTACCATCCATATGGAGCTGTTGGATTCGGGTCCTTTTTTTTTTTTCAAGGCCTATATTCTGTAGCTATAGTAGATAGTCCCTGCTGCTTACTTGTCAACGGTGAGCCCAGAAGAGACTGCCCCTTTGATATTCTAAGGGCAATGTCTTAGTCTTTGATTAGTAGTGGTAACCACCACAGTCTAGCCACACAGATGCCGATACTATCAACACCAATAGACAGTGAACAGGGGCCTTAAAAAAAAAAACTGTTTCTTCTAAACAGCTGCTCCAAATGGATTTTAGAAGTGCAGGATCTCCTCCTCTGTGTATACAGTGTATATAGATATATAGAAGTGCAGGATCTCCTCCTCTGTGTGTACAGTGTAAAGACATAGAAGAGCAGGATCTCCTCCTCTGTGAACAGTGTATAGAGACATAGAAGTGCAGGATCCCCTCCTCTGTGTGTACAGAGACATAGAAGTGCAGGATCCCCTCCTCTGTGTACAGTGTATAGAGATATAGAAGTGCAGGATCTCCTCCTCTGTGTATACAGTGTATAGAGATATAGAAATGCAGGATCTCCTCCTCTGTGTGTACAGTGTATAGAGACATAGAAGTGCAGGATCTCCTCCTCTGTGTATACAGTGTATAGAGACATAGAAGTGCAGGATCTCCTCCTCTGTGTCTACAGTGCATATAGATATAGAAGTGCAGGATCTCCTCCTCTGTGTCTACAGTGTATAGAGACATAGAAGTGCAGGATCTCCTCCTCTGTGTGTACAGTGTACAGAGACATAGAAGTGCAGGATCTCCTCCTCTGTGTGTACAGTGTATAGAGACATAGAAGTGCAGGATCTCCTCCTCTGTGTACAGTGTATAGAGACATAGAAGTGCAGGATCTCCTCCTCTGTGTGTACAGTGTATAGAGACATAGAAGTGCAGGATCTCCTCCTCTGTGTGTACAGTGTAAAGAGACATAGAAGTGCAGGATCTCCTCCTCTGTGCATACAGTGTATAGAGACATTGAAGTGCAGGATCTCCTCCTCTGTGTGTACAGTGTATAGAGACATTGAAGTGCAGGATCTCCTCCTCTGTGTGTACAGTGTATAGAGACATAGAAGTTCAGGATCTCCTCCTCTGTGTACAGTGTATAGAGACATAGAAGTGCAGGATCTCCTCCTCTGTGTGTACAGTGTATAGAGACATAGAAGTGCAGGATCTCCTCCTCTGTGTGTACAGTGTAAAGAGACATAGAAGTGCAGGATCTCCTCCTCTGTGCATACAGTGTATAGAGACATTGAAGTGCAGGATCTCCTCCTCTGTGTCTACAGTGCATATAGATATAGAAGTGCAGGATCTCCTCCTCTGTGTGTACAGTGTATAGAGACATAGAAGTACAGGATCTCCTCTGTGTGTACAGTGTATAGAGACATAGACGTGCAGGATCTCCTCCTCTGTGTACAGTGTATAGAGATATAGAAGTTCAGGATCTCCTCCTCTGTGTACAGTGTATAGAGACATATAAGTGCAGGATCTTCTCCTCTGTGTACAGTGTATAGAGACATAGAAGTGCAGGATCTCCTCCTCTGTGTACAGTGTATAGAGACATAGAAGTGCAGGATCTCCTTCTCTGTGTGTGCAGTGTATAGAGACATAGAAGTGCAGGATCTCCTCCTCTGTGTGTGCAGTGTATAGAGATATAGAAGTGTAGGATCTCCTCCTCTGTGTACAGTGTATAGAGATATAGAAGTGCAGGATCTCCTCCTCTGTGTGTACAGTGTATAGAGACATAGAAGTGCAGGATCTCCTCCTCTGTGTGTGCAGTGTATAGAGATATAGAAGTGCAGGATCTCCTCCTCTGTGTGTGCAGTGTATAGAGATATAGAAGTGCAGGATCTCCTCCTCTGTGTCTACAGTGCATATAGATATAGAAGTGCAGGATCTCCTCCTCTGTGTGTACAGTGTATAGAGACATAGAAGTACAGGATCTCCTCCTCTGTGTGTACAGTGTATAGAGACATAGACGTGCAGGATCTCCTCCTCTGTGTACAGTGTATAGAGATATAGAAGTTCAGGATCTCCTCCTCTGTGTACAGTGTATAGAGACATATAAGTGCAGGATCTTCTCCTCTGTGTACAGTGTATAGAGACATAGAAGTGCAGGATCTCCTCCTCTGTGTGTGCAGTGTATAGAGATATAGAAGTGCAGGATCTCCTCCTCTGTGTGTGCAGTGTATAGAGACATAGAAGTGCAGGATCTCCTCCTCTGTGTGTGCAGTGTATAGAGATATAGAAGTGTAGGATCTCCTCCTCTGTGTACAGTGTATAGAGATATAGAAGTGCAGGATCTCCTCCTCTGTGTGTACAGTGTATAGAGATATAGAAGTGCAGGATCTCCTCCTCTGTGTGTACAGTGTATAGAGATATAGAAGTGCAGGATCTCCTCTGTGTACAGTGTATAGAGACATAGAAGTGCAGGATCTCCTCCTCTGTGTGTACAGTGTATAGAGATATAGAAGTGCAGGATCTCCTCCTCTGTGTGTTCAGTGTATAGAGACATAGAAGTGCAGGATCTCCTCCTCTGTGTGTACAGTGTATAGAGACATAGAAGTGCAGGATCTCCTCCTCTGTGTGTACAGTGTATAGAGACATAGAAGTGCAGGATCTCCTCCTCTGTGTGTGCAGTGTATAGAGACATAGAAGTGCAGGATCTCCTCCTCTGTGTGTACAGTGTATAGAGATATAGAAGTGCAGGATCTCCTCCTCTGTGTGTACAGTGTATAGAGACATAGAAGTGCAGGATCTCCTCCTCTGTGTGTACAGTGTATAGAGATATAAAAGTGCAGAGCCCGTGTGTGCAGTTTATGGTAAACACCATTGACATTAGGATCCACCTACTAGCTCTTGGAGAACTGCAATTTATAGATGAAGCCTGCAGAGCAGAAATAAGGTGGAAAAACATATACAAGTTATATAATGGCCAGAAATAGTGCTGCTTCTCATGTACACACACTTTTCTTGAAAAGTCACCTGAAATGACCGGTACTCTTTAAGTGACATTGCAGAAAATTAAACAAACCCTCGTGCAACTTTAAAGCATTTCAGTAATGAGATGGTACCATGTGTGCCACCTCAGCCCATCAAGCTAGTCCAGTATGTACTCTGCTACATAGTGATTTGCTGTCATACAGCTAGCCCTACATAAATGGCTGTCTTTGTAATACATGGACTGCACATGTTCAACAGAATGGGAGCAGCAAATGTCATAACACCTAACGGGTCATCTATTTTATGCTGGCTTACTATAGTCCCAATTTGCCACCCAAAAATGTACATTGGCATGAACTCTAAATTTCCATGATGCACATATCAATCTTAAGGCATTAGGATTAAGGATTGAGGGTTTAGGTATTGTAACTCAGCTCACAGCTTTTGCATGAGCTGTCTCTAGGCACAAATAAGGCTCATAGGCTTTATGGAAAGTAAAAGTAGATGTCATTCAATTGATGAATATTTATGGAGCCATTAAAGGGGTACTCCAGTGCTTAGACATCTTATCCCCTATCCAAAGCATAGGGGATAAGATGCCTGATCGCGGGGGTCCCGCCGCTGGGGACCCCCGTTATCCTGCACGCAGCACCCCAGTTTAAATCAGTCCCCGGAGCACGTTCGCTCCGGGTCTGATTACCGGCGACCACGGTCTGCCCCTCAATGCAAACCTATGGGAGGGGGCGTGACCGCTGTCACGCCCCCTCCCATAGGCTTGCATTGAGGGGCGGAGTGTGACGTCACACGGGGGCGGAGGCGGGACATCACACACCGCCTGCCCCGTGGTCACCGGTAATCAGACCCGTAGCGAACATGCTTCGGGGAATGATTTTAACTGGGGTGCTGCGTGCAAGATAATGGGGGTCTCCAGTGGTGTGACCCCGCGATCAGGCATCTTATCCCCTATCCTTTGGATAGGGAATAAGATGTCTAAGCACCGGAGTACCCCTTTAACATCTATTAACAGTACTGTATGTTGTTGGGGATAATGCCAAGATTTTAGATACTTACGCATGTTTATACACTTAACAGTATACAGCAAATTTATATTGAACACATATTTGCTTATTTTTTTATTTCAACTCTAGTGTGAGGAAGATGGCAAACCTTTCTACTCAATGGATGAAGGACAAACCAAGTTTGTAGACCTTATCCAGCTGGTCGAGTTCCACCAGATCAACAGGGGTATCCTACCATGCACCCTCAAGCACTACTGCACTTCTGTAGCATTGTAAAAAGGGTATTGATGACTACGAAAGCAAGGACAGAACAGACCTTTTGGAGAAAGCAAATTACGGATTAAGACGAATGTTTCCACAAGGTGATCGATGCGACGCTGTGTAAGAGTTGGCACGAGTTTCGAGCTGGGATTTGTAGATTACCGTTTGATTGTTACTGTGTGGATCCAAATCCTCGCCTGAGCGGCTGACGTTGTATCAGGAAGCACATAGTCAATAAGCTAAAGTTTTTTTCTTTGTGATGTTATCGCCTTCGCAAGACTGTCAGGTGACAGCCCAATGGCATTTAGTGGCTAAATTCCAGTGGAAAACAAGCTTTCCGTAATCTCCTACACCCTCTGAGAGATGGCAGGAGAAGAGCGCCCTAACTGGGACGGAATGTTAAACGGTGCATCTGTTGCTGAGGGCACTGTACTGTAAATATCTACAAGGCCAGTTCATTGTCAAATATTTTATATAAGAAATCGTAAACTATATTATATTTTTTTCCTCTATTTTCTCTTACTTTGTACAGAATTCTCTTAATACAATCTACATATGAAGAGGAGCAGTTTATTTATATGTATCCAAAAGTGTCACAATAATAAAAACAAAATGTTCACTACTCTTTGTAAAGTTTACTTAGAATGAATTTAGTTGTCGGCATTAGACTGCGTTCACACTGGGCCAGATCCATCATAGTGTGGATCTAAATTCAATCCAATAGCAAATCATTTACAATAGGGTCCATTGGGGTTTTCCTTGTTTTCGCAGCAAAACAAAGCTGTGTGCTGGGCTCTTGTTCCCATCAAAAGTCATGGAACCCCTAACAGAGGCTCCGACTGGCAATTTGAATAGAGCCATAAAGTGTTACCGTCATTTGGAAAACGTTTGACATGTCTAGTTTAGATCACTTTTGGTCCCAAGACTGCAATCGTGAGTTAGAACTAAGAATAATGCGCGGCAGTGCTCTATACTTCCTATCTGGCCTCTCCATCATAGAGTCTATGGGAAAGAGTCAAAGGTTGAGTGACAGGTTAAAGGGGTACTCCAGTGGAAAACAGTGGTGCCAGAAAGTTAAACAGATTTGTAAATGACTTCTGTTTAAAAATCTTAATCCTTCCATTACTTATCAGCTGCTGTATAATACAGAGAAAGTTGTGTAGTTCCTTTCTGTCTGACCACAGTGCTCTCTGCTGCCACCTCTCTCCGTGTCAGGAACTGTCCAGAGCAGGAAAGGTTTGCTATGGGGATTTGCTTGTACTTTGGACAGTTCCTGACACATATACAAACAAAAAACCTCCGGAGAAAAGGGCTGGATCACAAAGGGTGCTGGAAGTCAGGTTAGAGTATTGCACATCTATTACCCACAATGCTTACCTGGTTCCCAGCGCCCTTTGTGATCCAGCTGCACAGGAGGCTTGGAGTGGCTGCAGGGTCCCGACTACGGCTTACATGCTATTTCCAATGTTGTACTTGGTTGTTCGGGGAGCAGTTACCATCTTGAAAATATCATCTTTGGTATTTAACTATATTACACCACGGATCGCTGTATTTCTCTTTTATTGTAGTTGCAGTTCCTGACACAGACAGATGTCAGCAGAGAGCACTGTGGTCAGACTGGAAAGGACTACACAACTTCCTTTGGAGCATACAGCAGCTGTAAAGTACTAGAAGAATTAAGATATTTAAATAGGAATATGTATGTATAAAGAACAGAAAAAAAGAGAGCAGGCACGCTCTAAGTGCAGCAATTTCCAATTTGAATTCACATAGAATAGAAATGGCTGCATTTAAAAAAAAATGAAGCAAAGGATGGGGAGATTGCAAACTCACCTCTTAGTGTTGTGCTGCAGGCACAACACTGTGATGCGCATGAATGAGTGTATACACTCAGGTAGAATCCTTGTGGTAGCCTTGTGTCCTATTCCCGATCATCTGTGATGCCGGTCAGGCAATCTGTAGTATGGAGAGAAATTCGGAATCTTCCCCTCGCTGGTTCGGATTGTAGTTCGGCGCAACAATGTAGCTGCCTGTCACAAATGCACGGAGGGCAGCAGAGGTATATCCAAACTGATTTTATTGGTATATTAAAAGCATAAAAGGACAACGCGTTTCCCAAGGAACTCCTTGCTTCGTCAGAGCCTGACGAGACCTGAAGAAGCAATGGGTTCCTTGCGAAATGCGTTGTGCTTTTATGCCTTTAATATACCAATAAAATCCGTTTGGATATACCTCTGCTGCCCTCCGTCCATTTGTGACAGGCAGCTACATTGAGACGCCGAACTGCGATTCGAACCAGCGAGGGGAAGATTCTGAATTCCTCTCCATGCTAAAGATTTTTAAATAGACATAATTTACAAATCTGTTTAACTCTCTGTATCGGTTATTTTGAAGAAAAAAAAAAATTCCACCAGAGTACCCCTTTATGTGACAGCCGAGGAGTAGGTGCACGCTGCCGCACACTTTACCCAACTGTAACTTGCAGTCACTGCAGTGTGATCTACACTTTTGACATGTCTCGGCAACATGTCAAATGTTTTTTCCAAATGACAGTAGGGCTTTAAAGGGGTATTCCAGGAAAAAACTTTTTTTTATATATCAACTGGCCCCAGAAAGTTAAACAGATTTGTAAATTACTTCTATTAAAAAATCTTAATCCTTTCAGTACTTATGAGCTTCTGAAGTTAAGGTTGTTCTTTTCTGTCTAAGTGCTCTCTAATGACACGTGTCTCGGGAAACGCCCAGTTTAGAAGCAAAACCCCATAGCACACCTCTTCTAAACTGGGCGGTTCCCGAGACAGGTGTCATCAGAGAGCACTTAGACAGAAAAGAACAATATTAACTTCAGAAGCTCATAAGTACTGAAAGGATTAAGATTTTTTAATAGAAGTAATTTACAAATCTGTTTAACTTTCTGGAGCCAGTTGATATATAAAAAAAAAAGTTTTTTCCTGGAATACCCCTTTAAAGTCTCCCCATCACACATCAGACAAACTAAATTAATTAATTAAATGTTTTAATTAATCGGGGTCTTTTTAGATGTTGCCTCGAGAAATGCATGGCAGGGAACTTCACTCCCTGGCTGACCATGATCTCCCTTCAGCTCTATTATGAGTCTATAAAGCCGTCCAAAGCAACTGGATGGGAAATAGTAGCCAACGGGGGAGTGAAGAGCGCTACCTCATTCTACTCTTGTGATATCAGTTAGGTCCAGAGCACTCGGACCCTGAACGATCCATATATTAGACATGTCTATCTGACATGCAAAAAGTTTTCCAAAATGACAGGGACACTTAATGGCTCTATTTATATTCAATAGCCTCTATTAGGGGTTCCATTGCTTTTGATGGAAGAAGAGAAGGAAACATCAAAGGGATTATCCCGAGATTATAGAGTACCTGTCATGATGTCCGGAAGCAGGGTAAGTATAAAACTCACGGGAAGTCTCGTAGGCCGAGACTTGCCTTCAGATGACGCGATCGGGAAATGTATGTCCAGAATCCCATGGAAGTCTATGGGAATTCCATAAATACAGTACTACTCCTTAAAGGGGTTATCCGGCCAAAGAGCTCTTGAAAAGCTCTGTTTCCGAGACTGGGGACATGACTTAATGCCACGCCCCCTCTTGACATCATGCCATCCCCCCCCCCCCCCTCCATTCATGTCTATGAGAGGGGGCGTGACCGCTGTCACGCCCCCTCCCATAGACATGAATGGAGGGGGGGTGTGACGTCACAAGGGGGCGTGGTGTTACATCATGTCCCCAGTCCCGGAAACAAAGAGCTTTCCGAGTCTGGATACCCAGCCCCGGGTGCTGCACGGAGATCGTGGAGCACCCCCGATCAGACATCTGATCCCCTATCCTTTGGATAGGGGATAAGATGTCTTTGGCCGGATAACCCCTTTAATGTGTCTAGTTTTGGGCTGCCAGATTGCCCAGGAGTTTTAAACACATTCTGATGCTGGTCGTCATAACAGGTACTCTTTAAAATGTATCACCTGTCTATGGAAGGAAAGGGGAGAACCTTATCCCTCGAGCAGCAGTGCACATGCTCGACCACTGCTTTAGTTCATCGCTATGGGACTGCCAAAAATAGCTAAAATTTGAAAAAAATGGCTACTTTCTTCCAAAAACATCACTACATCAGTCAAAAGGTAGTGTGTGGTATTTCAGCTCAACCTCTTGTACTTCAATGGTGTGGCACTGTTTTTGGAGGAAAGTAGCCATATTTTTCTAGCTTATGACGTCATAGCCCCACCCCTCATGACCTCACACCCCGGTCCGTCAATGCAAGTCAATGGGAGGGGGCGTGAGTCAATGGGAGAGGGAGACAAGTTGCTGCCAGACACTTCCAGACAGCTACTTATCTCTTGGCACAACAAAGGATCAGTCATGTTTATATCTCCCCATCACCTGCCATTGGTCAACATTTGAAACACCCTCATAAACATTTGGCTGTCAGTGAATATGTATGGGTAGCTTTAGACTGTCACCCACTCACCATGTGTGGCAACGCTCCCCATACAGGTAACCAAACTTTGTTAAAGGGGTACTCCGGAGTAGGAAAAAAAAGTTTTAAAATCAACTAATGCAAGAAAGTCATACAGATTTGTAAACTACTTCAATTTTAAAATCTTAATCCTTCCAGTACTTATCAGCTGCTGTATGCTCCAGAGGAAGTTGTGTAGTTTTTTCCAGTCTGACCACAGTGCTCTTTGCTGACACCTCTGTCCATGTCAGGAACTGTCCAGAGCAGGAGAGGTTTGCTTTGGGATTTACTCCTGCTCTGGACAGTTCTTAACATGAACAGAGGTGTCAGACTGGAAAGAACTACACCACTTCCTCTGGAGCATACAGCAGCTGATAAGTACTGGAAGGATTAAAATTTTTATATAGAAGTAATTTACAAATCTGTTTAACTTTCTGCCACCAGTTGATTTGAAAAAAAAAAAAAAAATTCTTCAGAGTTCCGCTTTAAATCAGCCCAATGAGTATAAGGTGAGAAATTAGAACCGTCTGTAAATTTAGGGTATAAAGATGTGAATCAGGATGAGGAGACCCTAGATTTTGGCTTTGTTCCCAACTGCTGTGAACTTTGCTCATGTTCTACAATAGGGGATAAGATGTCTGATCGCAGGGGTCCTGCCACTGGGGACCCCCACGATCTCTACTGGGGCAACCCAGACATCCGGGGCACAGAGCGAACTTTGCTCCATGCCGGATGACTGGCAATGTGGGGCGGAGGATCATGACGTCACGCCCCCTCCCATAGACTTGCATTGAGGGGGGCGTGGCAGGGATGTCACGAGCGGGGTGCGGCCGGACGTCACGGGCCTCCGGTGCTGCACCTGACGCTCTAAACGAACGCTGAGTGCAGCACAGAGATCGCCGGGGTCCCCAGCGGTGCGACCCCCGCGATCAGACATCTTATCCCCTTCATTTGGATAGGGGATAAGATGTCTAGGGGCGGAGTACCCCTTTAAAGAAAGACGTGCATTATGAGCTACAATGTCCCTGCCGCTATACACATACTCCAGGTGAACCACACACAAAAAGTTACCCCAGGGCAACCTAATGATTAATTCTACTAATTCTACAGCTAAATAAATAAAGAATTGTAAGTGTTTGTATGAGCGGCAGTTCCTAAGAAGATGACCCTCTGTGCCGGTCTCTCCTGGACTTGTCATTGTCCTACTTGGCTCTGTACTTCTCTGACAAGATAATCTCCTAAACTTTTCCCTCACATGCGCAACATAAGACTATTACGCGGTCCAATTAGCCCCTTTGAGAAAGTAGCAGCACTGCGAAATCCACACCCCTTCTTTACGTACCCCACCATCACTGTAGTGTCCTGTAAAGGAGCCCACCGCTCGTGTAGGTTTATAGGATCGATCCTCGTACTGTGCTTATCACTGGATGTTCCTCCGGGATCGGGCTGGCACTGGCGGTGAAACTGGCGCAGGATAGGCAGCAATGATTTAAAGGTGAGTATCACCGGAGCATTGTGACGTCACGGCCCCGCCCCCGTGTGATGACACGCCCCGCCCCCTCAATGCAAGCCTATGGGACTGATTCTAACGGGGTGCTGCATGCAAGATCACGGGGGTCTTCAGCAGCGGGACCTCTGCGATCAGGCAGGATAGGGGATAAGATGTCTTGGCGCCGGAGTACCCCTTTAATTACACTTTTTTTCTCCTCACATTTTCAATGGTCTCTTGTGCTTCTAACTTCTTTAAAGTATACCTGTCATCAACAAAAACTTTTGATATAATGTAGATAATACTATTATATGTATATTTGTAATATACATTGATTTAAAAATGCTGTCCCTGCAGTTATTGTCTGTGTGTCTCTATGAGGAGTCCAAATACAGGAAGTGAGGGCGGGACAAGCAGGGATCTGTGCAGGCTCCTGGCTTGTCAATCATCCTTGTGTGAGCCGGGGGAATGTCTCAGAGCCTCAGTGCACAAAACCCTTCTTGTCCTCAGTGTACAGAACCCTGCTTGTCCTCGGTGTACAGAACCCTGCTTGTCCTCGGTGTACAGAGCCCTTCTTGTCCTCAGTGTACAGAACCCTGCTTGTCCTCAGTGTACAGAACCCTGCTTGTCCTTAGTGTACAGAGCCCTGCTTGTTTTCAGTGTACAGAGCCCTGCATGTCCTCAGTGTACAGAGCCCTGCTTATCGTCAGTGCACAGAGCCCTGCTTGTCCTCAGTGCACAGAGCCCTGCTTGTCCTCAGTGTACAGAGCCCTGCTTGTCCTCAGTGTACAGAGCCCTGCTTGTCCTCAGTGTACAGAGCCCTGCTTGTCCTCAGTGTACAGAGCTCTGCTTGTCCTCAGTGTACAGAGCCCTGCTTGTCCTCAGTGTACAGAGCCCTGCTTGTCCTCAGTGCACAGAGCCCTGCTTGTCCTCAGTGTACAGAGCCCTGCTTGTCCTCAGTGTACAGAGCCCTGCTTGTCCTCAGTGTACAGAGCCCTTCTTTTCCTCAGTGTACAGAGCCCTGCTTGTCCTCAGTGTACAGAGCCCTGCTTGTCCTCAATGTACAGAGCCCTGCTTGTCCACAGTGTACAGAGCCCTGCTTGTCCTCAGTGTACAGAGCCCTGCTTGTCCCTCCCTCACTTCCTGTATTTGGACTCCTCATAGAGACACACAGGCAATAGCTTCAGGGACAAAAATTTACATATTTTTTAACCAATGTATATTACAAATATACATATAATATTAAAAGTTTTAGTTGACGACAGGTACACTTTAATTATAGGGGTATTCCAGGATTTTTTTTTTATTTGACTATGCTACTGGGGCTCTTAAGTTAGTGTAATTCATAATATAGTGTCTGTACCTGTGTTTGATGGCTGGTCTGGCAATTCTTATGTGATCTGCCTCAATGTTTATTTTTAGCAGCATACAAAATGAGTGTCGTCTCAGGTTTTCCCAGGTTGCAGTGCGGCCCGAGACATTACATCAGTAGTCATGTGTTCAAAGGAGCCTGTCTGCTTCAATGGGTGGAGCGACCGCTGGGTGGGGAGGGGGGGGAGATCATTCTCTACAGGGCTGCAAGGAAGTGTTCCAGGTGTGCTTCAATGGGTGGGGTGACTGATGTGTGGGAGGGAGAAAAGTGACCTCACACTTACAAATAAGGGAACCTGGGACTTTTAGTTGGAGGAAGGGAACTCCAACAGGAAATAGCCATTTCACAAAAAAGAAAGCAGCAGTGTTATAGTGAATTCATAGCACAGATCCTTCCTAAGCATGTCCATTACTGTCTGGCAGGTAAGTACTAAAGTCACCTTATGGAGGAAAACTCCTTTAAAAACCTATTGTCCAAATAACGGCAGTGTTACTCCATTTACCCAAATTGGTTCACATTATAAAATGCCTCTATACAAATGCTAGGCTGCAGTCGGTTACATAATGGTAACACGCTATCTTGTTGATTGATGTTGGTCATTTTACTCTAATATCTCATGTAAAAGACAATGTGGCTCCATGCAGCGGGTTATCTGTCACTTTCCTATCATAAATTACCTTTAGCGTTATAAAACATGACTGGTCCCATTAGCGGGATTACATTATCAGAAACTGATACCGTTTGCAAACTCAAGGAAGTCGTATTTACAGCCGGAGAGCAACATTTACATTGCATTACGAAGCTTCTTGGCGGGACTCTGCTGACCCCTAATGGTGATCTAAGGAAGTTTCTCAAACATGGCAGCAAATAAGGCCTCAGAGTTTGTAGCACAGCCAAGGAGGATACATTGCATCCGGCTGTATTATGGGTTTGTGAAGGCTACGCAGCATAATACAGCACCCAGAGAAATGTACGGGGCCCTACTGTACTTAGGACCAAGATTTCATATTGAGGCCTAGTTTTTTTCTGTCGGATTCCTATAGGGGAAATTTTTTCCTTAAATGGCCACTCTCATTAAAAAAAAATTTGCTATTGCACTCCTTATGGTAAAAAAAAAATCTTTCTAATATACTTTGTTTAAAAAAAAATTAATTGTCTAAGTTTTATTTTTGTTTAAAAAAAAAGCTGCCACTAGGTGTCTCAGTACTTGTCCAGAGCACATTTCCCCCCATCTCTTGCACAGACTTTGGACTGTGCAAGAGAAGTCCAAACACAGGAAATACAGTCTGGAGTGCTGAGGGGTGTGTGTGCAGCCTTAGCCAATCATAGCTCATCTCACATTGAACTGCTGTGGGCTGTGTATAGCAGAGTGAGGGAGGAAGTTCTCTCCTGTATGGCTTCAGATGATGTCACGCCTGCTGGGGAACGCCCCTTCCCAGTCTTTGAATCTGACTGAGACTGAGTAGAAAATACAGAGCAATATCCAGGTAGAAAACTAACAAATAATAAAAATAAAGGCAGGGGGTGGTTTATCATGATGGGGCCAGTGACCTGGGAGGATTACAAAATGTAACAAGATCATGAGAGGTACTCTTTAAGGGTAGAGTCACACCTGCCGTATTTTGCTGCGTATTTTGCTGCCTATTGACTTCAAAGGGAGGGAAGATGCGCAGCAGCAAATATGCAGTAAAATACGGCACATGTGACCCTTCCATAAGAGTCTATTATGTATAGTATCCTGCGCATATTTGATGCACAGGATTTGATGCTGTGTTCAGTCAGTTACCATTGAAATCTGCATCATAAAATCTGCGCAGGATACTACTGTATGTGTGATTACACCCTAAAGGGTCAGCTGTATTTGTTGCTAAGAGCTGCAGACACTGTTGGATAGATGTAAGGGGACAAAAACAAACTGCACCTTTCCTACATATAGAATGCATATATATATATATATATATATATATATATATATATATATATATATATACTGTGGGGGAGATTTATCAAAACCTGTCCAGATGAAAAGTTGCCCATAGCAACCAATCAGATCGCTTCTTTCATTTTTAACAAGGCCTCTGCAAAATGAAAGAAGCGATCTGATTGGCTGCTATGGGCAACTGGGCAACTTTTCATCTGGACAGGTTTTGATAAATTTCCTCCTGTGTGTGTATATATATATATATATATATATATATATAAATCCAGAAAACAGCAGCACCTAAAATTGATTTAAAAAAATGTGGAAATTTATTCCATTATTCCAGTGCAAAAAAGCAGAGCAACGTTTCCGCAGCCTGAGGCTGCGGAAACGTTGCTCTGTTTTTTTGCACTGGAATAATGGAATAAACTTCCAAATTGTTTCACAGTTTTGGGTGCTGCTGTTTTCTGGATTTCTATTGAGAGTGGAACCACTAACCCGGGCTCCCTTACAGCATCCACCTTTGCCAGAAGTTCTTCAATAGGTCGTGCTGCTCTCCTTGGTATATATATATATATATGTGTGTGTGTGTAACATCAACACTGGTCAGACAATTGTCTATGCACAAGATAATACTGTCTACACAAGCAGCAAATATAACCCTACATGTCACCATACTATCTGACCAAATCCAATAAACTGAGACCAGAATTACTGATCATACCAGTAAAAAAAAAAAAGATCAGCACCTCCAAACAAAATAAAATACATGTACAAGTGCCCACAAGTGACAAATACAACTGCTATACAATCACCACCACTACCGCTGACTAATGACTGACTAAGGCCCCACTACAAAATTCTCCGTTTTTAAACATCCGTATGAAGTTCCGTCTGAAAACCAGCTGAAAACGTCAGTAACAAAATCCTATACGTCCGTTAGAAATTCCCATTATAGTCTATGGGATTTTTCTACTAGCCGTTTGAACCCGTTATAGTCCGTTATAGTTCATCGCGGGGACGATTGTAACGGGGTGCGGCGTGCAAGATCATGGGGGGTCCCCAGCGGCAAGACCCCCGCGATCAGGCATCTTATCCCCTATCCTTTGGATAGGGGATAAGATGTCTTAGCGCCGGAGTACCCCTTTAAGTGTCCAGGGGATGTTCCCTAGTACAGCAACAGCCCAGGTAAGTCCAGCCCATGTCCTCTTTATCCCTGCCCCAGAGCCTGCTCTAATCCACCTAACCCTGTTTGACTGACAGCCAATTAATAAGGGGGACTTACCTGGGCTCCTCCTGTGTTGGGGAACGCCCCCATGGGCACTCAAGCCTAATTTGCATTATAACAAAATGACTTTATAGATAAAATAAAAAGTATTCCAAGAATCATGATAACTAGACCAATCTAAACAATGGGCTTATTTATACCCCTAGTTTTCTGTTAAAGGGGTTCTCCACTATAAGGTGATTTTAGTACTTACCTGCCAGACAGTAATGGACATTCGTAGGAAGGATCTGTGCTTGTCTTGGAGCAAAATCACTGTGTTGTGAGATTACCATATCTTTTTGCGAACTGGCTCTTTCCTGTTGGAGTTCTCTCCCTCCAACTACAAATCCCATCATTCCTCGTTTGTAAGTATGAGGTCCCTTTTCTCTCTCCCACATATGAGCCACCCCCACTACCCATTGAAACACACCTGTGATCCCTTTCATGCAATAGTCCAGTGTTTTCTAACCAGGGTGCCTACAGCTGTTGCAAAAACAGACAAAACTACAATTCTTGCAGAATGATCATCCTCCCACCCAGAAGACACTCCACCCTATTGAAGAACAGACAGGCTCCCTTTTAACACCTGATTAGTGATGTAATGTCTCGGGCGGCACTGCAACCTGGGAAAACCTGAGACGACAGTCATTTTGTATGCTGTTAAAATAAACATTGTGACAAAGATCACATAAGAATTGCGAGACCACCATGAAAACACAGGTACGGACACTATATTATGAACTACACTAACTTTACAGCCCCTGTAGCATAATCAAATAAAAATAAAAAATCCCGGAATACCCCTTTAACAGGTCTGCTTTAAAGGGGTACTCCGGCACTTAGACATCTTATCCCCTATCCAAAGGATAGGGGATGAGATGCCTGATCGGGGGGGGGGGTCCTGCCGCTGGGGACCCCCGTGATCTTGCACGCAGCACCCTGTTAAAATCATTCCCCGGAGTGTGTTCGCTCCGGGTCTGATTACTGTCGATCACGGGGCCGGAGCATTGTGACCGTCCCGACTCCGCCCCCGTGTTACATCACGCTCCGCCCCCTCAATGCAAGTCATTACTGTCGATCACGGGGCCGGAGCATTGTGACGTCCCGGCTCCGCCCCCGTGTGACATCACGCTCCGCCCCCTCAATGCAAGCCATTACTGTCGATCACGGGGCCGGAGCATTGTGACGTCCCGGCTCCGCCCCCGTGTGACATCACGCTCCGCCCCCTCAATGCAAGCCTAAAGGCTTGCGTTGAGGGGACGGAGCGTGATGTCACACGGGGCGGAGCCGGGACCTCACAATGCTCCGGCCCCGTGATCGACAGTAATCAGACCCAGAGCGAACACGCTCTGTGGAATGATTTTAACAGGGTGCTGCGTGCAAGATCACGGGGGTCCCCAGTGGCATGACCCCCGCGATCAGGCATTTTATCCCCTATCCTTTGGATAGGGGATAAGATGTCTTAGCGCCAGAGTACCCCTTTAACATGTTTTTTTGGGTCTACACGTATCTGCATACATATCTGACCTCATGATCGCTTTCAGTACAACTACAAGGACACCAAAAACGATTCATCTTGATAGTGAATGTAACGCCAACATGTCAACCACACTGTGGCCTAAGATCTCTATGGCGGCACTAACAGGGCGACATATCAGGTTCTCCATAGAGCCCAATAGGCGGTGTGCCACAAAATCTGCTCGGTAGCTGATAGCAGCCTTTACCCTACAAGACGAGAAACCACAGGAAAGCAATACATTCCTGGCTCATGTGTAAGATGGCCATATTGGTAAATCGTGTGGTAGTGCCGCTCCAAAGACTTCCCAAGTGATGTCTGTAACGTCAGTCTGAATGTCTGAGAGTCGCGCAGGAAACAGATGATGTCTGATGTAGCGGTTTTCTGGGTTAACTGCAGTTTTTTCCATTCCACGCTGTATCTACATCTGCAAACCAACAACTCACCAATACGGATGTATTATCACAAAGTAGAATGGCCCAGGTCACATGACTTTTGCACAATTTTTTGTGAAGGTCCAACCTTTATAGTGTACCTGTCACTTTAAAAAAAAAAAAAACTTTTCACATATCCTAGAAACATGTCAAAAGTTTTGATCCATCAGGGTCTGATTGTTCTTTTTCCCACATAATAACCCCCTGTAAATTGATGGGGGGGAAAAAATAAAACAATTCCAGAATTGCTGTTTTGAGTCATCTTACCTCCAAAAAGGTGGCTTAAATGGGTACTCCGGTGGAAAACAATTTTTTTTTTAAATCAACTGGTGCCAGAAAGTTAAATAGATTTGTAAATGACTTCTATTTAAAAATATTAATCCTTCAAGTACTTATCAGCTGCTGTATGTTCCAGAGGGAGTTCTTTTCTTTTTGAATTTTTCCTTTCTGTCTGACCACACTGCTCTCTGCTGACACCTCTGTCCGTGTCAGGAACTGTCCAGAGCAGGAGAGGTTTGCTATGGGGATTTGCCTCTGCTCTGGACAGTTCCTGACAAAAAAGAAGAACTTTTACTCTCTGTAGTATACAGCAGCTGATAAGTACTGGAAGGGTTAAGATTTTTGAATAGAAATAATTTACAAATCTGTTTTACTTTCTGGCACCAGTTGATTTATAAAAAAAAAATTGTTTTCCACCGAAGTACCCCTTTAAAAATTCTTGTGTATCCCTAGACACTATGGTGGAGATTTCTTAAAGGGGTACTCCTGTGGAAAACTTTTTTTTTTTTTTTTTTTTTTTTTTTTAATCACCTGGTGCCAGAAAGTTAAACAGATTTGTAAATCACTTCTATTAAAAAATCTTAATCCTTCCAGTACTTGTTAGGGGCTGTATACTAAAGAGAAATCAAAAAAAGAAACTAATTTCCTCTGATGTCATGACCACAGTGCTCTCTGCTGACCTCTGCTGTCCATTTTAGGAACTGTCCAGAGAAGCACATGTTTGCTATGGGGATTTTCTCCTGCTCTTGGCAGTTCCTAAAATGGACAGCAGAGGTCAGCGGAGAGCACTGTGGTCAGGACATCACAGGAAATTAGTTTCTTTTTTGGATTTCTCTTTAGTATACAGCCCCTAAAAAGTACTGGAAGGATTAAGATTTTTTTAATAGAAGTGAAGTTTACAAATCTATTTAAATTTCTGGCACCGGTTGATTTAAAAAAAAATAAAAGTTTTCCATGGGAGTACCCCTTTAAAACCTGTGTAGAGAAAGAGTGGTGCAGTTGCCCATAGCAACCAATTAGACCACATTTTTAAGGAGGCCTGTGAAAAATAAAAGAAGCCATCTGATTGGTTGCTATGGGCAACTGCACCACTCTTCCTTTACTCAGGTTTTAATAAATCTCACTCTATGTATCCATATATAGAGAAATAAAATACTTATAGGGGTCAAAATTTGGCACAAAGCATTTTTTTTGTAAACACCATAAAACCAAAACCTTAAAACCTCAAAATTGTGCAAAAAGGTGCAACAGAAAAATAAAAATCATGCTACGAAAAAGTTATGGCTCTTAGAAGAGGAACATGGATAAATATAAACTAAAAAAACAAACATGTTTTGCCGGTCATATTAAATCGAATCCCCTTTTTATTTCTCAGCCAAGTGTCAAAAAGGTGGAGCCAAGCTGCTCAAGTGCCACAGTCTGGTGCTAAAGTTTTCTCTGAACTGCAGATAGAGCATAAGATGTCTGATCGCTGGGGTTCCTGCTGCTGAGGACCCCCGCGATCTCGGCTGCGGCACCCCAGACATCCGCTGCACGGTGCGATTTACGCTCCATGCCGGATGACTGCCGATGCGGGGCGGAGGCTTGTGACATCACAGCCACGCCCTGCTTGTGACATCACGGCTACGCCCCCACAATGCAAGTCTATGGGTGGGGCGTGACATCCGTCACGCCCCTCCCATAGACTTGCATTGAGGGTGTGTGGCCGTGACGTCACAACCCCTGCAGCCCGCATCCTTTAAAGGTGTTTTCTCCTTTTGTATTATATTGGTCTCTGGCACTTAGCTGATCACAGGTTGTCCCCAAACAAACCAACGTGTTGTTTCAAAAGATTTTTTGAAAGCCTGCATGGTTTTGACAGATTAGAGTGCCAGGGTGATGTTTGGGCTCTTACTACTACTAACTGCTATTTACTCAAGGTACAGCTGACCTGAGCTTCATGGATGATAAACGATGAGAGGGAAGCCTTGATTTACCTTTGGGAAAAAGAGTGGATCATTTTTACCAGGCAGACTGGCTCACCTTACAAATACACAGACCAGGCTCTCACTTTCTCCTGCATATAGCACATGTTAAGCCCCATCCCCATTTCCTGTGTTCTGTCCTAGTTAAGCTTTTACTTGAGACAGATTTCCCCTAACAGCAGGCAGAGGATATCAGAATGCAGGGAAGGGAGACACTTAGAGTCCAAAGGGGAAATTTATCAGTGTTGATGTAGGTAGAAGTTTTTTGTAGATCGTTTTGGTTGGTCTAAATTTGGTGCGATTGCGCCAAACTTACCATACTTGTGCAAGGCACATGATAAATTTTGTGCAAAGTTCTAAATCTCCACACAGTTCTATTTGTACACCTGAGCTGCCCCTCACAGGAAAAGTGGACACAGGGATTTTGTTCTATTGCTTTCAGGCCAGGATTCCATTTAGTTTTTTTGTTCCCCAGCAAAAACCCCAGAAAAACTGTCAAAGCTTTTTCCTGTATTTTGTCAGTTTTTCTAGTGTTTTTTTTTTCTTACGTTTTTGCCGGAGTGTGGAAACAGTCATTTTTGTATCCTGTGGCAATTTTTTTACTGCCTTCAGGGTACCACTCCATGGGTCGTATGCAGAGCGCCCAGTCCACAGAGTGTAAGGAGGTAAGGAGTGATGCATAGTATATACATAGAGGGTGCAGAGCATCACTACTTACCTCCGCCGGCTGTATAGTATACAGGGGTGCATATTGTACCCATGTATTCTATACAGGAGCCCAGCAAGGAAAGAGTTAACTTACGCTGCTGCTGAGCAGTTCTGGATTAAGTCTTTGTGCGTTATACTGTATTTCAGCTGTCTATAGATGACTGTATATACTGGATCCAGAAGTCAGACGTCAACAATTGGAGGCTCCCTGTTTCGAAACACCCCAGCGGAGAGCCCCAAAAAATAAAAGGGCACGACAAACAAACAAAGGGACGACAAACAATAAAAGGGTTAACGAGGGCTTTTTTAAATACATTTTTTTTTTCAATGTGTTGTGTTTTTTATAAATGAACTGTCAGGCTTAGTAGTGGAAGCCATCTTGTAGACGGAATCCATTACTAAGCTGGGGCTTAGCGTTAGCCCCAAAATCAGTTAGCGCTCACCTCCAATTTTTACCCCGGTACCCCCCGCCACAGGGGTTCCGGGAAGAGCCGGTACCAACAGGCCCGGTGCTCCTGGGCCTAGGCGGTAGCAGGCTGGTGTTATTTAGGCTGGGGAGGGCCAGTAACAATGGTCCTCCCCTATCCTGATAATGTCAGGCTGTTGCTGCTTGGTTGGTATCTGGCTGATACTGAATAAATGGGGGAACCACACACATTGTTTTTTTATTTATTTAAAAAGAAATGCATAGGGTTCCCCCTATTTTCAGTATCAGCCAGATACCAACAAAGCAGCAACAGCCTGACGTTACCAGGATAGGTGAGGACCATTGTCACTGGCCTTCCCCAGCCTAGGTCCAGGAGCACCATTTTTGACCAGGGTAATAATTGGAGGTTAACGCTAGATGATTTTGGGGCCATCGCTAAGCCCCGGCTTAGTAATGGATTATATCAATAAGACAACTTCCATTACTAAGCCTGAAAATGTAATTACAAAAAACACAACGCATTGAAAAAAAAATTCTATTTGAAAAAACACTCCCACCACAGCCCTCGTTAACCATTTTATTGAAATAAAAACAAAGCTGGTTATCGTTGCAGTCCACCGAATCTGATGTAGTCCTCCGCATTCACGTATCTGAAATGAGAGGAAAAGAAAAACAAGAAAAATGGGTTAGTACATTTTTTGTGCTCTCCCCTGGGGAGAGCGCACATAATGCAGCGTGTTCCTAAACAGGGAGCCTCCAATTGTTGCTAAACTACAACTCCCATCATGGGGGGGGGGGGGTGTAGTTAAGCAACAGCTGGAGTTTCTGTGTTTGGGAACACACTGCCAGAAAGGCTGTCTTCCAATTATGCAAAACGCATAATGAGAACAGAGTCAGGCCTGTGACTGTTTAGCTCCGACCCCTCATCACTAGGGGCAGAGAAGTAAAGGTCGCAAGGGGTCTAAGGAGTAAGACCCCCTTTCGATCTATCCCTCTGCTCTTGGACTACTACTCCCATCATGGGACAGAGTCTGTTCCATGATGGGAGTAGTTGTAGTACTGCAGCGTTGAGGGATGGCACTTGCACATCCCCTGGCTGCGGGACTTTTAGGACTACTACCATGGACTGACTCCGTCTATGATGGGAGTTATCGTCCAGGGGCTGAGATGCAGATCGCAGCAGGTCATTCTCCAGAGACCCGCTGCGATCCGCATTTATTAAGGTAACAAGCTGGCAGCACATGCATCTCCACTGCACTCCCCATCGACTACAGGCTCCTGTATACGCTGTCATAATTCATAATCCCGCCGCTCGGAAACCGGAGCTCTGATTGGTGAAAACCTATTCACCAATCAGAGCTCCCGTCTCCCTGCAGTGAGGATTATGAATTATGACAGCGTATACAGGAGCCTGTAGTCGATGTGGAGTGCAGTGGAAATGCATGTGCTGCCGGCTTGTTACCTTAATAAATGCGGATCGCAGCGGGTCTCTGGAGAATGACCTGCTGCGATCTGTACCTCAGCCCCTAGAATATAACTCCCATCATGGGCAGAGTCTGTCCATGATGGGAGTAGTAGTCCTAACTGTCCCAAAATAGTCCCGCAGCTGAGGAGGGGGATGTGCAAATGCCGTCTCCCAGTGCTGCGGTACTACAACTACTCCCATCATGGGACAGACCTCCCTTAGACTTGCATTGAGGGGGCGGGGCGTGATGTCTTGAGGGGGCGGGGCCATGACATCTCGAGCTCCCGGCTCCAGCATTCGGAACAGTTTTTTTCCTAACGCTGAGCAGCGGAGTACCCCTTTAACATTCAGTAGGTGGTCCATTCTCCTTTGATTGAGATCATAAAGAGCTCTGCCAGTAGGTTCTGCCGAGTCACTGACGATAAGCGGGATGGATGGGGATGAGGATTTATATTATTCTCCCTGGAAGAGTTTTTGGCCGGGATTGTGTCGTATGGAGATCATAAACCTGCATATCATATTTTCGGATGATGGGGTATTATTATTTACAAGGAGATTTTATTATCTCGCTGTGTGACACAAATCTGTCTTCTCTCCGGGATTTTTGATAAGCTTCGGACATATTTATTTATTTTTTATTTTTTGCAAAGCTCGAGATTCATTCTTGCAGAAGGATTTAAAAGATATTGTCAATATACCCAACGCAATATTAAAAAACTGATATTGTGAGATTTTGTTTACAACCTTTCAAGACAAGTAGAGTATGTGCTTATACGCATTCTACTATGTCACTGTATCTTTAAGCTTAAAGGGGTACTCCACTGGAAAACATTTTCTTTTATTTTAAATCAACTGGTGCCAGAAAGTTAAACAGATTTGTAATCCTCCCAAATCGTAATCCTCCCAGTATTTATCAGCTGCTGTATGCCCCACAGGAAGTTCTTTTTTTTTCTGTCTGACCACAGTGCTCTCTGCTGACACCTCTGTCCGTGTCAGGAACCATCCAGAGTAGGAGTAAATTCCCATAGCAAACCTCTCCTGCTCTGGACAGGTCCTGACATGGACAGAGGTGTCAGCAAAGAGCACTGTGGTCAGACTGAAAGGAACTACACAACTTCCCCTGGAGCATACAGCAGCTGATTGGGGGGGGGGGGGGGTGATGTAGTTCCCTGGATGGGAGTGTATTCTTTGCTACTGGGCAAACTAAATCAGACCTTCAAATGTATTAAAGGGGTACTCTGTTGCTAGACATCTTATCCCCTATCCAACAGCCGGACCCCGTGATCAAACATCTTATCCCCTATCCAATGGATAAGGGTTATGATGTCTAGCAATGTAGTACCCCTTTAAGTGTCAGATCCCAGGACTTATTCAGAACCTAGGACTCATACAGACGCCTAACCATACCCCTAAACTTATTCAAACCCCAAATGAGACACTAAGGCTATGTTTACACATGGGAATGTCCACATGGAAAATCTGTGTGTGGACATTCTGGACACTGCTGACGCTAGGACCGCACAGGAATGCGCCGTCTCATAGATCACTATGCATTCCGTACAGGTCTCCGGAAACATCTGGCACAGAAATTCTGCCGTGTGCACTGAGCAGCAGAGTCCCTTAAATGGGTACTCCACCCCTGGCATCTTATCCCCTATCCAAAGGATAGGGGATAAGATGTTAGATCGCCGCGGTCCTGCTGCTGGGGACCCCGGGGATCGCCGCTGCGGCACCCCGCCATCATTACTGCACAGAGCGAGTTCGCTCTGTGCATAATGACGAGCGATACAGGGGCCGGAGCAGCGTGACGTCATGGCTCCGCCCCTCATGACATCACGGCCCGTCCCCTTAATGCAAGTCTATGGCAGGGGGCGTGACCGTCACGCCCCCTCCCATAGACTTGTATTGACGGGGGCGGGCCGTGACATCACGAGGGGCGGAGCCGTGACGTAACGATGCTCCGGCCCCTGTATTGCCCGTCATTACGTGCAGAACGATCTCGCTCTGCGCAGTAATGATAGCGGGGTGCTGCAGCAGCGATCCCCGGGGTCCCCAGCAGCGGGACCCCGGCGATCTGACATCTTATCCCCTATCCTTTGGATAGGGGATAAGATGTCTAGGGGCGGAGTACCCCTTTAAGTCAATTTAAACTCTGCAAGAAACATTTATTTAGACCCCAGACTAGACCTAGATTAGTCTATGGAGGTTAGTGCAAAACAAAGATACTATTTCTTCCTTGTTCCTGCACCGCAGCCAAAACTCTTCAGGGCACAACCTGCAACACAAACATATTAGGCTCTGCACTTTTCCAGCATTATCCCCCCCCCCCCTTTTCCCCACAAATGATTCCAGCCTCCTCCATACACAATGCCACCAGCCTACCCACAACGCACAAGGGGGGAGATTTATCAAAACCTGTGCAGAGGAAAAGTTGCCCAGTTGCCCATAGCAACCAATCAGATTGCTTGTTTCATTTTTAACAAGGCCTCTGTAAAATGAAAGAAGCAATCTGATTAGTTGCTATGGGCAACTTTTCCTTTGCACAGGATTTCATAAATCTCCCCCAATGTTTCCAGCCTCACTCAAATGTCTCCAGCCCCCCCCCCCCCCCCCCCCACACACAAGCACACACAATGCCTCCTGCCTTCCCCATATTCCTCCAGCCTTCCCCACACACAATGACTCCAGCCTCACCCACACAGTGACAGAGGGATGTACATGGGAGACGGGTGTAGAGGGGTGTACATGGGTGACAGAGGGGCATACAAAAGTGTCAGAGGGGTGTTGAGGGGTGACAGAGGGGTGTACGGATAACAGAGGGGCATACAAAAGTGACAGAGGGGTGTACGGATAACAGAGGGGTGTCCAGTGGTTACAGAGAGGTTACTAGGGGTGACAAAAAGGTGTAGAGGAGTGAAAGAAGGGTGGGGGTGCACTACCTGAAGCTGAGTTGGCCTCTGTCAGCGCCACCCCTGTTCCTTCCCTCCATCCACATCATTGTGCTGAGGGACCAGGGAGAATCCAGATTCCACAGCTGCTTCACAGGAGAAGGAGGATACACGGGGATCAGAGCTGAAGAATCCCGTCCAGGGAGTGCGCACAGACGTCTCTTCCACCCGGCCTGTGACCCACTCACAGCGCTGCAGGCCCAAGCCGGGATGGAAATTCAATAACATTTTTGTGTCATCTTTCCCACTGGAGTGTCCCGGCACCCTGGTTAGGAATCACTGCCAAATGTAATGTGTGCTGGGCTCCCTATGCCAGACGATGTACCCCCTTGCAGCAGCACAACTGAGGCGATCCATCAGGAAGCTCCTGCCCTGATCATATCAGCAGTGACACGTGTGTGAGGAAGGAAAGAGACTGTTTTTTTTACTACTCCCTTACTGACCAATGGCCCTCAGGCCTATGTAAGACCAAGGAAAATATTACTCCCTTATATACTCAACATCTTAAAACTTGCCAGGGCCTAGTGTGCCGGACCCCAGCTGTAGTTCTGCTGCTGATGGCAATCCCCCCTACCATAGATACACTAGATGAGTTTATGACTGCTAGTATCCCTGGTCAGAATTTGAACCTTGGTCTGCCAGTTAAAGGGGTATTCCGCTCCTAGACATCTTATCCCCTATCCAATCGGATGTCTGGGGTGCCGCAGCCGAGATCGTGGGGGTCCCCAGCAGCGGGACTCCCGCAATCTCGGCTGCGGCACTCCAGACATCCGGTGCACAGATCGAACTTCGCTCCGTGCCGGACGACTGGCCATGCGGGCCGGAGGCTCGTGAAGTCATGGTCATGCCCCGCTCATGATGTCATGGCCAGGGAGGGAGTGGGCGTGGTGGCCGTGCATTGAGGGGGCGTGGCCGTGACATCACGAGCCTCCGGCACTGCACCCGACGCTCTAAACGAAGGCCGTGTGCAACAGGGAGATCGTGGGGGTCCCCAGCTGCAGGACCCCCACAATCAAACATCTTATCCCCTATTCTTTAGATAGGAGATAACATGTCTAGGACTTTTGACCTTATGGTTCATCTGCAATATGTAGAGGAACCAGCAAGTTTTCTAATTCTCTACAGTGCCACCACAGGATAAATGAAGGATTACACCGTTCATAATCTTTGTGATGTATATACTAGGACATCCATAGCTACTTTTCACTTTATAGATTATAATCTTAAACATCTTAAATTAACTCATTTATATGCACATAAATTGGGGGGAGATAACTAAAACTGCTTGCACCAGAAAACTGACTTACATGACTTGCACCACATTATCAGTGTCATTTAGAGTGACAAAAGGGCTTGGCTTATCGGAAAGTGGGTGCAGCCCTGCTGAACGGGATGTGGCTTAAATGTGTCAAGCATGTGTAAAATTTTGGCACCCATTTTTGGCATAAAAAAACAAACAAACTTAAAGGGGTACTCCACTGGAAAACATTTTTTTTAATCAACTGGTGCCAGAAAGTTAAACAGATTTGTAAATTACTTCTATTAAAAAATTCAGTACTTATCAGCTGCTGCCTGATCCACAGGATTTTTTTTTCTTTTTGAATTTCCTTTCTGCCTGACCACAGTGCTCTCTGCTGACACCTCTGTCCATGTCAGGAACTTTCCAGAGCAAGATAGGTTTGCTATGGGGATTTGCTCCTACTTTTATTGGGAATGGGGCACTTATTTTTTTTTTAATCACACTTCATACTTTTATTGAAGACATTTTTATTTTATCTTTTACACTTTTTACAGGTTATACTATGCTGCAATCCATTTGTACACAGTATGACCTGATGAGCTGCACACTGTACAGCCTCTGGCTGGATCTCACCGGCTTCCGTAGCAGGCAGATAGGAGGTCATCATCTGACCTCCTGCTGTCATAGCAACCAATGGCGACCCGCGATCATATCGCGGTGCCGCTGTTGCTGAACAGGGGGAGCGCACTCCCCCTGTCAACCCCATAGATGATCAGGATTGATCACAGTATCTATGGGGTTAATGCTGCCGGGACCGGCGCGGCTTCGGCGGGACACCGGCTGTCATTGACAGCCGGGTCCTGCTGCCAATCTCCTGTGCTGCCCGCGGCAGTGCAGGAGATCGCTAGGACATTTGCATAAGTCTCAGCGCGCGAACAGGTCGGGTACTGGGACATATTCATACGTCCTATGGCATGAAGGGGTTAAAGTATACATCAGAAGAAGATTTTCAAACAGCGCACTTTGCTGTTTTATTCAAGGTCCATTCGGCACTTCTTTTTTTTTTTTGCCCTAAATGGATCAAAACACAATTGACACTGTTGGGTCCCAGCGGATCCCATTGACCTGAATGGGATCTGTCAGGTGTTTTTGGTATTTTAGAGGAGTTGGGCGGAGGAAAAAAAACCAACAGCTTTTTGCAACAAAAAAAACTGCATCGAAAAAACGGTGAGACAATTTGATACATTTTTGCGCAATTGAAATTGGCAGAGGAGAAAGTGCAAGCTTTGAAAATGGTGGGAAAAAGTGGCAAATTATAAATATCCCCTACAGGGCCTTAGAATTAGACAGTTTATTAATCTCACCTGTTATATTCCCGTATTATTTCCTTATTATGTAATTTACCATTATGAACAATTGCTAAATATTCTCTGCGTCCCAAGGTCATAGTTTAGAAATATTTCTCCTTTGTAGCCCTGCAGTAAAGTCCAGATCATCCAATAGATACAGGATGTTTTGTGTTGTGTCTGATTCCGAGGGTTATAAATCCCGAAAATAACTTTCCTCTATTACTTTACAACACTTGCATTAGATGATAACACGATTTTATTTGGTGCCATCGTATTCGCTCTTCTCTGGATAGAGCCTGGGCCCGAGGTAACAGAGTTTGAGTATAAAGTCTACGAAGATGCCACAAGGGGGGGATTACTTCAAGGCAGACCCCGAAACCTCTGATCTGTTCACCAACTACTACTTAAAGGGGTACTCCGGCGGTAAGACATCTTATCCCCTATCCAAAGGATAGCGGATAAGATGCTTGATCGCGGGGGTCCCGCCGCTGGGGACCCCTGTGATCTTGCACGCTGCACCCCGTTACCATCAGCCCCCGGAGCGTGTCGCTCCAGGTCTGATGACTGGCGATCACGGGCCGGAGTATTGTGACGTCACGGCGCCGCTCCCGTGTGATGTCACGCTCCGCCCCCTCAATGCAAGCCTATGGGAGGGGGCGTGACAGCTGTCACGCCCCCTCCCATAGGCTTGCATCGAGGGGGCGGAGCGTGCCGTCACACAGGTGCGGAGCCGTGACGTCACAATACTCCTGCCAGTCATCAGACCCAAAGTGAACATGCTCCGGGGGCTGATAATAATGGGGTTCTGCGTGAAAGAGCGGCAGGACCCCCGCGATCAGGCATCTTATCCCCTATCCTTCGGATAGGGGATAAGATTTCTTAGCGCCGGAGTACCCCTTTAAAGAACTCCAAAGCCATCTTTTCTAGTCTTGGGCAGACCCCAGACGAGATTGCCGAGGTAAGGCCCATAAAGAAAAAATAGACAATTTTTGTGTTTGTAAACATTCAGAAATTTACCATGACAGATGCTAAGGTGCAGGGTCAGAATGCAGGGAAAACAGGGTAGGCTGCTGTGGTGTCCCAGTACGGGAGGTGTTACCCCGTACCCTTGCTGTCCTGTCAGGCAGCGTCCCTGCAGTGTCCCCTGGGCCTCCCTTACACTTGTTCCCCCATGTACAGATGGTTCATCACTTGTATTATAAAATGTGTAAAGAGGTGTTATAACTTTAACTTGTCATGTGACTGTTACCCAGGAGGTATCAGTGACCAGGTGACCAAAGGGCGGCCTATGGGCTCCATGCTAGTCTCCCACATATAAGCCCTGGGTGGAGCCTCTACTCTCGAGTCGAGTCTACGTGTGTGTACAGAGTCATAGGAGCCTCAGGTCCAGTCTGCAGTCACAAGCTACAAACAGTCACAGTCCTGTCAGTCACAAGTCAGTCAAGTCAGTCACAGTCATCATTTGTCAAGTCAACGTGGCCTGCATTAAACTGACCCCATCTACTACAAGTCCCAGCAAGCCCTTAACCCCTTCATGACCCAGCCCATTTTCACCTTCAGGACCTTGGCATTTTTTGAAAATCTGACCACTGTCACTTTAAACATTAATAACTCTGGAATGCTTTTAGTTATCATTCTGATTCCGAGATTGTTTTTTCGTGACATATTCTACTTTATGTTATTGTAAACATTTCACTGATATTTGTATCCTTTCTTGGTAAAAAATAAAAAAAAAATCATGAAAATTTGGAAAATTTAGCATTTTTCTAACTTTGAAAGTCTCTGCTTGTAAGGAAAATGGATATTCCAAATAAATTACATATTGATTGACATATACAATATGTCTACTTTATGTTTGCATCAAAAAATTGACAAGTTTTTACTTTTGGAAGACATCAGAGGGCTTCAAAGTTCAGCAGCAATTTTCCAATTTTTCTCAAGATTTTCTAAATCGTACTTTTTCAGCGCCCAGTTCAGGTTTGAAGTGGATTTTAAGGGTCTTCATATTAGAAATACCCCATAAATGACCCCATTATAAAAACTGCACCCCCCAAAGTATTCAAAATGACATTCAGTAAGTGTTTTAACCCTTTAGGTGTTTCACAGGAATAGCAGCAAAGTGAAGGAGAAAATTTTAAATCTTCATTTTTTACACTCGCATGTTCTTGTAGACCCAATTTTTGAATTTTTACAAGGGGTAAAAGGAGAGAAATCACCCTAAAATGTGTAACCCAATTTCTCTCGAGTAAGGAAATACCTCATATGCGTATGTAAAGTGTTCGGCGGGCGCAGTAGAGGGCTCAGAAGGGAAGGAGCGACAAGGGGATTTTGGAGAGTGAGTTTTTCTGAAAGGGTTTTTGGGGGGCATGTCCCATTTAGGAAGCCCCTATGGTGCCAGAACAGTGGACCCCCCCCCCCCACATGTGACCCCATTTTGGAAACTATACCCCTCATGGAATTTAATAAGGGGTGCAGTGAGCATTTACACCCCACTGGCGTTTGACAGATATTTGAAACAGTGGACTGTGCAAATGAAAAATTTTATTTTTCATTTTCACAGACCACTGTTCCAAAAATCTATCATACACCAGTGGGGTGTAAATGCTCACTGCACCCCTTAGTACATTCCGTGAGGGGTGTAGTTTCCAAAATGGGGTCACATGTGGATATTTATTGTTTTGCGTTTGTCAGAACTGCTGTAACAATCAGCCACCCCTGTGCAAATCACCTCAAATGTACATGGCGCACTCTCCCTTCTGGGCCTTGTTGTGCGCCCCCAGAGCACTTTGCGCCCACATATGGGGTATCTCCGTACTCGGGAGAAATTGCATTACAAATTTTGAGGGTCTTTTTTCCCTTTTACCTCTTGTGAAAATTAAAAGTATAGGGCAACACCAGTGTAAAAAATAAAATTTTTATACACTAACATGCTGGTGTAGACCCCAACTTCACCTTTTCATAAGGGGTTAAAGAAGAAAAAGCCCCCCATAATTTGTAAGGCAATTTCTCCCGAGTATGGCGATACCCCATATGTGTCCCAAAACTATTGCCCTGAAATACGACAGGGCTCCAAAGTGAGAGAGCGCCATGCGCATTTGAGGGATTTGGGATTTGCATAGGGGTATTCTACGCCAATGATTCCCAAACAGGGTGCCTCCAGCTGTTGCAAAACTCCCAGCATGCCTGGACAGTCAATAGCTGTCCGGCAATACTGGGAGTTGTTGTTTTGCAACAGCTGGAGGCTCCGTTTTGGAAACAGTAGCGTACCAGACGTTTTTCTTTTTTTTTTGGGGAGGGGGGCT
Source organism: Hyla sarda (assembly GCF_029499605.1). Classification (NCBI taxonomy): domain Eukaryota; kingdom Metazoa; phylum Chordata; class Amphibia; order Anura; family Hylidae; genus Hyla; species Hyla sarda. The sequence goes on from NC_079200.1 coordinate 26,297,464, forward strand.
GTGTAGGGGTATGTGTATATGTAGTGTTTTTTACTTTTTAATTTAGGTTAGTGTCAGTGTAGTGTAGTGTTTTTAGGGTACAGTCACATGGGCAGAGGTTGACAGCAAGTTTGCCGCTGGGAGTTTGAGCTGCAGCGCAAAATTTGCGCCATCTCAAACTTGCAGCACTCACTGTAAACCTCCGCCAATGTGAGTGTACCCTGTACATTCACATTGGGTGGAGGGGGCACACATCCAGCTGTTGCAAAACTACAACTCCCAGCATGCCCTTTGGCTGTCCGTGCATGCTGGGAGTTGTAGTTTTGCAACAGCTGGAGGCACACTTGTTTGGAAACACTAAGTAATAAACTTTCAAGTGTTTTGTAACCAAACTTAGTGTTTCCAAACCAGTGTGCCTCCAGCTGTTGCAAAACTACAACTCCGAGCATGCATGGTCTGTCAGTGCATGCTGGGAGTTATAGTTTTGCAACAATTGCAATAGCTGGAGGCACTGAGGTAGGAAACGGACAATGTTTCCCAACTAGTGTGCCTCCAGTTGTTGCAAAACTACAACTCCCAGCATGCCCAGACTGCCCAGGCATGCTGGAAGTTGTAGTTCGGCAATATCTGAAGGATCAGATGTTGCCGAACTACAACTTCCAGCATGCTTGGGCAGTCTGGTATGCTGGGAGTTGGATTTTTGCAACATCTGGAGGTCCACAGTTTGGAGACCACTGTGTAATGGTCTCCAATCTGTGCTCTTCCAGATGTTACAGAACTACAACTCCCAGCATGCCTGGACAGACTGAGCATGCTGAGATTTGTAGTTTTGCAACATCTGGAAGAGCACAGATTGGAGACCATTATACAGTGGTCTCCAAACTGTGGACCTCCAGATGTTGCAAAACTGCAACTCCCAGCATGCACAGAAAGCCAAAGGCTGTCTGGGCATGCTGGGAGTTGCAGTTTTGTTTGAAACTCCCAGAGGCAGCAGTGAGATCGCTTTACTCACTGCTGCCAATGAAGATGCCGCCCTGCTGCCGGAAACTCACCGCCGGGACGCAGCGCCGCCGGGACCGCCTGGAGGACGCCGCTCGCGCTGGGACCGCTCGGGACACCGCTCGGACGGGTAAGTGACGCCGGGGGACGGGTCAGGGACACTTAGCAGAGCGGTGTGTGTCCCGATCCCTGTGATCCGGACTCACACTCCGCGCTGCTAAGTATTCTGATAGCGAAACGCTGCTATCAGCTAGTCAGATTTGATTGCAGCGATGGCTGGGGGGGGGGCTTTGGTTGGGGGATGAAACCCCCCGTGGTCGCACGGTAAGATGGCTGGCTATCAGTGATAGCCACCATCTTTCCGGGCGCTGCGGGATGCCGCGAGTAGCGGCAAAAATGTTCATGACGTACCTGTATGTCATGGGTCGAGAACACCTTCCCACTCATGACGTACAGGTATGTCATAGGTCGGGAAGGGGTTAAAGGGGTACTCCCATGGCAAACTTTTTTTTTTTTTTTAAATCAACTGGTGCCAGAAAGATTTAAACAGTTTTGTAAACTTCACTTCTATTAAAAAATCTTAATCCTTCCAGTACTTTTTAGGGGCTGTATACGAAAGAGAAATCCAAAAAAGAAATGCATTTCCTCTGATGTCATGACCACAGTGCTCTCTGCTGACTTCTGCTGTCCATTTTAGAAACTGTCCAGAGCAGGAGAAAATCCCCATAGCAAACATATGCCGCTCCTAAAATGGACAGCAGAGGTCAGCAGAGAGCACTGTGGTCATGACATCAGAGGAAATGCATTTCTTTTTTGGATTTCTCTTTCGTATACAGCCCCTAAAAAGTACTGGAAGGATTAAGATTTTTTAATAGAAGTGATTTACAAATCTGTTTAACTTTCTGGCACCAGTTGATATAAAAAAAAGTTTTCCATGGGAGTACCCCTTTAAGGTCTCTGAGTCACTAGTCACCTCCTTGGGCCCTGGCTGAACTGTATAGATTTTACCAACTGTCTAACCTCAGTAAAGATACCGTTGTCAGTAACTTGGCGTCGGAGTCATTATTGCCCCTGTGCCTAGCCCAGGATCCAGCGGTATACCTTCAGGTGGTATTGAGGATAAACCACACCCTGGTGTCATGAATACAAGGGTTTCATGCCATCTGCCCTTCATCTCACACCCCATACCACACTGCCACCTAGGGTGCCAAAAAAGAGGAAGCGCAGTTAAACTTTCTCATACAACCAGTTAACTCCTGTGTCTGAACTGCTGTTAAAGAGTGGAAAACATTTTTTTTTTTTTAATCAACTGGTGCAAGGAAGTTATACAGATTTGTAAATTACTTCTATTAAAAAATCTTAATCCTTCCAGTACTTATCAGCTGCTGTAATACTACAGAGGAAGTTATTTTCTTTTTGAATTTCCTTTATGTCTGTCCACAGTGCTCTCTGCTGACGCCTCTGTCCATTTAAGGAACTGTCCAGAGCAGAAGAGGTTTGCTTTGGGGATTTGCTTCTTCTTGCTTGGACAGTTTCTAAAATGGACAGAGGTGTCAGCAGAGAGCACTGTGGTCAGGCAGAAAAGAAATAAAAAAAATAAAAGAACTTCCTCTGGAGCATACAGCAGCTGATAAGTACTGGAAGGATGACGATTTTTCTTTTTCTTTTCAATAATGTTTTATTTTAAGTATTAACTAAATAAGTATTTATTTTAACAACATTTTGTGTTATAAACGGTAATTGTAGGTAAAATAAAATAGGTATACAAAGTTTCAGTAGGCTCGACAATATATGTTGATATGGATTAGGATTTTTTAATAGAAGTAATTTACAAATCTATTTTACTTTCTGGCACCAGTTGATTACAAAAAATATATATTGTTTTCCACAGGAGTACCCCTTTAAAGCACAGATAGCATTGGGTTCTTGGTCACTTCTCTTATTAAATCTATTCTCAAACTTCTTCCATTTACGAATTATGGAGACCACTGTCCAAAAATGCAGTAGCATTTTTTTCTTACCCTTATCCAGATCTGTGGCTCCACACAACCAATTCACTGAGCTCAACAGGCAGTTCTTTCCGCCTCATGGCTTTGTTTTTGCCCAGATAAACATTGTCAGCTGCGAGACCTTATACAGACCCGACTGTGTCTTTCCAAATCCCGTCCAATCACCTGAAGTTACCCCAGATGACTTCAATCAATGGGGGAGATTTATCAAAATACAATTAGAGGCAAAGTTGCTGAGTTGCCCATAGCAACCAATCAGCTCGCTTCTTTCATTTTAAAGCGGCCTTGTTAAAAATGAAAGAAGCGAGCTGATTGGTTGCCAATTTTTTCCTCTGGACGGGTTTTGATGAATCTCCCCCAATGTGTAGAAACATCTCAGAGATGATCAAGAGAAATGGGAGACCCCTAGAGTAAAATTCTAAGTTTCATAGCAAAGGGTCTGGATACTTGTGCCCATACTTAGCACAAGGCGGCAACATAACAAAATGTGAAAAAAGCGAAAGGGTCCGGAGGCTTTCTGAAGGCTTTGTATGTTCATAAACCAGTTAATACAGGAAGCCAACCACTGGATTATCATGTCAAGATGTCAAATCAAGTGAGCAACCCACTCGACAAGCCACCTTTCAATTCCCCATCACTGAACACAAGCTATTTGTTAGCGGAGATGTTTCTTTTCTCTACGGTGTGTTAGGAAGTCTAGTAGACCACCTGTGAGACGAGACGTGCAATGGCTGAGAGCCTTGTCCATTGGAGAATGGAGAGAACGACTTACAGATGCATAGTCCGTGACGACAACTGAGCCGTGAGTTTCACTTCCCGCTTCCAAACACTAAAATATCTTCCTGTGAGTCCCGAGAGAGACCATTCTACCCGCTCATCCACCTCTGAGGCGCTGGAGATCGGTGATGCCACAACATTCTTCTACGAGCAAAATCATTCCACTACTTCTTGACTGGGACTTTCAACATGACCGTCTTTTGGAATGACTCAGATAGCTTCAATTATCGGGAAGTCAATGCATTGATGGAAAGCACAGAGCTAAACGAATATTGTTCAAATAAAGTACAGGAACTGGACCCATCCCTAGAACCGGAACATTTCATTGTTACTCGTGAATGGTCTGCAGGGAGATTAGTAGCAGCTTCTACCAAGACTTAAAGGGGTATTCTGGGCAAAAACATCTTATCCCCTATCAAAAGGATAGGGGATAAGATGTCTGATCGTGGGGGGCCCGCCGCTGGGACCCCCGCAATCTCCCTGCAGCAGCCCGCATTCTATGCGTAGTTGCGTCTGAAGTTTCCGAAACCTCCGGGCTTCCGAGACTGGGATGTGACGTCACACCACGCCCCCTCCATTCATGTCTATTGGAGGGGGCATTGCAGGGGGCGTGGCGTGACGTCACATCCCAGTCTCAGAAGCCCGGAGGTTTCCGAAACTTCAGATGCAGCTATGCATAGAATGCGGGCGCTGCAGGGAGATCGCGGGGGTCCCAGCGGCGGGCCCCCCGCGATCAGACATCTTATCCCCTATCCTTTTGATAGGGGATAAGATGTTTTTGCCCGGAATACCCCTTTAAAGGGGTATTCCACTGGAAAAATATTTTTTTTTTTAAATCAACTGATGCCAGAAAGTTAAACAGATTTGTAAGTTACTTCTATTAAAAAATCTTAATCATTCCAGTACTTATCAGCTGCTATATGCTCCACAGGAAGTTTTTTTCTTTTTGAATTTCCTTTCTGTTTGACCACAGTGCTCTCTGCTGACACCTCTGTCCATTTTAGGAAATGCCCGGAGCAGCATAGGTTTGCAAATCTGTTTAACGTTCTGTTTTCTGCTGGAGTACTCCTTTAAAGTAAGGTAGAGACAGCTGTTTTCTTGTCCTTGGTACCTGCTTTAGTGTATAGTGTCATCTGGTACCTGCTTTAGTGTATAGTGTCATCCGGTACCTGCTTTAGTGTATAGTGTCATCCGGTACCTGCTTTAGTGTATAGTGTCATCCGGTACCTGCTTTAGTGTATAGTGTCATCCGGTACCTGCTTTGGTGTATAGTGTCATCCGGTACCTGCTTTGGTGTATAGTGTCATCCGGTACCTGCTTTGGTGTATAGTGTCATCCGATACCTGCTTTAGTGTATAGTGTCATCCGATACCTGCTTTGGTGTATAGTGTCATCCGGTACCTGCTTTAGTGTATAGTGTCATCCGGTACCTGCTTTAGTGTATAGTGTCATCCGGTACCTGCTTTGGTGTATAGTGTCATCCGGTACCTGCTTTGGTGTATAGTGTCATCCGGTACCTGCTTTGGTGTATAGTGTCATCCGGTACCTGCTTTGGTGTATAGTGTCATCCGGTACCTGCTTTAGTGTATAGTGTCATCCGGTACCTGCTTTAGTGTATAGTGTCATCCGGTACCTGCTTTACTGTATGGTGTCATCCGGTACCTGCTCTAGTGTATAGTGTCATCCGGTACCTGCTTTAGTGTATAGTGTCATCCGGTACCTGCTTTAGTGTATAGTGTCATCCGGTACCTGCTTTAGTGTATAGTGTCATCCGGTACCTGCTTTACTGTATGGTGTCATCCGGTACCTGCTGTAGTGTATAGTGTCATCCGGTACCTGCTGTAGTGTATAGTGTCATCCGGTACCTGCTTTAGTGTATAGTGTCATCCGGTACCTGCTTTAGTGTATAGTGTCATCCGGTACCTGCTTTACTGTATAGTGTCATCCGGTACCTGCTTTACTGTATAGTGTCATCCGGTACCTGCTTTACTGTATAGTGTCATCCGGTACCTGTGAATTCAGGTAGAAAAAACAGACATGGTGCATATCTACAATCTTGTATAATGATCTAATTGCTTCTCAGCATAATATCAAAAACTAACAGGTTGTTATGATACATTTTTGATCAAAAAGTACAAGCCCACTCGCCACGTCAAGGCCACCTATTTAGAATGGGTCCCTAATGTCCCTAGCATAAAATGGCGTAGCACCGGGCGGCGACCACCACCGCCGTGGCACCAGTGCCCACAGGGGGGGGGGAATGACCCACTGGCAGAGCGGCCCCAATGCCACTCAAACCAGTCTATGGGCCGCACCCCCCCACAGACACGGCGCCACGGCGGCAACGGACGCCGCACAGCACCACACCAGTGTGAACAAGGTGTTATAGCTCACTTACCATGCTCTCCCAGTCAGACTGGGAGGCTGCTAGGAAAGAAATGGCCCTTGTGTAGCTAACTACTACTTATATAAGTTTGGGCTGAGGGGGTGGGAAGAGTGCAGACACATGTTCAAAAAGAAAAAAAAAAGAAGGGGATAGAAAACACAAAGTGAATTCAGGTAGAAAAAACAGGCATGGTCGCACATCTACAATCTTGCTGCCGTGGCGCCGTGTCTGCGGGAGGTGCGACCCATGGACTGGTTTGAGTGGCATTGGGGCTGCTCTGCCAGTGGGTCGTTCCCCCTGTGGGCACTGGTGTCGCGGCGGTGGTGGTCGCCGCCCAGTGCTACGCCATTTTATGCTAGGGATGTTAGGGACCCACTCTAAATAGGTGGCCTTGACGTGGTGAGTGGGCTTTGTACTTTTTGATCATAACGTATATACTAACAACCTGTTAGTTTTTGATATTATGCTGAGAAGCAATTAGATCATTATACAAGATTGTAGATGTGCGCCATGTCTGTTTTCTACCTGAATTCACATTGTGTTTTCTATCCCCTCTTTTTTTTTTTTTTTTACATGTTGTCTGCACTCTTCCCCACCCCCTCAGCCCAACCCTATATAAGTAGTAGTTAGCTACACATGGGCCTTTTCTTTCCTGGCAGCCTCCCAGTTTGAAGGGGGGAGAGCTTGGTAAGTGAGCTGTAACATCCTGTTCACACTGGTGTGGTGCTGTGCGGCGTCCGTTGCTGCCGTAGCGCCGTGTCTGCGGGGAGGTGCGACACATGGACTGGTTTGAGTGGCATTGTGGCCGCTCTGCCAGTGGGTCGTTCCCCCTGTGGGCACTGGTGTCGCGGCGGTGGTGGTCGCCGCCCAGTGCTACACCATTTTATGCTAGGGATGTTAGGGACCCACTCTAAATAGGTGGCGTTGACATGGCGAGTGGGCTTTGTACTTTTTGATCATAACGTATATACTAACAACCTGTTAGTTTTTGATATTATGCGGAGAAGCAATTAGATCATTATACAAGATTGTAGATGTGCACCATGTCTGTTTTCTACCGTAATCCGGTACCTGCTTTAGTGTATAGTGTCATCCGGTACCTGCTTTAGTGTATAGTGTCATCCGGTACCTGCTTTAGTGTATAGTGTCATCCGGTACCTGCTTAAGCGTATAGTGTCATCCGGTACCTGCTTTAGCGTATAGTGTCATCCGGTACCTGCTTTAGTGTATAGTGTCATCCGGTACCTGCTTTAGCGTATAGTGTCATCCGGTACCTGCTTTGGTGTATAGTGTCATCCGGTACCTGCTTTAGTGTATAGTGTCATCCGGTACCTGCTTAAGCGTATAGTGTCATCCGGTACCTGCTTTAGCGTATAGTGTCATCCGGTACCTGCTTTAGTGTATAGTGTCATCCAGTACCTGCTTTAGTGTATAGTGTCATCCGGTACCTGCTTAAGCGTATAGTGTCATCCGGTACCTGCTTTAGCGTATAGTGTCATCCGGTACCTGCTGTAGCGTATAGTGTCATCCGGTACCTGCTTTAGTGTATAGTGTCATCCGGTACCTGCTTAAGCGTATAGTGTCATCCGGTGCCTGCTTTAGTGTATAGTGTCATCCAGTACCTGCTTTAGTGTATAGTGTCATCCGGTACCTGCTTAAGCGTATAGTGTCATCCGGTACCTGCTTTAGCGTATAGTGTCATCCGGTACCTGCTGTAGCGTATAGTGTCATCCGGTACCTGCTTTAGTGTATAGTGTCATCCGGTACCTGCTTTAGTGTATAGTGTCATCCGGTGCCTGCTTTATTGTATAGTGTCATCCGGTACCTGCTTTAGTGTATAGTGTCATCCGGTACCTGCTTTAGTGTATAGTGTCATCCGGTACCTGCTTTAGTGTATAGTGTCATCCGGTACCTGCTTTAGTGTATAGTGTCATCCGGTACCTGCTTTAGTGTATAGTGTCATCCGGTACCTGCTTTAGTGTATAGTGTCATCCGGTACCTGCTTTAGTGTATAGTGTCATCCGGTGCCTGCTTTATTGTATAGTGTCATCCGGTACCTGCTTTAGTGTATAGTGTCATCCGGTACCTGCTTTAGTGTATAGTGTCATCCGGTACCTGCTTTAGTGTATAGTGTCATCCGGTACCTGCTTTAGTGTATAGTGTCATCCGGTACCTGCTTTAGTGTATAGTGTCATCCGGTACCTGCTTTAGTGTATAGTGTCATCCGAAACCTGCTTTAGTGTATAGTGTCATCCGGTACCTGCTTTAGTGTATAGTGTCATCCGGTACCTGCTTTAGTGTATAGTGTCATCCGGTACCTGCTTTAGCGTATAGTGTCATCCGGTACCTGCTGTAGCGTATAGTGTCATCCGGTACCTGCTTAAGCGTATAGTGTCATCCGGTACCTGCTTTAGCGTATAGTGTCATCCGGTACCTGCTTAAGCGTATAGTGTCATCCGGTACCTGCTTTAGTGTATAGTGTCATCCGGTGCCTGCTTTATTGTATAGTGTCATCCGGTACCTGCTTTAGTGTATAGTGTCATCCGGTACCTGCTTTAGTGTAATCTGGTACCTGCTTTAGTGTATAGTGTCATCCGGTACCTGCTTTAGTGTATAGTGTCATCCGGTACCTGCTTTAGTGTATAGTGTCATCCGGTACCTGCTTTAGTGTATAGTGTCATCCGGTACCTGCTTTAGTGTATAGTGTCATCCGGTACCTGCTTTAGTGTATAGTGTCATCCGATACCTGCTTTAGTGTATAGTGTCATCTGGTACCTGCTTTAGTGTATAGTGTCATCCGGTACCTGCTTTAGTGTAATCTGGTACCTGCTTTAGTGTATAGTGTCATCCGGTACCTGCTTTAGTGTATAGTGTCATCCGGTACCTGCTTTAGTGTATAGTGTCATCCGGTACCTGCTTTAGTGTATAGTGTCATCCGGTACCTGCTTTAGTGTATAGTGTCATCCGGTACCTGCTTTAGTGTATAGTGTCATCCGGTACCTGCTTTAGTGTATAGTGTCATCCGGTACCTGCTTTAGTGTATAGTGTCATCCGGTACCTGCTTTAGTGTATAGTGTCATCCGGTACCTGCTTTAGTGTATAGTGTCATCCGTTACCTGCTTTAGTGTATAGTGTTATCCGTTACCTGCTTTAGGGTATAGTGTCATTCGGTACCTGCTGTAGTGTATAGTGTCATCCGGTACCTGTTTTGGTGTATAGTGTCATCCGGTACCTGCTTTAGTGTATAGTGTCATCTGGTACCTGCTGTAGTGCATAGTGTCATCCGGTACCTGCTGTAGTGCATAGTGTAATCCGGTACCTGCTTTAGTGTATAGTGTCATCCGGTACCTGCTTTAGTGTATAGTGTCATCCGATACCTGCTTTAGTGTATAGTGTCATCCGGTACCTGCTTTAGTGTATAGTGTCATCCGGTACCTGCTTTAGCGTATAGTGTCATCCGGTACCTGCTTTAGTGTATAGTGTCATCCAGTACCTGCTTTAGTGTATAGTGTCATCCGGTACCTGCTTAAGCGTATAGTGTCATCCGGTACCTGCTGTAGCGTATAGTGTCATCCGGTACCTGCTGTAGCGTATAGTGTCATCCGGTACCTGCTGTAGCGTATAGTGTCATCCGGTACCTGCTTAAGCGTATAGTGTCATCCGGTACCTGCTTTAGCGTATAGTGTCATCCGGTACCTGCTTAAGCGTATAGTGTCATCCGGTACCTGCTTTAGTGTATAGTGTCATCCGGTGCCTGCTTTATTGTATAGTGTCATCCGGTACCTGCTTTAGTGTATAGTGTCATCCGGTACCTGCTTTAGTGTAATCTGGTACCTGCTTTAGTGTATAGTGTCATCCGGTACCTGCTGTAGCGTATAGTGTCATCCGGTACCTGCTGTAGCGTATAGTGTCATCCGGTACCTGCTTAAGCGTATAGTGTCATCCGGTACCTGCTTTAGCGTATAGTGTCATCCGGTACCTGCTTAAGCGTATAGTGTCATCCGGTACCTGCTTTAGTGTATAGTGTCATCCGGTGCCTGCTTTATTGTATAGTGTCATCCGGTACCTGCTTTAGTGTATAGTGTCATCCGTTACCTGCTTTAGTGTATAGTGTTATCCGTTACCTGCTTTAGTGTATAGTGTCATCCGGTGCCTGCTTTAGTGTATAGTGTCATCCGGTACCTGCTTTAGTGTATAGTGTCATCCGGTACCTGCTTTAGTGTATAGTGTCATCCGGTACCTGCTTTAGTGTATAGTGTCATCCGGTACCTGCTTTAGTGTATAGTGTCATCCGTTACCTGCTTTAGTGTATAGTGTTATCGGTTACCTGCTTTAGGGTATAGTGTCATTCGGTACCTGCTTTAGTGTATAGTGTCATCCGGTGCCTGCTTTAGTGTATAGTGTCATCCGGTACCTGCTTTAGTGTATATTGTAATTCGGTACCTGCTTTAGTGTATAGTGTCATCCGGTACCTGCTTTAGTGTATATTGTAATTCGGTACCTGCTTTAGTGTATAGTGTCATCCGGTGCCTGCTTTAGTGTATAGTGTCATCCGGTACCTGCTTTAGTGTATATTGTAATTCGGTACCTGCTTTAGTGTATAGTGTCATCCGGTACCTGCTTTAGTGTATAGTGTCATCCGGTACCTGCTTTAGTGTATAGTGTCATCCGGTACCTGCTTTAGTGTATAGTGTCATCCAGTACCTGCTTTAGTGTATAGTGTCATCCGATACCTGCTTTAGTGTATAGTGTCATCTGGTACCTGCTGTAGTGTATAGTGTCATCCGGTACCTGCTTTAGGGTATAGTGTCATCCGGTACCTGCTTTAGGGTATAGTGTCATCCGGTACCTGCTTTAGTGTATAGTGTCATCCGGTACCTGCTTTAGTGTATAGTGTCATCCGGTACCTGCTCTAGTGTATAGTGTCATCCGGTACCTGCTTTAGTGTATAGTGTCATCCGGTACCTGCTCTAGTGTATAGTGTCATCCGGTACCTGCTTTAGTGTATAGTGTAATACTTACGGGGGTCTCCAGAGTTAGTATTATATAATACACAGGAGGTGAAGGATAATGTTAGTTCACATTTCCAGCCCCAAGTGGGTTTTCTCTTGGCAGCAGAATGACTTTAATAATACGACATCTAAGTTTACCCAGCAAAGAAGAGTCAAACAATTTGTTGGCTTCAAAACAACTTTTTCATAGTAAAATGTAAACAACCTTCTGGTTTACACAATGGGTAAAATATCAAAACACAAAAATATTAAACAAACAATAAAAATTGAGTACCGCAAAAGTTTTTTCAGTACGTCTAACTTTTACAGCCCGCCCCCTCATGACTTCACGCCCCGCCCCCTCAATGCAAGTCTATGGGAGGGGGCGTGACGGCCGTCACGCCCCCTCCCATAGACTTGCATTGAGGGGGCGGGGCGTGACTGCATGAGGGGGCGGGGCATTGATGTCACCAGCACCCTTCTCCAGCGTTTGGAACAGTTTGTTCCAAATGCTGAGCAGCAGAGTACCCCTTTAAGGCTTTAACACAGCAATGGATTTAAATAGTAATGTAAAAAAAAATGCAGTCAGTCCCATGAAAGCTTTTAAGGAGCCCGTATTACTACATACTCTTCATTTATATTTATATATATATGGATTATTGATTCAACATGATCATAGAACAACGAATAAAACGGGCTACTTCAAAGTCGGTGTTCACCACGTGCAATATGAGACGAGAACTCATAACGGTCCTGGCTTTGATGTCCACACATATTGCATTCAAAGGGGTCTCGAAATCCATGGCATCCCATGTGGATGGTGAACATGACGTAATCCAGAAAGAAGACATAACAGTGGTCACAACGGTAGACCCCCATTGGGAACCCGTCTTTGCTTAACAGCTCCAGAAGGTCACGCTGAGATAGCCCTGTATGTTTCAGGAGCTCAGAGAACCTAGCATGCTCCTTGGGTGGTTGAAGTCCACTGTTTGTCTGCACTGCAGTAGCATTTCGGTTGGGTGGATAAGGTGGTCTTTCTTCGTGGCTGCTTTCTGTGTCAGTTGAGTCATGAGCATTGGTGCCTGGGGATAGGCCATGTTCTCGAACTGGCTTCTTTTCCCTGAGAGGTTGAGGGGGCAAGTGACCATTGGGGATATCAACATGTGTGAGTGGCAGTGGGTAAATGCTGCTAATAACAGGCACCATTTCTACAGAGGGAGTGGACGGAGTGTGAATTACAGGACGTAGAACCCCTGGACCAAAGTAGGCCATTGGACCTATATTCTGCTCCAGCATCCTTTGAGCAACCAGATCGTGATCTTTGTCATACAAGAGACTGTTGTAGGGAACTTCAAAACATTGCTGCTTGTCTTCTGAGGAAGATAAAACAGAAAGCCAGTCATTATTGGTATTGTGTAAAAATAATGCCATGTTATTGGCTAGATACAACAGGGGTGGAAACTCCAAGGTGTAGACGGGATACAGGGCGCTCGACAACCAGGTAGCTAGACCATACGTTTATTCACCCATAATGCAACGCGTTTCACAGCACAGCTGCTTCATCAGGCATGCCTGATGAAGCAGCTGTGCTGTGAAACGCGTTGCATTATGATTGAATAAACGTATGGTCTAGCTACCTGGTTGTCGAGCGCCCTGTATCCCGTCTACACCTTGGAGTTTCCACCCCTGTTGCATCTGTACTTTACGAGACGTGGAGTGGCTGCGGACACCTCATTTTCTTAGATTTCTACGCCTTGATCCATTGTTGCACTTGGTGGAGTGTAACCCATTGTGGTAAGCGTGACAGTCACCAGAATCACTTTCGTGCAACAAATTTTCACGTTATTGGCTAAGAATTCAGAATTGTATTAACCTGATAAAAAATACAGTTAAAATCCTAATCCCAACATATAGAGGAAAGACCTCCCCACTGTCCCTGTTCTATAGTGATTACAGCCCACCTCCACCTCTGCTTCCGGCTTCACGAACGACACGCAGGGACACATATTGGAGTTTATTTACAAAGAGTATTGTGTAATTTTCTTTGTGGGTTTTGATTTCCGACAGGAATTTTCCCAAGGCCCCTCCCTACTAAGGTTTCCCTACATTTTGCACTTTTCCCTACATTTTGCTTTTTTTTTTTTACACATGCTCTGATCTGTCAAGTTTTCTGGTTGTTGGGATTTTTCAAAACTGTTGAGGACATGCCCCTTTTGTTGGGACCACGCCCACTTTTTCATTTTTCTTGTAAAATGGAGGGTTTTGTTTTTTTTGGTCACAAATTGTTTCGCATGATACGTGGAACACAATTTGGATGCTAAAAACCCGACAAAAAAGAGTCGGGATCACGTTAGCAAATAAACCCCATTGTCCGGCACCAGGAGGGCGGAATACAAATTCTTGCTTTGTTGAAGATTCAAATCTTCAGTTATGTAAGCTTTTTATTTTATCATTCTGGTGCGGAACAACGGGGGGGAGGGGGGCGGTTACGGGGAGATTTATCAAAACCTGTCCAGAGGAAAAGTTGCTGAGTTGCCCATAGCAACCAATCAGATCACTTCTTTCATTTTTGAAAAGGTCTCTGAAAAACGATCTGATTGGTTGTTATGGGCAAAGAATTTTTATTCTGGTCAGGTTTTGATAAATCTCCCCCACATGTTTTCCTGCATCTCCCTTCTCACTGTTAGGTTGGGTTCACACCACGTTTTTCAAATACAGTTCCCGTATACCTTTTCAATTTGAACCGTATTGAAAACCATTTGGAGTGACTCTCCATTATGCATCCGGTTGTGTCCGTTTTGCCCGTTTTTTTCCCGTACCCAAAATCGTAGCCTACCACGGTTTTTGGTCTTGGAGAAAAACCGAATTGAAACGTATATGTTTTTTTTTTTTCTAACATGGAAGTCAATGGGAATCGTACAGAATCGTATGTGCGTACTGTTCCATCTGGTTTTCACGATACGGTTTTTGACTTTACACAGTTTTTTTTCTTGGAATTTTTCAATCAAACAAGTGAAACTTTATTCATAATGGAGTGAAAAGTTAAAAACGTATACGTTTTTGTTTCTTAAAAAACGGATGCAAACGGACGTCATTTTTCAAACCGTATACGGATTAAAATTTGTATATACGTTTTGATACAGTTTTGTCCGGTTTTGAGGAATCTGTTTTTCTAATCAAAAACCTGATACGGGAACTGTATTGCAGGAACGTGGTGTGAACCCAGCCTTAGAAGAATACTTGATCACTACCTACAGCACCACCAGAGGCGAGTTTAAGTATTGCACAGTTCACAACCGCAAACATATTGGGTTCTTCTCGCTGCTTTGAATAAAAGATATAGGGGGAGATTTATCAAAACCTATGGAGAGGCAAAGTTACCCAGTTGCCCATAGCAACCAATCAGATCGCTTCTTTCATTCTTAACAAGGCATGTGAAAAATAAAATGATCTGATTGGTTGCTATGGGCAACTGGGTAACTTTGCCTCTCCATAGGTTTTGATAAATCTCCCCAAAAATCTCTGAAGGCCCACCACCAGATAATTCCCTATAAGTATTCCCTGTAGGTATAAACCTGACAAACCCTTTATTTCTTATAGTATTTATTTTAGGTTTTCTAATAGGGTAGTAGTGAGTTACAATGTAATTATGACATTTAGGATTTATTTAAAAGGTTTCAAAGCTCATTGGGATCAAGGGAATAAACTTAAAGGAGTTCTTCTCCCCTTGAAATCTTCTAAGATGTCTGATCGCGGGGAGCCCGCCGATGGGGACCCCCGCGATCTCCCTGCTGCACATGGTGTTCGTTTAGAGCGTCGGGTGCAGCGCCGGATGTCTGGGGTGCCGCAGCCGAGATCGCGGGGTCCCCTGCGATCAGAAATCTTATCCCCTATTCTTTGGATAGGGGATGAGATGTCTAAGGGCGGAGTACCCCTTTAAACTCCAAGTAAAGATGTGATGTAAGCAAAAATAAACAAGAATAAGAAAATAATTTATTTTATGTTTATTTAGGATTTAATATAGGGTAGTAGTGAGTTACAATGTAATTATGACATTTAGGATTTATTTAAAAGGTTTCAAAGCTCATTGGGATCAAGGGAATAAACTTAAAGGGGTACACCTCCCCTAGACATCTTATAAGATGTCTGATCGTGGGGGTCCTGCCGCTGGGGAACCCCGTGATCTCCCTGCTGTACCTGGCTTTTGTTTAGAGCGTCGGGTGCAGCGACAGTCACGCCCCCTCCCATCGACTTGCATTGAGGGGGCGTGGCTGTGACGTCGCAAGCCTCCGACCTGCATCGCCATTCATCCGGCATGGAGCGAAGTTCCCTCTGTGCACCGGATGTCTGGGGCGTCGCAGCCAAAATTGCGGGGGTCCCCTGCGATCAGACATCTTATCCCCTATTCTTTGGATAGGGGATGAGATGTCTAGGGGCAGAGTACCCCTTTAAACTCCAAGTAAAGATGTGATGTAAGCAAAAATAAACAAGAATAAGACAAGAATTTATTTTAGGGTTATTTAGGTTTATTTTAGGTTTTAATATAGGGTAGTAGTGAGTTACAAGGTAATTATGACATTTAGGATTTATTTAAAAGGTTTCAAAGCTCATTGGGATCAAGGGACTAAACTTAAAGGGGTACACCTCCCCTAGACATCTTATAAGATGTCTGATCGCAGGGGTCCTGCCGCTGGGGACCCCCGTGATCTCCCTGCTGTACCTGGCTTTTGTTAAGAGCATCAGGTGCAGCACTGGACGCTCGTGACGCCACGGCCGCTCCCCCTCAATGCAAGTCGTCACGCCCCCTCCCATCGACTTGCATTGAGGGGGCGTGGCTGTGATGTCATAAGCCTCCGCCCCGCATCGCCAGTCATCTGGCACGGAGCGAAGTTCGCTCTGCACAGCGGATGTCTGGGGTGCCACAGCCGCGGGGTCCCCTGCGATCAGACATCTTATCCCCTTTCCTTTGGATAGGGGATAAGATGTCTAGGGGCGGAGTACCCCTTTAAACTCCAAGTAAAGATGTGATGTAAGCAAAAATAAACAAGACTAAGACAAGAATTTATTTTAAGTTTATTTAGGTTTATTTTAGGTTTTAATATAGGGTAGTAGTGAGTTACAATGTAATTATGACATTTAGGATTTATTTAAAAGGTTTCAAAGCTCATTGGGCTCAAGGGACTAAACTTAAAGGGGTACTCCTCCCCTAGAAATCTTATAAGATGTCTGATCACGGGGGTCCTGCCGCTGGGGAACCCCGTTTAGAGCGTCGGGTGCAGCCCTGGAGGCTCGTGACCATGGCCGCGCCCCCTCAATGCAAGTCGATGGGAGGGGGCGTGACGACAGTCACGCCCCCTCCCATCGACTTGCATTGAGGGGGCGTGTCTGTAACGTCACAAGCCTCCGCCCTGCATCGCCATTCATCCGGCATGGAGCGAAGTTCCCTCTGTGCACCGGATGTCTGGGGTGCCGCAGCCAAAATTGCGGGGGTCCTTTGGATAGGGGATAAGATGTCTAGGGGCGGAGTACCCCTTTAAGCTCCAAGTAAAGATGTGATGTAAGCAAAAATAAATGACAGGAATTTATTTTAGGAGGTTTATGTAAGCAGGAAGCATGAATACCCCACGTATGACCTGTTTACCTCAGCTTTTAATGTAAGGCGAGTAGTGAATTGCATGACATGAAAATGGATGACATCAGGATAATGCAACATTATACCTGACACAGTCCCCGCACCTCAAGTTTATTTGCTGAATGTACCTCACCCTGGAACAGGTTTTGGCGCTACACAAATACACATATTCACTCGCTGAGCACCCTGACAGACAGGCTCCTGAGAAACATTGTGTGGACAAGGACCAATAGAGAATACGTAATCTGCCAAAGTGTCAGGTCAACGAGCGCCCGGACAATAGGGATGTCAACATCAGAGGGGTGCCTGTCACAGTCCTAAATACTGTACATAAGGCCCCCCAGCTATTCATTACACCTTAAGTATCATCTGTTTTCTGAGGACAGGTGAATGTGGTATATGTGCATTTTTATGGGTAGGATGTCATGAGCAAATCTGCTTCTTATGATAATAAGTATTAGGTTCCAAGGAGATGTCAATTCTTATAACAATGTAGTTCCCATGGGAAAAGATCTTTGAGCTACTTGAGGACGGTGTCAAAATAAGAAGTTCACTGAAGGGACTACACCCTGCCGGTTTTAGCCAGGGACTTAATCATGTTGCACCTAGGGTTGCCACTAGAGATGAGCGAACTTACAGTAAATTCGATTCGTCACGACCTTCTCGGCTCGGCAGTTGATGACTTTTACTGCCGAAATTAGTTCAGCTTTCCGGTGCTCCGGTGGGCTGGAAAAGGTGGATACAGTCCTAGGAGACTCTTTCCTAGGACTGTATCCACCTTTTCCAGCCCATCAGAGCACCTGAAGGCTGAACTAATTTACGCAGGATAAGTCATCAACTGCCGAGCCGAGAAGTTTGTGACGAATCGAATTTACTGTAAGTTCGCTCATCTCTAGTTGCCACCTGACCAGTATTTTGGCCACCCGGTTGGTATTTTTATATTAAAGGGGTTATCCAGGAAAAAACTTTTTTTTTTATTATAGCAACTGGCTCCATAAAGTTAAACAGATTTGTAAATTACTTCTATTAAAAAATCTTAATCCTTTCAGTACTTATGAGCTTCTGAAGTTAAGGTTGTTCTTTTCTGTCTAAGTGCTCTCTGATGACACGTGTCTCGGGAACCGCCCAGTTTAGAAGAGGTTTGCTATGGGGATTTGCTTTTAAACTGGGCGGTTCCCGAGACAGGTGTCATAAGAGAGGACTTAGACAGAAAAGAACAACCTTAACTTCAGAAGCTCATAAGTACTGAAAGGATTAAGATTTTTTAATAGAAGTTATTTACAAATCTGTTTAACTTTCTGGAGTCAGTTGATATATATAAAAAAAAGTTTTTTCCTGGATAACCCATTTAAGAAGACCAGCAATGCAAAGTCCGGTATTTATCCAACCAACCCTCCAACTCCTGGAATGTGGCACCATATACTATACCAGTGTTTCCCAACCAAAGCGCCTTCAGCTGTTGCAAAACTACAATTCCCAGCATGCCCGGACAGCTGTTGGCTGTCCAGGCATGCTGGGAGTTGTAGTTTTGAAACAGCTGGAGGCACCGCTGGTTGGGATACACTGACCTATACTATATACTACTATATAGTCCAACGTGCTGGGAGTTGTAGTTTTCGTTTGGGGCAGCTGCTGAGCCACAGGCTGTATCAGGGCATGCTGGGAGTTGTAGTTAGTAACTAACCTCAACTCCCGAATTTAATAAAAACAAAGTGATCAAAAAGTCTTATCAAAACAAAAATGGTACTGTTAAAAAACTGCAGATCAGGGCGAAAAAATTAGCACTCATACACTTATAAGGAGAAATAAAAAAGTATAAGGGGTCAGAATAGGACAACCCCCCCCCCCCCCTGCATATGTGTATGCGCAGGGGGGAATCGGCAGCCGTGTCATGCGGTGGTCGGACATGACCCCTGGCCACTGACTGGGCCCCATATGGGAGGTCGCGGAGAGCCCCAACGGTCGGACCGCTCTGTGGACTAAAACTTAGGGGATAAGTTTTCTTATCCCGGAGTACTCCTTTAAAGGGGTACTCCACTGGCCAGTGTTCCGGCTGCATTCGGAACATTTAGTTCCGAATGCTGTGCGCATGCTACGGGGGTCGGCCACGCCCCCTCCCATAGACTTGCATTGAGGAGGCGTGGCCTGACTTTACAAGGGGGTGTGACCGACACCCACAGCGCGCGCACAGCAACGCAGCCGGAACACTGGCAAGTGGAGTACCCATAGACTTCTATGGGATTCCGCACTCCCATTCACACTTCTGAATTTCCGCTTGCCGAATTCCGCAAGCGGAAATTCAGAAGTGTGAATGAGAGTGCGGAATCCCATAGAAGTCTATAGGCTTTAATTTGAGGTGGAATTCCACAAGAAGAAATTCTGCTGTGTGAATAGACCCTAGACTTTCCCTGAACTCTTCTCTAACGCTCAAGCTGGACAATCTCAGGCCTCCTCCATAAGGCTGGGTTCACATTGCGGAATTTCTGGGCAGAATTTCTGCCAGAGATCAAGATGGCGGCACTAGGACCGAGCGGACTGCATTGACGTCCCCATAGATTTCAATGCATTTCTGAGCAGATCTCCCAAAAGATCTTCCCAAAAATGCATTGCCGTCTATGGGGACGGCAATGCAGTCCATGCGGTCTTAGTGCCGCCGGCTAAATCTCCAGCAGAAATTCTGCCCAGAGATTCCGTAGTGTGAACCTAGCCTTATGGCGCCTCCATCAACAGACTGTGAATTACTTCACCCAGGGGATAACAGCTACTGGAAATATCAATATCCGCACAGCCAAATCAGCTTCGCTACAACATATCAAAACGAATGCTAAGAAAGTAAAAATCATGTGCAAAATATCCAGATATGTGGCACTAATAATGTGTGGCAAATTTTACGGGAAAAAATTGATGCTAAATTCTTTGACTATGGACCCCCAATGTGTGTGCTGACATACGCTTTTCCATAGACTTTACCATAACACGTTATCAGTTAAAAAACAACAGGAAAAAGGATTCTTTTTATACCTATTTCACAGCTGGGTTACTATGTGTACCATAGGTTCCGACAGTGCATTCCATTATATAGAATAGCATAGTCTATGTTGGCATCCTTTTGACCGCAATTTGACGGTAAACTTGTGTTATTAAAGAGTACCTATCATGATCTAAACTCTCCCTAATCCCACTCCCCCCCCATCTATCACTGACTCTCACTGACACTATTCCTGTGTTTCCTTTAATTCAAAACCCACTCTTTCTACTTGATTTATTGTCTTCTTGGCTGCTCATTCAGTCGTCCTAGTGTGAGGGAGGAAGGGGGCGTAGTCCAGCATAGAGGCTGTGAACACAGCAGCCGGCAGCTCTGAATCTTCTCCTCTCTGTTAACAACTGCATGTGCAGAGAGAAGAAAGATCGGAGCTCAGATAGTAAAATGAATGAGGGGATGCAGTATGGCAGAGTCAAGAGTATGCCCTGCTGTGCTATGAGCACAGTGCTGGCTCCTGCCTGTCTGATTGACATGTAGGGAGCAGTGCTGAGCTTGTCTGTGTCCTGGCTGCAGTCTGAGATTTAGGACTCCAGCATGAGTCTGAAATCTATAAAAAGGACTTGCGGCCAGGACTGGTAGGGAGACCCCTAGTGGTCATTTTTTTCAAAGTGGAAAATTAAATAGAAAGAAGCATATTTTTTAATAACATGCTATTGGAAAGTTATTCTGCATACATTAATCTATAATATATCAAAAGTTTTTTTTGATGAAAGGTACCCTTTAAATTCACATGCCGGGAAAAATTGAAAAAACTATAGTTACCTAGCCACAATCTCCTGCTGGTCCTCCGCAGCTCCCATACAGCTTGGAGCAGGACCAGCCAGATCATGCAATCCCTGTCCGCAGCGGTGTCCCGTTCCAGTCAGTGATTGGCTGAGTGGGTAGGTACTCATCTCAGAAGCAGGAAGAATACAAAAGATTAAGGGAGCTGGGAGGTACCAGGACTAGGTAAGTATTGGATTTTTTCCCCCGTCCCCAGCAGGATCTGAATTTTTGCAAACTGCTGGATAACCCCTTTAATGGAAGGAAGCAGAGGCAATAAATGTTCTGCTGTTCAGCTCAGGCTCAACCTGCTGTGTCGCCATCTTTACTTCTCTTTCCTTCACAAACAAATCAAAAGTAGGAGGAGGTGAAACCAGACAGGAGTAGACAGGGAAGGTACATGGCTCTTGATCCTTGTGAAGCAATGTAAAAGGCTTAAAGGGGTACTCCAGTGGAAAACTATTTTTTTTTAAATCAACTGGTGCCAGAAAGTAAAACAGATTTGTAAATTAATTCTATTTAAAAATATGAATCCTTCCAGTACTTATCAGCTGCTGTATACTACAGAGGAAGTTCTTTTCTGTCTGACCACAGTGCTCTCTGCTGACACCTCTGTCCATGTCAGGAACTGTCCAGAATAGGAACAAATCCCCATAGCAAACCTCTCCTGCTCTGGACAGGTCCTGACTGCTGGAAACCCCCCGCTGGAAACCCCCGCGATCTCTCCTGCAGCACCCCTGTCTTCTGGTGCACGGAGCGAGCTTCACTCCATGCCTGATGACTGTCGATGCAGGGGCCGGAGGATCGTGATTTCACTGCCCCGCCCTCTTGTGATGTCACACCCCACCCCCTTAATGCAAGTCCATAGACTTGCATTAAGGGGGCGGGACGTGACGTTACGATCCTCCGGCCCCTGCATCGCCAGTCATCAGGCACGGAGCTTGCTCTCTCCGTGCACCAGATGACAGTGGGTACTGCAGGAGAGATCATGGGGTTCCCAACGGCGGGACCCCCGCGATCAGACATCTTATCCTCTATCTTTTGGATAGAAACCGTACACGTTTAAAAAAAAAAAAAATGGTGGTCTATGGGAACCGTACAGAACCGTATGTGCGTACGGTTCCATCCGGTTTGCACCATACATTTTTTAAACTTTGCAGGTTTTTTTGTCTTGGAATTTCAATCAAACAAGTGAAAGTTTATTCATAATGGAGTCAAAAGTAAAAAAAAAAAAAAAAAAACGTATACATTTTTTTCTTAAAAAACGGATGCAAAGCGGCCGTGTTCAAATAACTACCAGAAAAATACATGCGTAGTCAAAACCGGAAGCAAATGTAAACAGGGTGGGTAGATAATGGGAAATTCATACTACAGAACTGTATACAGTGGTCCCTCAACATACGATGGTAATCCGTTCCAAATGGACCATCATTTGTTGAAACCATCGTATGTTGAGGGATCCGTGCAATGTAAAGTATAGGACAGTGGTCTCCAACCTGCGGACCTCCAGATGTTGCAAAACTACAACACCCAGCATGCCCGAACAGCCAACGGCTGTCCGGGCATGCTGGGAGTTGTAGTTTTGCAACATCTGGTGGTCCGCAGGTTGAAGACCACTGGTATTGGAGGTTATACTCACCTGTCCCCGACTGCTCCGGACCGTCACCGCTGCCCTGGATGTCGCTTTCCTTTGCTGTCGCCGCGTCCCCGGGGTGTCCCCGACGCTCCAGCAAGGCCTCTGCTTCCCCGGCATCCTCGCTCTCTGTCGCCGCCATCATGTCGCTACGCACGCCACTCCTATTGGATGACGGGACGGCGCGCGCAGCGACATGATGACGACAATGGAGAGCGCTGACGATGCAGGGGATCCCTAAGAGGACGCGCCGGAGCCCCGAGGACAGGTAAGTGATCGTCAGCGGACCACACGGGGCACCGTAAACGGCTATCCAGTGGCAGCTGAAGCAGTCTGCGCTGCCGGATAGCCGTTTATGCGATGGCCCCGACATACAAAAGCATCGTATGTTGATGCTGCCTCTGAGAGGCCATCGCATGTTGAAATGATTGTATGTTGGGGCCATCGTAGGTCGGGGGGTGGGGGGGGGGGGTCACTGTATCCGTATGGGGGTCAGCAGTAATTTTAGGTTTCAGTTTTCTATTACGTTACAATCAGAACAGACACTGGCAGTATGGAGGAGACTATCTACTGCTGTCTGCAGATTACACCTCTAGTTATTATTTTTAGACATGCTGTGTATGACTGTCATGGCCGCTGTCTCATAGATATTATTCCCCTCCGGAAAATCACTGAAAAAGGAAAGAAAATGGCAAAATGATGCCTGGTCCAGAGGCTGCAGCACACAATAACTTATAATGACAGACACAATGGGAGAATTATCGAAACCAGTGCAGAGGAAAAGTGGCTGAGTTGCACATAGCAACCAATCAGATGGCTGCTTTCATTTTGCAAAGGCCTTGTTAATAATGAAAGAAGTGATCTGATTGGTTGCTATGGGCAACTCGGCAACTTTCCCCTGCATAAATCTTCCCCAATAACCTTTAACCACTCGGCTTTTTGCTGACTGGTGATAAAATGGCTTATTAACACCTTTTTTTACCTCCTTCCTTCTCGTGGCCTTTAACACCTCCTCCATATTGGCGTTAATCCCTCTAACCACTTACACTTTCAGCCATTACAACATATCTCCTGAACTAGACGAGATAAAGAACAACACCAGAAAGGTTTCTATTTGCTTCTAGAGTGCAGGACAGGCTATTATTTAAAGGAGAACTCCAGAATATAAAAATTGGCCTCCATACTGCCAGCAGAAAAAAAAATAAAGATGTACATACCTTCCTTCCCTCCCCCGGGGCCTCCGGCTCCGGTCTCCACCGCGATCCTCTTCCTGGTTGCCGATGGTCGGCAAGTCACACTGCCGCTCAGCCTATCGCCAGCCAAGTCGGGACTTCGCTGCGGCCGTTGATTGGCTGAGCGCAGTATGACTCGCCGACCACCGGCAACCAGGAAGAGGATCGTGGCGGAGACCGGAGCCAGTTACCGGAGGCCTCGAGGGAGCGAAGCAAGGTATGTACATCTTAATTTTTTTTACTGCCGGCAGTATGGTGGACAATTTTTATAATCCGGAGTTCTCCTTTAAGAAAAATGTAGATGTTCTGGTGTATGCCTTGAGCTTGCTAGTTTTAGCTGATGTGGCAGACATGGGTTTTTAGCCATCCTGATTTAAATTTCCACACTGAAATTATTTTCTACAGCTGTCTACATTCTCATTAAAGGAGTACTCCGGTGGAAAACATATTTTTTTTTTTTTTAAATGAAATGGTGGCAGAAAGTTTAAGAGATTTGTCAATTACTTCTATTAAAAAAAATCTTTATCCTTTCAGTACTTATTAGCAGCTGTATGCCACAGAGGAAATTCTTTGCTTTTTGAATTTCTTTTTTGTCTTGTCCACAGTGCTCTCTGCTGACACCTCTGTCCGTGTCAGGAACTGTCCAGAGCAGCATAGGTTTGCTATGAGGATTTTCTCCTGCTCTGGACAGTTCCTGACACGGGCATCAGGTGTCAGCAGAGAGCACTGTGGACAAGACAAAAAAGAAATTCAAAAAGAAGATTATTTCCTCTGAAGCATACAGCTGCTACAAAGTACTGGAAGGATAAAGATTTTTTAATAGAAGTCATTTACAAATCTCTTTAACTTTCTGGCACCAGTTCATAAAAAAAAATAAAAAAAGTTTTCCACCGGAGTACCCCTTTAATTCTTTTGACTTTGCAGAGAGAGGGCGTGAAGTCTCATCTCTGCAGTTGACCTAATGAGATCTATCACCTGGCCAGAAGCCTAAACTGCTGAGGCTTATATGTTGGTTGGTGTCCGTTCACACCATGTGCAGTTTTCATGTGTTTTCTTTTTCAAATTGCATTTCTTTTTTTAAATACTGGCATGAAGAAAAAGGGAGTTGACCTATTATTGAAGATTAATAAATATTAAAAGCTTTCGAGCTGTATTCACGTGTTGAATTTTTATTTCATTTTTTACACTTGTTACTAAGTTTTGGCTGTTTTTTTCCCCCCCAAAATTATGGTAAAAATGACACGATTTTACCCTGATATTCCAAATTGCAGTAAAATAGCTCCATTTTTGCAGCCATTATGGGAAAACATTGCAAGAATACTACACGAACACACCACAGTGGATGGGGTAGATAGGGGAAGATTTATCAAAACCTGTGCAGAGGAAAAATCGACCTGTTGCCCATAGCAACCAATCAGATCGCTTCTTTAGTTTTTCACAAGCCTTTATAAAAGTTAAATAAAGGATCTGATTGGTTGCTATGGGCAACTGGTCAACTTTTCCTCTGCACATATTTCAACAAATCTCCCTGTATATATTTTGATAAAGAGATAGCAGCAGCAGTATAAAGATAGAGCTGAGAGAGAGAGGGGGGGGGGGGGGGGGGGGGTTGGGAGCTACCAAGAGGGATCTGATAGGTGAAGATGTCATCCTGAAATTCACCGGAAGTCAGCTTGACCCAAGACTGACCAATCCCTTTGACACATAAAGCCAATGCCATTTTCTGATGGCAAGAATGCTGGTCACATGACCCAGGTACAGTAAGAAAATGCATGGATGCAGAAGCTGCACTAGATTCGGCAGGTTTGGCCAACGTTCATCGCGCAGTATGTGAGATACATCGATACATCTCTGGTGGACAATATGCCTTAGATCAGTGGTCTCCAAACTGTGGACCTCCAGCTGTTGCAAAACTACAACTCCCAGCATGCCTGGACAGCCGTTGGCTGTCCAGGCATGCTGGGAGTTGTAGTTTTGCAACAGCTGGAAGTACTCAGTTTGGAGACCACTGATCTAAGGCATATTGTCCACCAGAGATGTATCGATGTATCTCACATACTGCGCGACACTTAACAATAAAAACATTACACTTGCACATCCCCCCCCCCCTCCCCAATAATAGATTTTCCCGCTGTGTAAATGTGAAACAGAAACTATTCATTTCTTAAACCTCACACCTAGGAACATGTCGGTACATAAGAGGAGTCTCGCAGCCCCTTACAAACAGAATGAAACCAATCCTTTCATTTTTGGGGTGACATTCATTTTACCTCAGCGTTTAGTAACTTTTTTTCCCCCCTACGAATCCTTTTTTATTTATTTTTACATTTTTTGCAGCAATTTCAAAAATGTCGTTTAAAAAAATAAATAAAAAAAAGATTTTAATACACATATAATATTAATACACATTTAATAAACATTGTGGGTTGCCTTTAAAGGGGTACTCCGCTTCAGGACATCTTATCCCCTATCCACAGATAAGTTTCTGATCACAAACAATCTGACCGCTGGGACCCCCTGCGATCTCCTACCCAGCACCCCGGCTTTCCCTCCGCTCAGTGCACGGATTACTGTTGACCACGGTACGATGTGGTGGCCGACACGCCCCTCCACTCATCTCTGTGGGAGAGCCAGAGATACACGAGCGCTGTATCTCTGGCTCTTCCACAGGGAAACAATGAGGGGGAATATCGGCCGGGGTGCCGAGCAGGAGATCGTGGGTGGTCCCAGGGTTCAACCCCCCGTGATCAGTCACTTATCCCCTATCCTGTGGCTAGAGGATGTCCTGCATCGGAGTACCCCTTTAAAGGAAAACTGTCAGCTGTCATCCCCAGCACTAACCAGCGGTATTGGCTGGTAGTGCGGGGGACGCTGATCAGTTTGATCCTTACCGTGCCCAGATCCGCCGCGCCGTTTGACCGTGATCTTCTATTTTCGGTATATGCAAATGAGGTGCTAACTGGCACTCTGACATCAGTGCCGCTGGCTGCAGCGCCGCCCAGCTCATCAATATTCCTCCCCTCCCTAATGAAGAGAGAGGGGAGGAATATTGATGAGCTGGGCGGTGCTGCGGCCAGCGGCACTGACGTCAGAGTGCCAGTTAGCACCTCATTTGCATATAGCAAAATTAGAAGATTACGGACGAACGACGCGGCGGATCCGGGCACGGTAAGGATCAAACTGATCAGCGTCCCCCGCACTACTAGCCAGTACCACTGCTTAGTGCGGGGGGAGAAAGCTGACAGTTTTCCTTTAATTAAGCTTGGCCTTTTCACACATTAAAATAATTAATCAATAATGAACTAAACAATAATTAAATTAATGTTATTTTAGGAAATACAGCAGCTAAGTGACATTTGCTAGAGATTCACCAGGCTGATTATCTCAAAAGGAAATTGGCAAAGCTGGGGGAGCACGGTGAGCCCTTCACTCTGTACTGCCTGCCGCCCCGTCTCCTAGTCTCCTGAAGAGAATATCCGTCTGGTAAAGCAGCCATATTAGAGCTGTTTGGGAGACTGGGAAAGCTGGGTGGCATGCATACTGTGTGCCACTCAGCTTTCCTAGTCTCCTGAAGCCCCACTGGTGATAAGCTGCTCATTCTTCCCGCACTCCTCACTGCACCTGCACTGATGTCTTCTCTCACCCCCCCCCCCCCCGCTCTTCTCTCAGCCTGCAATAAATATTCTCTCCTTGCCCCCCCCCCCCCGCACTAACAATTGTCTGCACCTGCCTGCTGGACAGTTAAATCATACTTTACCATTACGTTGGTCCAGCAGGATGTTTAAAGGAGAACTCCAGCCAAAACTAACTAAAGTAACGTGATCAAGAAATGTACCAGAAGTCCCATAGACTTGCATGGGTCTTCCCATACCACCATGGTAAAGTATGATTTAAAGGGGTATTCCAGTTAAATATCAACTGGCTCCAGAAAGTTAAACAGATTTGTAAATTACTTCTATTAAAAAAATCTTACTCCTTCCAGTACTTATCAGCTGTTGAAGTTGAGTTGTTCTTTTCTATCTGACCACAGTGCTCTCTGCTGACACCTCGGTCTGTCTCAGGAACTGTCCAAAGTAGGAGTAAATCCCCATAGCAAACCTCTCCTGGATAGGCAGTGTGATGTTTTCGGCCCCGAGCCCCACTGCTGACATCCCTAAACTGTACAGTATTTTTATTGTACATATACGAAACATGTGTACCAAGTTTATTCTAAATATCGGAAAAAGTCCACCGCTGGTAAATCTGGATGAGCAAGAAAGCAAGTCTAGGGTGTTACAAAGCACCACATTGTCAAAAACTATTTTAGTCACTTGTAATTGAAGTAACTTGTTATATTTTCTGCAGCCTGGTGCAAATCCTTACACACAAGCTGTAATTATAAAAGACGAAATTCCACATTTTTTCATTACAGACCAAGTGTTAGGGTACGTTCACACGGGCAGATTTATTTACGGGTTTACCGCTGCGTAATTGAAAAGGGGCAGGCTCTTCTCGGCTGTCCGCGGCCAATTTTCCGCGGCAGAATTTACCCTGCGGAAAATCCGCCGCAAGCCCCATTGAAGTCAGTAGGGTCTGTGGAGGATTTTCACTCGTCATTGTGTAGCGCAGCGCATAGCAATGACGCATAGACGCCACACCGGTGCCAGAAGAACCGCGGACCCGACCCCGGCAACAGGTAATCATAAAACCGGGAATGGGGGAGGCAATGGGGCAGCGGCGCCGACAGCCAGGGGCAGAGAAACGGCGGCAGCAGGGCTCTAGACCCCAGGAAAGGCAGGGGGAGAGAAGCGGGCAGCGACGGCATCTCTTCCCCTGCCTTTCCTGGGGGCTTCTGCGGGTCAGAAACAGTGTATCGGGGTTGTTACGCCGAGCGCTCCGGGTCCCTGCTCCTCCCCGGAGCGCTCGCGGCGTCCCTCTCTCTGCAGCACCCCGGTCAGACCCGCTGACCGGGAGCGCTGCACTGACATTGCCGGCGGGGATGTGATTCGCATAGCGGGACGCGCCCGCTCGCGAATCGCATCCCAAGTCACTCACCTGTCCCCGGCTGTCACGTCCTGGCGCGCGCGGCTCCGCTCCTTAGGGCGCGCACGCGCCAGCTCTTTTGATTTAAAGGGCCAGTGCACCAATGATTGGTGCCTGGCCCAATCAGCCTAATTAGCTTCCACCTGCTCCCTGGCTATATTACCTCACTTCCCCTGAACTTCCTTGCCGGATCTTGTTGCCCTTGTGCCAGTGAAAGCCTTTCCTTGAGTGTTCCTAGCCTGTGTTCCAGACCTCCTGCCGTTGCCCCTGACTACGATCCTTGCTGCCTGCCCTGACCTTCTGCTCTTGCCTTATCCCTTGTACCATGCCTATCTCAGCAGTCAGAGAGGTTGAGCCGTTGCCGGTGGATACGACCTGGTTGCTACCGCCACTGCAAGACCATCCCGCTTTGCGGCGGGCTCTGGTGAAAACCAGTAGCAACTTAGAACCGGTCCACCGACACGGTCCACGCCCATCCCTCTCTGACACAGAGGATCCACCTCCAGCCTGCCGAATCATAACAGTAGATCCGGCCATGGATTCCGCTGAGGTGCCGCTGTCAAGTCTTGCCGACATTTCCACGGTGATCGCCCAGCAATCCCTACTGATCGCCCAACGAGATCACCAGCTGTCGTACTTGACCACCACGATACAGCAACTTCAGTCACAGATACAGCAGCTGCTACAGCAACAACCATCTCCTCCGCCGGCTCCTGCACCTCCTCCGCAGCGAGCGGCCATGGATTCCGCTGAGGTGCCGCTTTCAAGTCTTGCCGACATTTCCACGGTGATCGCCCAGCAATCCCTACTGATCGCCCAACGAGATCACCAGCTGTCGTACTTGACCACCACGATACAGCAACTTCAGTCACAGATACAGCAGCTGCTACAGCAACAACCATCTCCTCCGCCAGCTCCTGCACCTCCTCCGCAGCGAGCGGCTGCTCCCAACCCCCGCTTGTCCATGCCGGACAAATTTGATTGGGACTCTAGACTCTGCCGTGGTCTCCTGTCTGGAAAGGCCCTGCCATGGGCCACACCGCTCGGAGCACCTCTCTCACAGTATCCTTTGCAATCTACCCCTGTGCCTCCCGCCGAGGAGGCTATGCAAGTGGATCGGTCTCGCCTGACCCATGAAGAGAGGACTCGCCGCAGAAATAAAAATTTACGTCTATACTGCACTGTGCGTTACCGCACAGAACCCCTGCTCATGAGCATTAAACTGCATCTCGAAAAAATTGAACTTTTTGTTTTGCCCAAATGCACCTCTGAAGTCCTCCTCGGTCTGCCATGGCTCCAATGCCACTCTTCTACCCTTGTCTGGACCACCGGGGAGATCAAGAGCTGGGGTGCTTCTTGCCACAGAAAATGCCTCACGTCTGCTCCCAGTCCCGTCAGTCAAACCTCAGTGTCTCCTCCTTTACCTGGTCTCCCGAAGGCCTATCTGGACTATGCTGTGTCTCCTCCTCATAGCCCCCGTCCTGTTAACACTCTGCCCCGTGCCAAGCTTCACCCTCTTCCCTCCCTCCCCACTCCCACGCCTTCTTGTTTGCCCGCTGTTTATGAGGTTTCCCGGGGCTTCGCCACCGTCTGGAAAAAGACTCAAAAATCCCTCATACTAGCCTCATCCCGGATGAAGAAGCATGCCGACAAAAAAAGAAGAACTCCTCCTGTTTTTGTGTGGCTCTCCGCCAAGTATATCCGCTTCCGTGTCCCCAGTTTTAATCTGGGACCACGTTATCTTGGACCCTATGAAGTTAAGTGCCTAGAGGAAGCTACTCCTGTCTCCGGGTCCTCAGATGTCTTCCTGATTAAAGAATTTTCAGGTCCCAATAAGAGGGGGAGACCCAAGGGGGGGGGGGGGGGTACTGTTACGCCGAGCGCTCCGGGTCCCTGCTCCTCCCCGGAGCGCTCGCGGCGTCCCTCTCTCTGCAGCACCCCGGTCAGACCCGCTGACCGGGAGCGCGGCACTGACATTGCCGGTGGGGATGCGATTCGCATAGCGGGACGCGCCCGCTCGCGAATCGCATCCCAAGTCACTCACCTGTCCCGGTCCCCAGCTGTCACGTCCTGGCGCGCGTGGCTCCGCTCCTTAGGGCGCGCCAGCTCTTTAGATTTAAAGGGCCAGTGCACCAATGATTGGTGCCTGGCCCAATCAGCCTAATTAGCTTCCACCTGCTCCCTGGCTATATAACCTCACTTCCCCTGCACTTCCTTGCCGGATCTTGTTGCCCTTGTGCCAGTGAAAGCCTTTCCTTGAGTGTTCCTAGCCTGTGTTCCAGACCTCCTGCCGTTGCCCCTGACTACGATCCTTGCTGCCTGCCCTGACCTTCTGCTACGTCCGACCTTGCTCTTGCCTTATCCCTTGTACCATGCCTATCTCAGCAGTCAGAGAGGTTGAGCCGTTGCCGGTGGATACGACCTGGTTGCTACCGCCGCTGCAAGACCATCCCGCTTTGCGGCGGGCTCTGGTGAAAACCAGTAGCAACTTAGAACCGGTCCACCGACACGGTCCACGCCCATCCCTCTCTGACACAGAGGATCAACCTCCAGCCTGCTGACTCATAACAGGGGTATACACATGCACACACACGCACCCTCATTTTACCAAGGATATTTAGGTAAAAAACTTTTTTTACCCAAATATCCTTGGTAAAATAAAATGAGTGTGCGTGTTATAGGCCGGTGCGTGGTATACCCCGATAAATACGGTATCTATCTATGCTCTTGCCACTGGGAGGCGCTGACACTAGGAAAAAAAGTCGGCTCCTCCATGCCAGGATATACCCGCCTACTGGAAGTGAGGTAAATCAGTTTTGTCACCAAGCAGTAAGAGAAGCCAACAAAGAAATATGTCTGAAGGACCCCAGAAAGGAATCCCGGATAAAAAAAAACAAGAACCAGAAAAGAAAATCCGGACTAAGAATGAAGAAATGGGTGGGTGGGTGTGGCGTCCCCCAATGAAGGCTACGAGAAAGAGATTTTATTTATGGTGAGTACAAAAAAATCTCCTTTTCTCGGTCACTCTTCATTGGGGGGAAACCTATACTGATAGGACGTACGAAAGCAGTCCCCTAGGGAGAGAACAATCAACAGCAAAAGGGGATTCAGTCTAGAGACCGAACCCAAACGACCGTAAGGCCTGCGGACAAGATCTGGGCAAAGACAACCGAAGCCCACAAACTGAGCTCCTGGAAGATCCCCCCGTCCATGGAGAAGGATTAGGACGCCAAGGAAGAGACCGTCCTATGTGGAGACTCCAAAGCTATGGTCCATAAAGAGAGACAAGAAAAGGTTGACTTGGAAGCCAGAAGGGCCGGAACCATTCCGGGAGGAGGTAGGAATCAACTCCAAGGAACACAGAACCAGACAGAGGGCTAACCCGGCTGGGAAACAAAAATGGAAAAGGGCACAAACAAGAGAACCCCATCCAGAGTCAACTGCATGGGGGAGAGCAGCATATGCCTGAGCAGAAGGCGAGTACGGAAAGTGGAAACACTGAAAAAAAGAAAGAAGGATGGAGACTGGCTGTGGAGAGGCCTGGTGCAGAAAATCAATGACCAGAACAGCTGCAGACCAAAAACCTCCATCCCAGGGGCCCGCCGCAAGCACCTGGGAGGCGAAAGAAGCTCAAGTAGAGTAATTTGGAACGCCTACCCCCTCGGGAGTACATTGACCCACGAAAAGGGGCATCCTGGAACACCGGCGTGTCCGACATGGGAAACGGAGGTTCCCGAGTCGCCTGGAAGACTTACTACTGTAGAGTTAGTAAAACCAATGTCCGCGAAATGCTCTGGGTGACAAACTTCTACGTCTAGACAAGAAGAAGTGCAGTACAGAAAGACCGTCCAACAAACTGGGCTGCGGAGAAGTCGGGGCAGGAAAGCTAACCATTCCGAGACCACAACCATCCCAAAGGCCCAAAAGAACCAGAAGGGCCGACCTAGAAAAGAAGACACTAGGATAGTGTCCAAGACACGGAGACTAACCAGACATGAACCCCAGCGGTCTGAGCGGACCGAAGCAACATCCTATTAGGACGGGAACAGAGGGGGAAACAAAAGGGAAGGTTACTCAAGAAGATTGTAGTCTCAGTGTAGCACAACTGACACCGACAAGGAAAAAGGAACAAACCCCTCCAGGGAGATTGCACCGAGGGAGGAGGAGAGCAATGGCAGGACCCAAACAACAGACGGTGCTAGACTGGCTGTCGCGAGCCATACATGAGTGCATAAACTCCTCCAATAGAGGAGAGTGCCAAGTCTGTATGAGCAGTCAAAGTCTGTATGTGCCAAGAAACTGGAAGAGAGCGAGGCTTCAAAAGTGCGTAGCTCAGCTGATTGCTCTCAGCAAAAAACAAGGGCCAAGCCAGATACATCACCTATATAGAGGAGGGGAAGACAAGGGGTGGTCGCTATGAAACCCAGGTCCAGACCATGCCAAGCTCCCTGATCCCCGTAGCCCTTGTAGAAGGGGGATGATCAAAGTGCGCCAGGCAGTATAGGAGCAGTGAAATGCCGCCTGAAGGTAAGGGGGTAAAGTACTGGGTGGACGTAGTCTCCAGGAACCCTGCAACAACATATCAAGGAAAGGAGGAGAACATCTGAGTCCTGACTATGAATGGAAGCAAGAAGCACACACCCCCCCAAAGCGTTGAGAGGAATACCTCAACGTGGTGTAACCCTGCACCAGAAGGGTGTCAATGGAGCCATTCTGGTCATTTCCTAAGGCAACAGAGCCGGTGTCGGAACCACCCTGCACAGGAACCCAGGACAGATACCTGGAGGCATGGAAGGGGCTGAACTGACTGTGTAGTCCCATCATGCCCCATGCCAGAGCAGAGGGGTTCGACCGCCTAAACCTGTGGAAACAAGATCACAAGAAGGCCTGAGGCACACCCACAGAAAAAAAGGGAAGGTGGATTCTACACAGCATATGTAGGGACACAGACGTGGTTACCGCAAGATACAGGGGTACTAAGACTGCAGACGTGAAAGAAACTGCAGACATTCAAAAGCCCGGCAGCATGGTGTCGCAACCATGCCCCTAGCAGACCAACGTTGCACCCTTAGAAAGGGGAACAGAGAGTGCTGCTCTTTCTGTGAAAGACCATGGAACCTTCAGGAAATGCCAACAACCCAGCTAAAATTGCGCCACACACCAGGACTGCTATCGAAGATGCAAGGGATGAAGGATGTATGTGGAGCAGGAAACATGCAGACACAGTCTGACCAGCAAGTATAAAAGATCCAATGAAACCACAGAGACATTCTTTGGAACTTCACCTGGAAAATAAGTCACCGGACTGTAACCGCAGGAGCGGCAAGAATGGGGAAGGTGACCTGGCGGGGTAGAAAACCATGCAGACATAGTCTGGCTATCTGGCATAGGGACCATGGCCACACCAGGTGCTGTAGACAGAATCACACACCGAAAGTGGGTTACCAGCCTTCAGCCGAGAGAGCGGCAGGCATGTAGGGAGGAACCTGGTAATGGAGGGAACCCCGCGATCCAGCATGTGATGTATTGTATAGGGCCCATGGAGCAACACTGGGAGACTCACCTGTAACTACATCTTGGCAGTGGATAACCTGAACTACCGTCCACGCTGTAGGAAGTGTATGGTAGTGGACTCGACATAGTAGTAGTAGTAGTAGACCACCGTTGTGCTGACTGGTATAGGATTCCTGAATGCTGAGGGACACTCCATTGAACCACCCTACAGAAAGAGGGGCATTGGAGTATGACCGAGCTAAGGAGGACCTGCCGGTGTAAGAGACCAAGCAGACGAAAGTCTGGCTGACTGTCATCGGTCCCGAGTACCTGCAGGGACCCTCATGCAGAGTCCTCACACCAGCAGAGAGGTACAGGAAACCTGACCAAGCCCACACCAGCCCAAATATGGGAGACCGACAGCGATAGAGACCATACAGACAACAGTCTGGCTGAACAAGTACACTTCCAGGCGCTGGATAAAAGTGGACAGCTAGATAGGCAATCACTGTGCCCCACTGCCACATGTGGGATGGAGAAGAGGCCTAGGAGCCATAGATAGTATCCCACCACCTTGGGAGATCTGGGAGGCTGAGGAGCCGGGGAATGCATCCCTGTACCCCATCTAGGGTCCATAGGACATGCTGGGACATGTCTTCGTACACGTCCACAGCAGTGGGGTACTGGAACTCCAGCCTCAGATACATCAGCTGAGTGATGAGTGACAGGCGGCTGAGGAGACTACGCAGACTACTGTCTGACTATTGGTCCATAGTAGACAACGGGTCACTCTGTCGGACACCTTGCATCAGCAGTGGGGTACCGGAGTGCCAGCCGCGGACACGGCAGCTGAGAGATGAGTGACAGGCGAGACTACTGTCCAACATATTGACATCAGGACCAATCCATGCCCACACAGGGACACTTTCATGGTGACCTCGCACTAGACGGGAGGATCCAGAGCCTTAGCCACGGATGCGGCAGCCTGTGGAGGAGGCAATCATATTGTATGACATGCCAGAACATCCCCATGATGGGTGACCGGCGGACCTGACAGAGTGTCCTTAGCGTCTGCCAGGAATACAAAAAAAACTCTTGCAAAGGCACTCGACCAGTGTCTTGCCTCGGTAGGGAAGGACTGGAATTCGGCAGTGGGCACGACGGGTATGACATGGCATGGCACTCAGTGGTAGACACTGAAAATATCCCCGACAGTTTCCGAGGGATCGAGAAATTCCTGGCAGTAACCCACCACGTCGATGCGCACAGGGTGACTGAAGGAATAAAGCGATCCAGGACACAATACAATAGTGCATGCACTATTTCTCCCGTTACTTTCTCCCGTAACAAAATAACGTCCGTTATTAATAACGGGCCATGACGGGTAAAAATCCCATAGACTATAATGGAATTTTGTAACGGCCGATTTTCAGGGTTTTCATAACGGAACATTATAACAGTTCTTTAAAATGGATAAATGTATAGTGTGAAAGGGGCCTAATAGGAGCACAATGATGGCAGCCATGTCAGCCTTCAGTGGCCCCGGGTTGCCATGAAAATTGATCAGTACCCTGCAATTGCATTTCTTGGCAAATAACATTTCAGTGCCTTTATGTCATGGGAGATATTGATCACCCCATCTAAGGCATTATAAGGGTTATCTCTGATCCCATTAGGAATCATAATTAAAGGGGAACTCCACTGGAAAACATTTTTTTTTAAATCAACTGGTGCCAGAAAGTTAAACATATTTGTAAATTACTTCTATTAAAAAATCTTAATCCTTCCAGTACTTATCATCTGCTGTTATGATCCACAGGAAGTTCTTTTTCTTTTTGAATATCCTTTCTGCCTGACCACAGTGCTCTCTGCTGACACCTCTGTCCATTTATGGAACTGTCCAGAGCAGGAAAGGTTTTCTATGGGGATTTGCTCCTACTCTGGACAGTTCCTTAAATGGACAGAGGTGTCAGCAGAGAGCACTGTGGTCAGACAGAAAGGAAATTCAAAAAGAATTGAACTTCCTGTGGATCATACAGCAGCTGATAAATACTGGAAGGATTTTTTATTTTTTTTTAAATAGAAGTAATTTACAAATCTGTTTAACTTTCTGGCACCAGTTGATTATACATTTTTTTTTCCCACCAGAGTACCCCTTTAAGGATAATCACCTTCTACAGGAGAGGGGAATAATATGCTGATCAGTGGGGGTCTGACTGCTGTGATCACTCCGACACAGAGAACGTAAAGAAAATGCACCCCAAAATGGGTAAAGCATTGGGCATCCATGATTTCGAGAACGAAGAAACAGTGCACCCTGTAATGAGTGGAGAGCATCATGAATGAAGGGGATGGCTGTACGCCATACCCTTCATTCATGATGCTTTCCACTCATTACAGGGTGCACTGTTCCTTCGTTCTCTAAGGGTGCATTCAGACCACGTTTTGTACATACGGCGGGGGGAGGGGCAAACCGGGCGCTCCCGTACCCCAGCCGGATCAGCCCGTGACTCCATTTACTTTAATGAACCGACCGGAGTCAAACGGTGACTCCGGTCGGCTCAGTTTTGACCCGTATGCGGTTTTGGACCGGACCTAAAACTGTAGTATACTACGGTTTTAGATCCGGTCAGGAAACTGCCCGGTTTGCCCCTCCCCCCGCCAGATCCGGCACCCGTATGTACAAAACGTTGTGTGAATGCAGCCTAAATCATGGATGCCCAATTCATCAACATGTTATCCCCAATCCTGTTGATAGTTGGTAACTATTTGGGATAGGAATACCCCTTAAACAAATTACAGCATCCACTGTATAAAAAGGAACTTTGCTAAATCTGTCCATCCTGTATTTCTACTTTACTACAGACACTACAGATTGTGCTTATTTTTTCAGGCACCTGAAATCTGCAGCTGTCCTGGTAAATCGTTCCCCTTTCTCAGGCTATGCTTCAATACTTGTAAGTCTCCCCCTTTCCCACACAAAGTAAACAGACTTTAGTCTGCACTGCATGAGTGAATGTTCTTATCAGAACTGGAAAGAGGTTGTGAAACCAAGGAACCAACAACACCGGGGAGAAGCGGGGGAAAGCCCAGGGTAACGACACCAAATGAAGACGTGTATGTGATCACAATAACAGCCGGGCAGAGATGGGTGGATAGGACCACGTCACCTCTATATAGCCCAGAGGAAAAATATAGTAAACACCACTCTCGCGTATAGCAATAGAGGTGACCCAGACAAGATCCAACATTTTTGGGTCCATGTTGTGCCTCGGCTCAATTTTTTTTCTCAGCGTAGTCTTCTGTTTATTTGACTCTTTTTGTAACATTAACTTATATCATAATAAGAGATAACTACACTGCATCCCAACATTTCATGCCAAGTGTATTCTATTCTTTCCTGTACTCAACATCCTCCATGATACACAACGTTAAATGGACACCTGTACAATTTTATTGGCAATGCAGGCTTACTACAGATGAGTGAACCAAACCTGTAGAATCCAAGTTCAGTCAGAACTTTGCTAAAAGTTCAGTTTTGTTAGAAGTCGAATTTCTGGCGGTTTGCTAAAATAACATCAGCCACATAGCAGAAAAGAGAAGGAGGAAGGATCATAATGCCAATTATACAGTTCTCCCAGCCAATCAGGAAGCAGTATAGGGGTGATGTCAGAGCCACAATAAAAGCCTAATCACATAGCTTCAGCAGCCATTTTAGAGATAGCAGGTGTTAGGTGAAGATCTCTCTAAGGGACACTGAGCAGCGAACACCACAGATAGGAGTAGGCCCACACATATATAACGTGTAAATATAATGAGGGATAGCACCACCAGATGGCCCCAGATCACAAATGCTTCAGTCTAAAATATAAGGATGGGCGGCGTAATGGCAAATCTATTAGCCAACGGGTGAGTCTTGCAGTGGTGCTAGGACAATACCATAGGATAGTCTTAAAATAGTGAAGTGTACAAGCAATAAACAGCATCCTGCACTTACCGCTCGGTAACGGACTCAACGTTCCTACATGGAGGGTTCCGGAGTACCAGGACAGTGGCCTGGCGTGGGCGCTCTGAGGCGACTGCCAGCGGTTTCAAGTACATTACGCTTCTTCTGGCCTTCAAGGATTGAAGAAGCGTAATCTACGCGAAACCGCCGGCAGTCGCCTCTGAGCGCCCACGCCAGTCTGCTGTCCTGTTCCTCCGGAACCCTCCATGCAGGAACACCGAGTCCGTTACCAAGCGGTGAGTGCAGGATACTGTTAATTGCTTGTACACTCCACACATATATAATAATTGTAGTAAAGCAGAAGAGAGCGTTGTGCATCTGTTATGTCAGTGCACAATCTTTTTAATTGGAAGTCAAGTGTGCCAGTTTTTTTTTTGTTTTACACTGATTGTGAAGTTTTTGGGTTATTAGGGAAGTACAGGCTTGGACAGAACTGTTTGGTCAGAACCATAATTATTTGGGTGAACTGGCAAAACCAAATTTTTGAAAGATTCACTCATCCATAATGCTTACCCATATGTATGATCTTTTAAGTTTTAGGATAACTTTATATGACTATATGTATGGCTCTTTTTTCCTTGTTTACTTTATAAATGTCAATTTTCTAAAAAAAAAAAAAAAAAAAAAAAAAAAAAAGAGCATAGAAATTTTTTTTTTACTCATAATGTCAGCCACCTACCAATAAATTTTTGGGGCATGGAGCTTTTCCTTTTTGCAACATTGCTGGCTAGTCGGTCCAGTACCAGTGCCCGATCGCTTCCAATTTCCGGTTTCATTTGTTTGGGTTCTTCTATGGCTGTTGGAGGAAAGGTTTATAAATATTTTTTTTTAACAAATCAGCATGCTACTATTATGCTTTCATCAAGGGTTGAGTAATACTCTATAGTGTCAAATCAATAAGTCCAAAGAATCTTTAAAGAACACAGGGAATGCAAAACTGACACACTGATAAATTTTGGGGTTGACTACCTGGCTGCTCTCCACCACTACTACCAATTAAAGGGTTACTGTCAATAAAAAAAAACTTTTTTTACATGTTGCCCACACCTGTCAAAAGGTATGATTGCACCAGGTCTTACTCCTGAGACCCAATGTGATTGCAAGTTATAATCTGGAGAAGCGAAAGGCAGCGTGCTTGACTCCCGACCGGCAGATCTGACCTTCTGCACTAGTCTGCATAGACTTATACAGAAAAAAAGGGTAAGATTTGACTGACAGCTGGGAAGTGAGCCAGGCACTGCTGTTCACTTTCCTGGTTTATAACTAGCAATCACAGTTTTTTTCATAAAAATACTGTATATATCAATCTGTGCTCATCTCTCCCTGCTCTATAAGATTGTGCTTATAGGTTAGACAGCATTTTTATGGTTACAGGTCCCCTTTAACTAATGTGCTAAACATAGGGGTTATCAATCTGTCTAAAGGCTCTTTTACACAAGCTGATTTTTCGGCAAATGAGCATTCCCATGATAATCGATCTAAGTAAAAAGTCCAGCGATGAGCCGACAAGCTTGTTAGTCAGCTGACTGGATATTTTGAGCAGGCATTAAAATTTTGGGTATCACCATTTGTTAAAAGGCGATTTTCATCTGACAACTCATCAAGCCTTGTCATGGCTCAGCAAACAAGCTGTCTGCAGGTCGTCTAAAAGGGCCTTATAATTTTTATTTTGGTGAGAATTGTGTCAAAAAAAAAAAATAAAATAGTGCATTGATTTGGACAACTTCATCAAAATTTTACACCAGAAAGAATGCCTTCTCGCAACACAATTTTCAATTTCTTTGCAAGACGTCAGTAGCCCAGATTTATCAAACTGTGTGAAAGAAAAACTAGAGTGATTTTCCCACAGCAGCCAATCAAAGCTCTGCTTTAACTTTACCAGACCTTGTTAGCTGAGCTGTGATTGGCTGCTGTGGGAAAATCACTCTATTTTTTCTCTCACACAGTTTGATAAATCTGGGCTACTGACGTCTTGCAAAGAAATTGAAAATTGTGTCACGAGAAGGCATTCTTTCTGGTGTAAGATTTGGATGAAGTTGTCCAAATCAATGCACTATTTTCTTGGCACAATTCTCACCCCAAAAAAAAAAAAAGTTTGGTAAATCTGGGCCAGTGTGTCTACGTAGTGTCTAAAGGCCCTTGTCAGGTGAATTAGCTGATCACATCTTTTGTAAGGCCAATAAAATCATCACTATTTCCCATACATCGCCTTATGTAAACGGGGGATAGCGACAAATTTTAACAGCCACTCAATGGATTTAGCGATCGCTTGCTCGACCAGCCGTGCGATTGATCAAGTCTTGTGATCACTGAGATCGGCACTTCTTATATGCAGCCCGTTGGCCTTTGTAAAAGGGCCCTAAGCTTCAGACACTTATCATCTAATGAAATTTGTCCCAAAGTAGACCATAATAAACACAGTCGAAACAGGTTCTACAATTCAACAGGATTAAAGAAAGATGGCACACGGATAGATACAATTATTAAATCCCTCTCCTCCCACCTTCTTGGAAATGAACAAATCGCTGAACGTAAGAAGAGATGCAAAGTTTGCAATGTGTAATGAGCAATCCATTACTAACCATTAAAACATTAATTTTATGCATAACCGCATGTGGACGTGAAGCAATCAAGGCAAAAAGGTTGCTGCACTCTATAGAAGACAGCTCACCGGCACTGCTGAAACTGGTTGACTGGCTGTTCGGATATCATGCTCCTCCTGGAGCGGAAGACGCCGCAACGGCACCGCAACTATCCTGCTCAAAGTGGTGCCCAGCCTAAAGAGTGGCCGTACGGATGGATGAAGAAATGAAGGGACAAAATGGCACTCACCATACAGTAGGATACTTTAATCTTCAGTTGCAAGCAAACAGGAGTCAAACAGACAGTGGGAGACGCATCGGGACGACCGTTTCGTGCGTGATGATGCACTTCCTCTAGCCGACGCGTTGGCTAGAGGAACTGCGTCATCACGCACGAAACGGTCGTCCCGATTAGTGATGAGCGGCATTGGCCATATTCCAATTAACGATATTTCGTGAATATATAGACGAATATTCGTCCTATATTCGCGAATTTCACGGATTTGTTATATTCGCATATGTGAATATTTGCATATTCGCGTATTCGAGGAAGTGAGAGGGTGGGCAACTTTACTGTCGGTTGCTAGGGATGTTGTTGATAACCTCTGACAAGTGTATTTGCATCATTCTAATTGGCCCACAAGTGAAAAGAAGGAATATGTGGAGAAATGAATATTCGCAATTTCGAATATATAGCGAATATATTCGCAATATTCACGAATTTGCGCTACAACTTCGAAATGTGAATATTCGCGCCCAACACTAGTCCCAATGCGTCTCCCACTGTCTGTTTGACTCCATGACTTGTGCTGTTTGTTTCCTACTGTATGGTGAGTGCCATCTTGCCCCTTCATTTCTTCAATAAGACAAAAAGTTGGTCCATTCCCACCGTACAAAAGCACGCAAGCACTGTCCTATAACCCCCTCTGAGCTGAATGCACAGGCCACCTGCAAGCCGCCTTGTTTCTGACCACTTTCTGTCTTTATGTCAATGTTTCCACTGAGCTGGTTTGAGGTTTTGTCTTCTTTCTCAATATAAGGCGAGAACACGGATATCCACGCTGTCTAATGCCAGGCATTGCTTCCTGTCCCTTCACATTTGTGGTCAGTGGAGAAAAGGGGGAGGAAGATGCCTGTGCACATTACAAGGCTTGAGCTTACAAGATGCTTATCGAAGGCTGAGCCAAGTTTTCTAGCAATATTACATAAAATGTTTTACATTTTTACTGTTCTCAAGATAGGCTGTACCGGCAGAAACGTGCTATCTACCACTAAATCTCTGAATAACATTGGCTCTAATCTGATGAACTCTTCCGTTTTCATGGAAGGTGTCTTAGTCAGAAACTGATTTTTCTGTGGTGAACTTCAATATCATATCAATTTTTCTAACTAAATATATCCTCCCCTATTCCATTCTAGTTTGCCTGGGTACGGAAGTAAACTGTATCGTATTAGTAGTTCTGTGTTGGTGAAGACTTCAGAAGAGGAGGATTTAGGGGCAGTGATTTCTGATGGGTCAACCGTGCAGCCAAGTGGTAGGGAAAGCTAATGGAATGCTTGGCTGCATAGCTAAAAGTATAACCAGTAGAAAAATGGAGACTATGATCCTGCTGTATAGCGCTCTAGCAAGACCAATCAGGAATGCTGTGTCCAGGAGACCTCTACTATTGATCAAATAGAATGGGTCCAAAAACGGGCTACAAAAATGGTAGAAGGTCTTCAGCAAAAAAAACTTATCAAGAATGGCTTATATCATGCACACTTATTATCACTAGTCCTATGGCGCCAATTGTTTTATTCCAGCACTGTCCCCAAACAAAAACTTACTAGCAAACCAGCTAGTGGGAAAATAGTATACAAAAGAACATATAACCCCAAAGAAAAAAAATGTACACTAATATCAGAATAGGATAAAAAAAAAAAAGAATATTTCTTAAAGGAATACTGTAGTGGAATATAACTTATCCTCTATCCTTCGGATAGAGGATAAGTTATGTTTCTCTACAGTATTCCTTTAACAAAAATAAAGTATAAAATTACAATAAGAACACACATGTAATTTAGCCTCTACAGGCAGGAAGGTTGCGGGGGTGCCTATTTTAATTTCTAGGTCCCTTGCACGACTCCTCTTCCTATGGGGATCCCCTGGGTTGGTTTGTTATAGTCGAGGGCTCTATGGGGATAGGCAGTTGCTTCTCTGCAATATTTACGATCCCAATACCTCTCAAGTGCCTTTTTTGCAACAGGTTTTGTCCCGCCTACCCCCCCCCCCCCTCCACATGGCTCCTAGGGGGAGATCTTAATCAGTGTTTTTCCCCTTCTATGGATTGCCATTGGACGGTAGATGCGTCGCCATCCCCTTCCCAGTTGCGCTTATATACGCTTTTTCAGGCTTGGTTCATTCGCCTCTATGGAGCCTCTCTCTTGGTCTGATCATAGCCCTATCCTTCTGTCTTTTTGTCCTTTCACATCTTCTCCTCGCAGTATCCTGCAGTCTTTTCTACATTCCTTAATTACGTTGATACCTAAGCCTGGTAAGGACCCCCATGATTGTTCTGGCTATCGACCCATTGCCCTTCTTAACACTGACCTGAAACTGTTCCCCAAGGTCCTGGTGAACCGCCTTTGCTGCTTTCTTCCTACCCTTATACACAAGGACCAGGTTGGCTTTATTCCTTGTCGACAGGGTGGAGATAACACAAGACGGGTAGTGGATCTTATAGA
Source organism: Hyla sarda (assembly GCF_029499605.1). Lineage (NCBI taxonomy): Eukaryota > Metazoa > Chordata > Amphibia > Anura > Hylidae > Hyla > Hyla sarda. The sequence goes on from NC_079200.1 coordinate 26,340,734, forward strand.
TCTGGTTAATCAGAGGTCGGACCAGGCTTTGGCTCTTAGTTTGGACGCAGAAAAGGCCTTTGATAGGGTAGGTTGGCCGTTCGCTGCCCTCCAGAAGTTTGGTATTTTGGGCAATTTCCTCACTGCACTGCGGGGTCTTTACTCTTCTCCCACTGCCTCTATTAAATTACCTCATGCTTCCTCTCCGGCTTTTTCTTTGTACAACGGCACTAGGCAAGGATGCCAGCTCTCCCCCCTGATTTTTGCTTTGTGCATAGAACCTCTAGCTGCGATGATCCGGGGGGACTCTGACATTTCTGGTATTACCCTTCATGGTAGGGAATTTAAGATCTGCCTATTCGCTGATGATGTCTTGCTAACTCTCACTAATCCCTTGCTGTCTTTACCTGCACTGTATAAACTCCTCCATTCGTATGGTCGTATTTCGGGCTATAAGGTCAACCTCTCTAAATCTGAAGCCTTGCCTCTAAATCTCCCTTCCTCCTTCATCTGTCTCTTACGGGATCATTTTTCCTATCGGTGGTCTCCTTCTGCCACTAAATATTTGGGTATATCTCTTTCCCCTTGCTACTCTTCTTTGTATTCTACTAACTTTCCTGCTCTTTTTCGTGAGCTCCAGGCTCTAATGGAAAAATTGCGGTCCCAATATATTTCCTTTTTTGGGCGTATTGCGGTGGTGAAGATGACCATTCTCCTTAAATTGCTATACTTTTTTGAGAAGTTACCAGTCCAGGTTCCTTTATCTGCATTATGCTCTGTTCAGTAGTGTTTCTCGCGAATATTCGCAATTCGAATTTTATTCGCGAATATCGCATATTCGCGAATATTCGCGAATTCGCGAATATTCGCGAATATAGCGCTATATATTCGTAAAGACGAATATTGTTTTTTTGTTTTTTTTTCACAGTACACATCACAGTGATCATCCCTCTCTGCTTCCAGCTTGTGTGGTGTAAGAAGGCTCTAATACTACTGTGTGAGACTGGTGTGCGAATTTTCGCATATGCGAATATTAGCATATGCTAATTTTCACATATCCGAATTTTCGCTTATGCAAATTGTTGTGTATGCACATTTTCACATATGTTAATTTTCGCACACACGAATATTCGCATATGCGAAAATATAACGAGAATATTACGAATATGCGAATATTCGCAAATATATGACGAATATTCGTCTATATATTCGCGAATATTCGCGAATTCGAATATGGCCTATGCCGCTCAACACTACTGTTCAGTTGGCTATTTTCAGATTTATTTGGGATACCAAGCTCCACTGTCTGCCTATGTTGGTCATGATGGCCAGTAAATTTATGGGAGGATCTCCCTTCTTCTGAGGATGCCCACTATGTTCAGCTTCACCATTATCTATCCTCTAGACAGGGCTTGCTGACTGTGTCCTTGCCCACGGGTTTCAACGGCTGTGGGTCCTCAGGAAAAGAGACTTCTCTCTAGCATTTATTCTTTCTTGCTCTCCCCTCCAGATGGCCCTCTTCTTTCCCATCGCTATATGAGCCGTTGGGAGGAGGCTCTCAATACTACTATCTTGATCCCACAATGGCGTATAATCTGGGAGCGGACCTCCAAGGCTTCAATATGCACGGCAATGCTGGCGTTGTGGTGTGGGCCTGGGTACTATTTTCCACATTTTCTAGTCGTGCCCGCTTATAGTAAACTTTTGGGCGCAGGTGCAGAAGCTAGATCACTCAGTCTTAGGTGTTTTAGTCCCTTTAGACCCCATGGTCTTCCTCCTGCACCTGTCTACCAGGGTCCTATCGAAAAAGCCGTTTAAGCTTTTTATGCACATAGTTCTCGCGGCCAAGACTCTCATCGCCAAACAGAATCCGTGACCCTGTTTCTTTTGTGTCTTTTCCTTTTCGTCCTCATGTTTGTCTCTATGTGTTCCTCCCTTTTCTCTCCACCCCCCCCCCCCTCCCCTATATTTTGAAGTTCCTTATTGACTATTATTTTATGATTGTTTTCCCCCCTGATGTTTGCTTGGACTTATTGTTCTTGCTCTACCATTTTTGCCTGATGGGATTTGTATACCTTTCTTATGATGTTCTCGCCTCTTTCTGCCATTCTTTATGATGGTTATTTTGTTTTTGATGGATTTGGAGATTTATATGCCTTGTTTGGCTATACTGTTTTCTGTGTTTGTATGAAAACCCTAATAAATATTACAGTAAAAAAAAAAGGAATACACATACAAGACAACAGCACACATAGTGGACAGTATACAAAGACAATGGCCCAAAACACTGGACCCTTAGGCTAGAAGTATATTCTTGTATATAGTGTCATATACTTCTAGCCTTCCAGCCATGTGTATTCTTAATGTCATTTTATACTTTTTTATGCTAATAAAGATTTTTATTGTTTCATCTTATTATGATAGTAGTGCACATTTTTTACTTGTTTATTTATTTATTTATTTTTATTCCAGCACTGCTGTAACTTGGTCAGGTGAGCACCAGTCTAACTTCCCTAACCTTCCAGTGCTTTATGTGTCTAAACTGGATGTCCGTTCCGGGTCTGATTTCAGTGAACTACAAGAGGACATCATCACCTACCCTAGAGACATGTTTTGGGTCTGGGTGCTATGACCCCAACCGATCGCTAGAATGAGCTGAGAGAAGTGCTCAGCTAAGTGCTTCTCTACCTGTCTCTCTCTCTTCGCTGTGGAATATTGGCTCCATAGACTTTTTATAGAATCTGTCTTCTGCAGCGATATATGTGCCTCAGAAAAAAAAAACATGACTTTTCAGCTACATGTATTACACCTACCAGACCCGGTAATGTTTTGCAGATAAATACGGCATCGGTCCTTGTGTTCTTCCAGAGAGCTCCGCTGTTTGTAGCTGCGGCCACAGAATTCACATTTGAAGGGTTTTTCCACTACAGTTAATAGAAATAAAACTTGTTTTATGTTTGTAGCTCTCATAAATGTGCATACATTTGTAGAAAGTCCCCTTGTGCAAATAACACATTTTACATAACTATGAAATGTTACAGATACCGCTTAAAGGACAACTGCAGCCATAACAACTTATCCCCTATTCAGTGGTTAGGGGATAAGTGTTTGATCGTGGGGGGTTCTGCAGCTGGGACCCCCTGTAATCTTCCAAATAGGCCCCGGCATTGCCGCTCTGTGGAGCAGCTAATGCGCGTAGCGTCTACCTCGGTGAGCTTAATGGTACGCCCCATACAGCTCTATGGAAGAGGCAGGGAGGCACGAACACTGCCTCCCCCGCCTCTCCCATAGAACTACATGGAGGAGGCGTGTTGGCTGTGGCGTCATGCCGCGGCCGGCAGGCCTCCTGCACGGGAGAGCCGCGGCCCTGTGCAGGAGATCGTTCGGGGTCCCAGCGTTCGGACCCCCCGCAATCAAACTCTTATCCCCTATCCTGTGGATAGAGGATAAGTTGTTATGGCTGCATATTTCCTTTAAGGACAATACATTATAATGCTGTATAAAGCTATGAGGACTGGTCTGCTCACCTGAATGTGTGCGGAGGTGTCCAGACAAGGCGTCTCTTCTTTGGCAGGCATAGCTGCACAAGTGGCATTTGAAAGGTTTTTCTCCGGTATGCAGTTTGCCATGGCGGAGCAGGTTCCCCTTCTGGGTAAATGAAGCCCCACATTGATTGCAATGGTAAGGCCGTTCCCCTGAAATAGTCAAACAAGGTATATGAGCAAGAAAATCTATTCTGATATGGAAAAGAGGAAAGGGTGGGAGATTTATCAATGCTTTCATCAGAAAACTAGCATAAAAAAAGTTGAAAAGTTATATGCAAATGTTTGCGTAAAAATTGTTGCTCAAAAACCTATGACAATTTTTCGCCAAAGCCTACACAAAAACTATTGATAAATTCCCCCGAGTGCACAGCACGAAACACTTAAAGCATACCTGTCATAGTGCAAAAAAAAATGTATATGTTACTCACTACCTAAGCCTGATCGTGTTTATATAATTTTTATGTGTCTAGGACCTATATATCCAGAGAAAAATGCATTTATCTGCTGCTGAGTTACTTTTTCATCTTGCTGGCTGGAGGGGGCGTGTCTATCTGTCTCCCTCACAGTGATGACTCATCTCCGGAGCGAGCCTGGGCAGTCAGCCAATCACTCCTCTCTACTCTGCAAACCTTTCCTTTCCGGGTGTATGTACATTCCTAAACAGGTATGGGTATATGCAGAGCATTGCACCCTTGTCAGTAGTACAGACTAGGGTGCAATGCTCTGCACATACCCCCACCTGTATAGTAATGTACATACACACACACTGCTATACACATGGGACGGTATCCCAGTGTCTGTAGAAGACGTTGGGTGCAATGCTCTGCAGTGCACTTAGCCCCATGTGCAGAGGCCCTGGCTGGGAGGATTGCTGAGATGCAGACACTTACAGACCCAGCCGGGGCCGCAGCACGAGCAGTACAGGTACAGTCACGATCATCCAGGGCAGGCTACACGGGCTCCATAAAATGGCAAGGGGGGGGGAGGTGCGGCGATGGCAGGGTGAGGAGACATAGGAGGGGCACAACCCCAATGCAGCCCTCTAGTACAAAGCTCTATGCTGCTGCAGCACAAGGAACAGACAGCACAGAGCTTGGCTGCAGACTCTTCCTCCCCTAATAGCACGAAAGGTAAGGGTAAGGCCTCGCTCACTGCTCTACAGGGGCTGAATTACTATGAAACTAACCTTGGTGCGTGTCCCGGAGGCAGCGGAGGAGGTTTAGACAAAAACTCCAGTAGGGCCCGTGAGTGTTTTCCGCATTTCCTGTGTGTGCGCATGCTCCCTGTGCTTATTCACAGGCAGTGCGTGCCCACGCATACACTCTACATGATACTGCAGGGGTCCCCTATACTGGATACCGGCATGCTTTACGGCCGGTATCCAGGATGTTGCAAAATTTTGACTCGTATGTCTGGCTAAAAGACAGGCGACCCCTAGTGGTGGCTATTTTGAGCTTTAATTTCGATGACATTTTTTTTTAACAGTTGTTCATTGTAAAATGGCATATTATAATGAGTCCTGCAATATATCAAAAGTGCAGCAACTGGGTTTAGCTCAAATTGGACCTTGATCATGGAGATCCCTGGGCTCGTATAATAAAGTACCTGTCGTAACAAAAACTTTTGATATAATGTAGGTAATACCATTACTAGTATTACTAGTAATCACTAATAAGAGTATTACCTAGTACGGCTCTTTCTTTCTCAAGATCAGTGTACTGGAACCCCAATGCTGAAAAAAAGTGATGGTGTAAGCAAGCGATATGTCATCACTTAAAGGGATGAGTTTACCCCTAAAATATTTGGTTTAGGTAAAATATGTTACCCTATACAGTGGTCCCTCAAGTTACAATATTAATTGGTTCCAGAACGACCATTGTATGTTGAATCCATTGTATGTTGAAACCAGAACTCTATGGAAACCTGGTAATTGGTTCTAAAGGCACCAAAATGTCATCCAAAAATAGGAAAAAGTGAGGATTAAAGAAAAATAAGTAGATAACTAATAAAGACATAGCAAGTCCTTACATATAAAAGTAAGAAAGATCTACTGGGAGCTGTAAATCACTGTCTATGTCGGTGTTTCCCAAGCAGGGAGCCTCCAGCTGTTGCGAAACTACAACTCCCAGCATGCCCGGACAGCCAAAGGCTGTCCGGGCATGCTGGGAGTTGTAGTTTCGCAACAGCTGGGGGCACCCTGCTTGGGAAGCACTGGTCTATGTAGAGGACAGGAGCTTCTTCGGGGTTCTGTACAGTGCACGCAATGTCCTAAAAAAAAATAACATGGAGCCGCCCTCACCTGGTGTCCCAAGGAGCAGATAACCCTGGTACAGGTAAAGTGTACAGAACATGTAATACCTCCCTATACTGTAGGGGGCGCTACCAGACATCAGTCAGTGCATACGCTTCAGTAATACAGGAGTTTTACCAGTGAATGCCCATTCTGATTGGTCAGTTCATTGACACGTTTCACAGATCTGGACTGTCCATAACATTGTATGTTGAGTCTGGTTTCAACTTACAATGGTCCAGAAAAGACCATTGTATGTTGAAACTATTGTATGTTGAGGCCATTGTAAGTTGAGGGATCACTGTATGGTGTTATCATGTTTTTTTTTTTTTTCATTTTTAGTAGCTACTTTCTTCCTTTTAAGAAAGTAATACTGGAAAAGACATGACAAGCCATGTTCTTCATCATGATGGCTTCCGGGAGAGGACACATACCAGTATGGCTTCTATTGTGCACTAGTAAAACATTGAGGCTGTTGCACGCCAGTCCACAGATGTCACAGTACAGCTTTCCCAGGTTGTTTCTGTTGAGATCGTATGATGTGTTATGTCGTTCCAGCTGGATGCTGTTGTAGGACGCACACGCGGCTCCATCATATCCATAGGATAAATCAATGCCTTCTGACTGCTCAGGTGCTGCCGCCTCAGCAGATTCATTTTTTACCTTTACCTTTTCCTCTGCTAAATGCAAAAAATATACAAAGATCTCAGTCATTCTGACAAATAGAGGGAACATCAACAATCAATTTTCAGATCTGAAATCTTGTTGTTGGCTATGTCTAATCGTCTTCCAATATTACTCCAATATTCAGTGAAACGTCTCCAAAAGACCAACCCTTTATCCAGACCAGATTTCCTGTGTTGGATTTTCAGTTTCACTATTTATTATGCATTCTTTGAGAAGACCGCCCCTTTAGAAGACCACTTTTTTGTCATCATGTTGTTTCCAGGTCCACAATCCCTTAAAGAGTTAAATAACCTTTGACATATCGCTGAGACCCCCTCCGATTGTTATTATAGCTGGGTGAAGCACGCGGCTGTCTGACTGATTACAGGAGACTGGATCCATTATAGTTTAGAGCTGGGGAGTGATGTACACTATCATGCACTTCACCCGGCTATAACTAGTTATCAGCACTGAGACACAGACTGATCTTGAAGGGGTATTCTGGTATCAGAAAATTTTAGCACCCCAATACATATTATTTTTTAATATAGTGTTATCATAAATTGTACTGACTTTGTTTTTTGCTTAAAACATCCCTGACAGAAAGTTGTGTAGTCCTCTCATTGCAAGTGTGGTGTTGTCTCAGCAAGCTCCCCGGCTCCTCACAACACATCATCATCATCAGATGTCTCCGGACGTGTGGCTGGATCTTGTCTCTGAGCTCTAGCCCCGCCCTCTAAGTAATGTCACCACATCTGATTAGTCCCCTACAGCTACATTACCATCTTCCTGTAATATACACATATACATATTTATTGGAATATTTAGGGAAGAATGTGGTGTGTTTATTCCATACTGCCTTGTGTTGAACAATGTCACAGGCAGAGGAGCAGACAGGTAATGCATACAGCAAGTGCAGACAGGTAATGAATACAGCAGGTGTAGACAGGTAAGCAATGCTATATGCTTCTGCAGCATTTTATTTATTTATTTTTTACCTGAAGTTTACCTAAAGATCTTCAAGCTTTAATTAGAAAAGATCACAGAATCAATATGATAATACTGTATAGCATGTGCCCGAAACGTGTCTGCTGGTCTTCTAGGTGTGTCATCACCTGTGTGCTTTTGCCTGTCTGTTCATATCAATAAAGTTGAATTGTGCCTTTAGCGCTGTCACATTGGTTGTCACATGTGTGCAATTCACATGTATGTAAAGATAGAGGGTCCTTATGACTCAGTGTCTTGTCCCCGGTCAATGTTACAACTATGATTTCTGTAAAACTGCACATCCATTCACATTAAATGATAGATAACTGGATAAAGGAGTCTACCAGCCTTTCATGCTGCAGTGGTTTGGGCAGCATGGAATAAGTGACTGTTTCCCTATTGATCAGTGATAACACCAGTTGGACAAAATGAATCATTCTGCCCTAATGAACCTGAGGAAGAGGTTGTTGTTAGACCTCGAAACGCGTTATATTATTGGCTTTTCGTTAATAAAATATGCAATCTGAATATAAGGAACGAACAGACTATTTGTGAAGTAGTGGACTGCGCAGAGTTTCCTGATTTTTTCCGCATATTATCTACACATTCCTGCTTTGGCCGATCGAGGATCGGATTCCTACTCCCAGTGGCTGCACCTCTACAATTTTGGACTTCAAGACTAATGAGTTGTGATGCAGTTCATCATACCACCTAACCGATACAGTTCTCCCTATACTGTACCATGAGAAGCTCTGACGCTATTTTTACATATAGATTATTGCATTTCATTGTTGTTTTTTTTATACATATTTAGATCAGAATTATTAAAGGTTATGTTTTATGCAATTCAAATACCAAACAAAAAAGAAGCAGCATGGGAATGCGAGCCAGGTTCACACTGCGTTATGTGTTTACATTTAATGTATCTAATATATATATGTATATATATATTTTTTTTGCTGATAGAAAAGTATACGCAAATGTAAACACCAAATTCAAATTGTTCTGTTTGTCTATGTTACCCTGGTTAACATTTCATTTCATTTTTACTTATTGTTATGTTTTTTTATGTATAGCACATGCTATTGTGTATAGAAAAACAAATACATATACATTGAGATCTGTTAAATGTAATAATGTAAGTAGAGATGAGCGAACTTACAGTAAATTCGATTTGTCACGAACTTCTCGGCTTGGCAGTTGATGGCTTTTCCTGCATAAATTAGTTCAGCTTTCCGGTGCTCCGGTGGGCTGGAAAAGGTGGATACAGTCCTAGGAGACTCTTTCCTAGGACTGTATCCACATTTTCCAGCCCACCGGAGCACCTGAAGGCTGAACTAATTTACGCAGGAAAAGTCATCAACTGCCGAGCCGAGAAGTTCGTGACGAATCGAATTTACTGTATGTTCGCTCATCTCTAAATGTAAGTCAATGGGAAATGGATTCTGCAGTATGGATTTCAGCAGTATGATAGAAAACAAGGTGTTTCGCATTTAAAACCTGAGTGACCAAAAACTACACCACAAAGTAGAGGTAATACATTGGACCAGATTTGTTTGAGGAGATTTATCAAAACCTGTGCAGAAGAAAGGTTGACCAGTCACCCATAGCAACCAATCAGATCGCTTCTTTTATCTATAACACAGCCTCTGAAAAATTAAAGAAGTGATCTGATTGGTTGCTATTGGTTCACTTTTCCTCCACACAGCTTTTGATAAATCTTTCCATTATTCCCATCCCATCAGCTTAAAGAGGTACTCCGGTGAAAACCTTTTTTCTTTTAAATCAACTGGTGGCAGAAAGTTAAACATATTTGTAAATTACTTCTATTAAAAAAATCTTAATCCTTCCAGTACTTATTAGCTGCTGAATGCTACAGAGGAAATTCCTTTCTTTTTGGAACACTGATGACATCACGAGTACAGTGCTCTCTGCTGACATCTCTGTCCATTTTAGCAACCATGCATAGCAGATGTATGCTTAGGGCAGCATGGTGGCTCAATGGTTAGCAGTGCTGGGGACTTAGGTTCAAATCCCACTAAGGACAACAATAAATAAATATTTCAGATAAAATCCAAATATGGTGAAACAAAAATGACAACAATAGTAAATTTGGGTCATACTGGCCATTGGGGGAGAATTATCAAAACCTGTCCAGAGGAAAAGTTGCCCAGTTGCCCATAGCAACCAATCAGATCGCTTCTTTCATTTTTAACAATGCCTCTGCAAAATGAAAGAAGCGATCTGATTGGTTGCTATGGGCAACTTTTCCTTTGTACGGGTTTTGATAAATCTCCCCCATTGACTTTTGTGTAAACCCAGGCTCATTAATGGGGGAAATTTATCAAAACCTGGGCAAAGGAAAAGTTGCTGAGTTGCCCATAGCAACCAATCAGATCACTTCTGATTGGTTGCTATGGGCCTTGTTAAAAATGAAAGAAGCGATCTGATTGGTTACTATGGGCAACTGGGCAAGTTTTCCTCTGCACAGGTTTTGATAAATCTCCCCCATTGTGCCCTTGTATCAGTTGGGTCCAATGGCTCTTCAAGAAGAGCGTCTTACCTATGATGCTTATCAACTCTCTACAACATTGGGCCGCATTTACTAAGGTTTTTCCAAGTAGACTTTGTAGGGTTTTTTGTGTAACGTGTCTTGTGACAGAATTTCCCCCCCAAAAAAATGAAAAAAACCCTACTAACTCTCCACTTTACTCAGAAAACCCTACAAAGGGGTGTGACCATCAGGGAAAAAGGGGCATGTCTCTAAAAAAAAAAAAACGACATTTTTTTTTACAGAAATCTACAAATTTACTAATGTTTCCGCATAAAATGTGGTGGATTTGAGCTCTGGAAAACCTGACAGCTCAGAGCATGTGTAACCGAAAATTTAGGCTGTGCTTGGCCGAAAACCGAAACCGAAAATGCATAGCTCCACCCCCTATTTTAATATAGTTCTTGTTAAATTTTATTACTTTTTTTGGGGATGTGATGTGACCAAAATCAGCAATTTTGGTGTTTAAATTTTTTTTGCGTTTACGCCGTTCACATGACAGGAACAGAAACAAAGTAATTTAATAGTTGGGAAAATTACGCACGTGGTGATACCAAATATGTTTTTTGTTTATTATTTTTTCATATTTTTTATATGGAAAATGGGAAAAGGAGGGTGATTTTTTATGGAAGGGGTTAATGGATGTTTTCTTTTAAACTTTTATTTAACTTTTTTTTCTTCTTTTTTTACACTTTGTTAGTCCCCTTAGGGGACTTTTATAGGAGGAATCATTAGATTCCTCATACAGATCAATGGCGTTTCATAGAACTCCACTGATCTGTGTGCTCTGTGATCATTTGGTTGAGCCACCCACCCCACTGGACCACCAGGGAGTGTTTTAAAGTCCCTTTAGATGCCGCTGTCAGCGGTGATCTAAAGGGCTAATAGCCGCCATGGTGAACGCGGCTATTAGCTGCGGCCCCCTGCTACAAGAATCAGCAGGAGGCCGTCGGATATGGCGCGGGTTCGAGTCAGGAGCCTGTGCTATACTCTCTGACAACCAGTTAAATGACGGACATCGGAGCAATCTCCGATGTCCGTCATTATAGGCAGATGTCAGCTGCTGATAGCAGCAGGCATCTCCCTGTTATGACGCGGACCTGACCCGCAGCCCGCGTCATGTCCTCACCTGATCCATGACGTACATGTATGTCATGGGTTGGGAAAGGCTTAAGCCACGCCCACCAAAAATATTGGCGTAAAATTCACTCAGCTGAAAATGCTGAAAGGGGCATTTTCGGACGATAATTTTGGGCGGACAAAATTTCGGTGCATCCCTAGTAAATACCGTGGAAAAATACCTGTCGGAAACAAAAAACCTACAAAGAAAACTACACTCCGCTCTTAGTAAATGAGGCCCATTGTCTATGACTAGCGACAGTTACAAATCGGCTGCAGAATGCAACTCGAGAGGGTAGCAGAACCACCAGCAATGGCAGAAAAGGAGCACCGACGTTCATCGGTAACACCCAGCGTACGGGTAGGGTCACACGTAGCGCATCCGAAGCGTACTTCAGGCTGTGGATGCGCCGACGCCAGTCACTAGAGTGAGTTGCCTACTGCGGCTGCTGGACGCAGAAGGCAGCTCACTCTAATGACTGGCATCGGCGCATTCACAGCGTGATATATGCTGCAGATGCGCTACGTATGACCCTACCCAAAAGGTAGAAATGTAACAAGGCACATGATGCTGGTTAACCATCTTTACATCACACGAAACATTTAAAGTGGTTATCCAGAAATTTTTTTTTTTAATATATCAACTGGCTCCAGAAAGTAAAACAGATTTGTAAATTACATCTATTTAAAAATCTTAATCCTTTCAGTACTTATGAGCTGCTGAAGTTGAGTTGTTCTTTTCTGTCTAAGTGCTCTCTGATGACGCCTGTCTCGGGAACTGTCCAGAGTAGAAGCAAATCCCCATAGCAAACCTCTTCTACTCTGTGTAGTTCCCGAGACAAGCAGAGATGTCAGCAGAGAGCACTGTTGCCAGACAGAAAAGAACAACTCAACTTCAGCAGCTGATAATTATTGGAAGGTTAAGATTTTTTTATAGAAGTAATTTACAAATCTGTTTAACTTTCTGGAGCAAGTTGCTAAAAAAAAGTTTTTTCTTGGAATACCCCCTTAACTCTATGCTGATAAAGTTCATTAGCAAAAAAAAAAAAAAAAAACAACATAACACTCTGTAAATCCAACGGGCGCTTAACATTTAGCAGAAACCACAAGCATTTAGCGCCTTAACCGGCTGCTGCTCCATGGACACCATAGAAATACGAGCAGCCTGCTGAGAACTCATTGCTGCCACACCAAGGCAAATACCACATCCTGAGCCTGGGCTGTGAGCGAGAGAGCAAATACACAGCCCTGCTGATCACACTTCCACACAGGTCTGGTGCGGAAGGACTTCTGGTTCACTGTGGAACAACGATGACTTATAATAGTGCAACTTAATATTCAAGAATAAATAGTCCTTATAATAACATTAAACAAAGTACACTAGGCCAGCGACAAATCTGGCAAAAAACTGGCGTCACGTTTTTTGATCTGTTTTAGGTTACGAACAGGCACAACTTTTGCTCGGCGTGAAAAAGAAGAAAAATAAAAAACATACCACAAAAAATGGACCCCCCCCCCCTTTTCTTATTATTATTATTACTTTTTTTTTTAAATGGGCACTCTTCTTTAAACTAATTTTGCTATTGCACTCCTTATGGTGAATAAAAAATCTTTCTAATGTAAAAATGAAAGTTTTCTATATTTTATTTGTGTTTAAAAAGGTGTATCCCTACTTGTCCGGAGCACATTTCCGCCCATCACTAGCACTGACTTTAGACTCCTGCTGGCCTGGTAGAAGTCCAAAATCAGGAAATGCAGTCTGGAGTGCTGAGGGGGGTGTGTGCAGCCTTAGCCAATCATAGCTCATCTCACACTGAACTGCTGTGGGCTGTGTGTAGCAGAGTGAGGGAGGAAGTTCTCCCCTGTATGGCTTCAGATGATGTCACGCCTACTGGGGAACGCCCCCTTCCCAGTCAGTGAATCTGAGACTGAGCAGAAAAAACAGAGCAATATCAAGGTAGAAAAATAATAAAAATAAAGGCAGGGGGTGGTTTATCATGATGGGGGCAGTGACCTAGGAGGATTATAACATTTAACAAGATCATGAGAGGTACTCTTTAACAATACTGGCCGACATTTATCATTGTCGTTTTTTGTGTCTAGAAAAGGCGCAAAAAAAGGTGCAAGCAGGGTGTATTTGCGCCTTTTGGTTTACACATTTCTGCTGATTTTGAGTTGCAATCCACTGATTTCGGCAATACACATGATATGAAAGGGTTTTATGAACTGTGCTTTTTTGGGAAAAGGCGCAAAAAAGGCGCAAAACCACTGAAAAATCTCTAAAACTACACCAGCCCAGACTTAGCTTAGCTTTTTGGTGTATGTGAAGAGAGAAATTTCAGAAAATGTGACCTGCACAAAATTTATCAAATTCTCTGTGACCATTTAATATATTTGGTGCTCCTACACATTACCAGCACACAAAAAAAGGGGTAGAAAAATGCTTCACTTACACCTACAATGATAAATGCTTCACTTACACCGACAATGATAAATGCTTCACTTACATCTACAATGATAAATGCTTCACTTACACCGACAATGATAAATGCTTCACTTACACCTACAATGATAAATGCTTCACTTACACCTACAATGATAAATGCTTCACTTACACCGACAATGATAAATGCTTCACTTACACCTACAATGATAAATGCTTCACTTACACCGACAATGATAAATGCTTCACTTACACCTACAATGATAAATGCTTCACTTACACCTACAATGATAAATGCTTCACTTACACCGACAATGATAAATGCTTCACTTACACCGACAATGATAAATGCTTCACTTACACCTACAATGATAAATGCTTCACTTACACCGACAATGATAAATGCTTCACTTACACCTACAATGATAAATGCTTCACTTACACCTACAATGATAAATGCTTCACTTACACCTACAATGATAAATGCTTCACTTACACCTACAATGATAAATGCTTCACTTACACCGCCAATGATAAATGCTTCACTTACACCTACAATGATAAATGCTTCACTTACACCTACAATGATAAATGCTTCACTTACACCTACAATGATAAATGCTTCACTTACACCTTCAATGATAAATGCTTCACTTACACCTACAATGATAAATGCTTCACTTACACCTACAATGATGAATACCGGCCACTGTGTATTAGTATAGGAGGGAAAGAAAATGGGGAAAAAAGGTGGGGCGCTTCCTGGTGTGGTATTTTTATGGTATAATTTAGGAAAGACTATAGGCCCACCACCCATACCTATAGGTGCTGTACTGACCTTGAGCGGAAATATAGATAGGTAAGCACAACGGGGGGTGTAAGTTTAGGGGTAGGTGGTGGATATAGTACAGTCTGCTGCTCAATACCCAAATTTCCAGGACCCAAAGGTGGCGGAACATGATAGCGTAAGCAAATATAAAACAAAAAACGGAGCGGGTGTTTTCTTTGAGTGCTACTGTAAAACGGTTCGGTTGAAGAAACTTCAATCAGCCAACAGATACATGGGATATTCTTTTATTAAAGTAGGTATAAGCAGAAGGACAACTTCGGCGCACACTTGCGCCTTCTTCAGGTCCAAAACAACAGTTAGTTTTGCCATCCGGTGGTTGCATCCTGTGTTGTGGCTGTCCGCTTACTTTCCTTTTTCTTCTTCATTCGGCCCAGAATGTCATGACGATTAATTCCAGCCACAACTCGTCTCCACAGAACCTGCAAAACAAACATTTTAGGCTCTGCACTTTTCTAGCACCTATAGTGCCCCAAACAGTAATAGTGCTCCCTGTAGAGATTACCAGCCCTCCTGTATAGCCCTATATTAGGGATCGACCGATATCGTTTTTTTAGGACCAATATCGATTATCGGTGGAGGTTAGGGCCGATAGCCGATAACTTATACCGATATTCCGGTATAAGTTATCGGCTATTTATCCCCCCGCGACACCGCTGAAGATCATTGATTTAAAGCGGGTGCTTTAAATCAATGCACTGCAGTGGCTTTTGCGGTGCCATAGGCCGCCGCCGCCACCACCCGCTTCTCTCCCCCTATCTGTCAGGGTGGTCCAGGCCATCCATCCTTCCTGTAGTGTCCGGCGGCATTCCGGGTGGAGGGTGAACCGGTCCGGGCTGTCCTTCTTCTCCGGGGGTCATCTTCTCCACTCCGGGCAGGCTCCGGCCTAGTAACGCAGCATAGACGCCGCTGCGCAGTGACGCCCGTGCGCAGCGACGCACCTGACGTCACGGCGTAGCGGCGTCTATGCAGCGTACTAGGCCGGAGCCTGCCCGGAGTGGAGAAGAGGACCCCCGGAGAAGGACAGCCCGGACCGGTTCACCCTCCACCCGGAATGCCGCCGGACACTACAGGAAGGATGGATGGCCCGGACTACCCCCATTACGGGTAAGTTTAATTTTTTTTTTATTGACTCGGAGGGTAGGGGAGGGGCCTGACCGGTATAGCGGTATGGGCAAAAATCCATACTGTGGGAGAAAAAAAAACGGTATCCGGTCCATACCGGTATACCGCCCAGCACTACGGTGGGGGGTGCGACGCGGTGCGGTGGGTTGGGCGTTCGCGGTGCGGTGGGGGCGGTGCGGGGGGCGGGGCATTATAATATCGGCCATACCGATAATCGGTCGATCCCTACCCTATATGGCACTAGGCCCCAACCGAGAGTTAGTTACCATCACAGTCCGACTCCACAGTAGTGGCTGTTACAGTAGTGGCTGTTCTGCTCCTCACTGGCGGGCAGCGGAGGTCCCAGGGTATTCTGTCACAGCACGTCTACTCCCAGCAGCCATTGCCCTGTTAAAGTGGTAGACGGCGGCTGCATTCCTAATGTGGCGGTGGCGGCCCTGGGAGTACACACTGTAACAAATTACTTTTCTGATAAACTGTAACAAACTTTTCATAGAATTAAGAACACAGCCCATTTTGGCCTTGAAGACGCAGAAAGTTTACTTTTTTGCGTTACAATTTTTTTCCTCCTCGCTTTCTAAGAGCTAACACTCATTTCGCCATCCACAGACCCATATGAGGCTTGTTTTTGCAAGACTAATTGCACATTGTAATGACATCACTCATTTTACTATAAAATCTATGGTGCAACCAAAAAAAAATAATTTGTGAGGGAAATTGAAAAGAAAAAAGAATGGGGTTTTGTTTATTTGGAGTACACTTAATGGTAAAAATTATTTGCCATCTTTATTTTGTGAGTCAATATGATTGAAACGATACCCATGGTTTCAGGCCTTTCTATTTTTACAGCTTTTTTTTTTTTTTTTTTTTTAAAGGCAAGCATTTAAAAAAATTAAAATAAAATTGTATTCTGACCCCTATAACTTTTCCTATACGGGGCTGTATGAGGGCAATTTTTTTGCGCCATGATCTGTGGTGTTCATCAGTAACACTTTTGCATATAAAATACTTTTTGATCACTTACCGTATTTTTCGCCGTATAAGACGCACTTTTTCTTCCCCAAAACTGGGGAGAAAAAGTCGGTGCGTCTTAAACGCCGAATACTCCCCTATCGCGGCGGTCCCTGTGGCCATCAACGGCCGGGACCAGCGGCTAATACAGGACATCACCGATCAAAGCTGACCGCCGCGTCTGAAGGGAAAGTGACACTAACCCGGCTGTTCAGTCGGGCTGTTCGGGACCGCCGCAGCGGTCCGGAACAGCCCGACTGAATAGCCGGGTTAGTGCTTACAGGACACCGGGAGGGACCTTACCTGCCTCCTCGGTGTCTTCTCCGTTCAGGGATCCCCTGTATGGCCGGCGCTCTCCTTCCTCGTCATCACGTCGTCGCGTACGTGCGTCGGCGTGCGTAATGACGGCGACGGAGAGCGAGGATACCCGGCCGGCAGCAGAGAGACGGGGACACGGCGACAGCGATGGAGCAACATCCAGGGCAGCGGTGACGGGTCCGGAGCGGCGGGGACACGTGAGTATTACCTCCTATGCAGTGGTCTTCAATCTGCGGACCTCCAGATGTTGCAAAACTACAACTCCAAGCATGCCAGGACAGCCAACGGCTGTCCGGGCATGCTGGGAGTTGTAGTTTTGAAACATCTGGAGGTCCGCAGGTTGAAGACCACTATTGGGTTCAAAATCTTAAATTTTTTTGATTTTGCACCTAAAAATAGGGTGCGTCTTATACGCCGGTGCGTCCTATAGGGAGAAAAATACGGTGTATATACTCAATTTATTCTGGGTTGTGATGTGGATATTGGCATTATTTTACATTTACGCTGTTTACCGTATGGGATCATAAACATTATATTTTAATAGTTCAGATATTTTCACATGCAGTAATAACAAATATGCAGGGTTTTTTTTAATTTCTTTTTATTTAAAAAATGGAAAAAGGGAATGATTTTAATCTTTATTAGGGCAGGGGCTTATGTGTGCTTAAAAAAATAAAAAAATAAATACAACAACCTTTTTTATTAGTTTACTTTCACTTTGTTAGGTCCCCCCATAGGGAACTTTTACATGCAATCAGATTGCTTACACTGAGTAATGCTTCACTGTTGCATAGCATTACTCAGTGTTATTGGTGATCTGCTAGTAGAGCCTGGCTCTGCAGCCACTATCAGCAGATTGGAGCCGGGACCCACACGGAGCAGGTGAGAGGACCTCTGGCAGGGGAGCAAACTGATTGGACCCCCTCATACACATTGCAGGGTAGCCAATTGATTTAGGGGGACAAGGATTGCAGCGCTTAAGTGTCATGATTACGGCACTTAAGGGGTTAATGAAGGAGAACAGCAAGAACGCCGTTCTCTGTCATTGACTGTAAGTGCTCGGCTGCTGACAGCTTCTGCACTCGCTCCATAGTTGGTCTGCTGCTCAAGGTGTAAGTGTACTTCCTGGTGCATTAAAGGGGTAGTCCAGTGGTGAAAAACTTATCCCCTATCCTAAGGATAGGGGATAAGTTTGAGATTGAGGAGGGTCCGACCGCTGGGGCCCCCTGCGATCTCTCTGTACGGGGGCCAGGCTCTCCGGCCAGATAGCGGGTGTCGACCCCCGCACGAAGCGGCGGCCGACACGCCCCCTAAATACATCTCTATGGCAGAGCCGGAGATTGCCGAAGGCAGCGCTTCGGCTCTGCCATAGTGTTGTATTGAGGGGGCATGTCGGCCCCGCTTCGTGCGGAGGTCGACACGCCCCCTTCCCGCGGGCTGTCGGGGCTCTGTACAGGAGATTGCAGGGGGCCCCAGCGGTCGGACCCCCTGCGATCTGCAACTTATCCCCTATCCTTAGGATAGGGGATAAGTTGGTCACCACTGGGTCACCACTGGACTACTCCTTTAAGTACCAGGGCACCAAGATGTATATTTACATCCAATGGGGGAGATTAATGAAAACCTGTGCAGAGGAAAACTTGACCAGTTGCCCATAGCAACCAATCGGATTGTTTCTTTATTTTTTTAAAAGGCCTCTGAAAAATGAAAAAAACGATCTGATTGGTTGCTATGGGCAACTGCTCCACTTTTCCTCTGCACAGGCCTTTATATATCTCCCCCACAGTTCTTAAGGGGTTATCATTCTGATAATACACTGTAACAAAAACCTCCTTATGTTCCTATCATCATGATAACATACTGTAAAAAACCTCCTCTTGTAATCTCCTTACTACTGGGGTGACACACTGTAACAAACCCCCTCCACATGTAATCTCCTTACTACTGGGGTGACACACTGTAACAAGCCTCCTCCTCATGTAATCTCCTTACTACTGGGGTGACACACTGGAACAAACCTCCTCCTCATGTAATCTCCTTACTACTGGGGTGACACACTGTAACAAACCTCCTCCTCATGTAATCTCCTTACTACTGGGGTGACACACTGTAACAAGCCTCCTCCTCATGTAATCTCCTTACTACTGGGGTGACACACAGGAACAAACCTCCTCCTCATGTAGTCCTCATACTACTCGGGTGACACACTGTAACAAACCTCCTCCTCATGTAGTCTTCATACTACTCGGGTGACACACTGTAACAAACCTCCTCCTCATGTAGTCTTCATAGTACCGGGGTGACACACTGTAACAAACCTCCTTATGAGATTACCCTACTACTGTGGTGACACACTGTAACACATGTAATTACCTTACTGGAGTGACATGTGACCTCTCCTCCAGCTCAGCCCCACCTCCGCCACGATCTTTCCTCTCCTCAACAGCTAAGCTCCGCCCCAACATGTGACGGTGACATCATCACAGGTCCTACATCTCCAGCATCTATCAGTCTGGGTCGGGGGAGGAGACTGAGGGAGGGTAAGAATAATTCAGCGGTCGGTCCTGCAGGACTAATGTAACTGGGACAGCGTTCCTTCTCTGGAAAAAGCAAAGGAACGCCGTTCCTGTGCGTTCCTGCGCGTTCCTGCAGGACTCAAGCCCGGGGTATAAGGTGAGGTTTCCACACAGGGTTTTTTCTGGCATTTTTTGGATTTCTGCCACTGCAGTTTTTGAGCCAAAGTCTGAAGTGGATCCAGTAGGAAGGAGACGTATAAGCCCTTCCATTATATTTCTTATTCCTTTTAAATATACAGTGATCCCTCAACTTACAATGGCCTCAACATACAAGAGTTTCAAGATACAATGGTCTTTTCTGGACTATCGTAAGTTAAAACCAGACTCAACATACAATGTACAGACAGTCCAGATCTGCGAAACGTGTCAATGGCTGGAAGAACTGACCAATCAGAATGGACATTTTACTGGAAAAACCCCTGTATTACTGAAGCGTATGCACTGACTGGAGTCTGGTAGCGCCCCCTACAGTACAGGGAGGTATTACTTGTTCTGTACTCTTTACCTGTACCAGGGTTAGCTTCTCCTTTGGACACCAGGTGAGGGCGACTCCATGTTACTTTTTTAGGACACTGTGTACTGTACAGGACCCTGAAGAAGCTCCTGTCCTCTACCTAGACCAGCGTTTCCCAAGCAGGGTGCCCCCAGCTGTTGCAAAACTACAACTCCCAGCATGCCCGGACAGCCTTTGGCTGTCCGGGCATGCTGGGAGTTGTAGTTTTGCAACAGCTGGAGGCTCCCTGCTTGGGAAACACTGACATAGACAGTGATTTACAGCTCCCAGCAGATCTTTATTACTTTTATATGTAAGGATTTGCTTTATCTGTATTAGTTATCTACTTATTGTTGTTTTATCCTCACTTTTTCCTATTTTTGGATGACATTTTGGGGGCTTCAGAACCAATTACCAGGTTTCCATAGAGTTCTGGTCTCATACAATGGTTTCAACATACAATGGTCGTCCTGGAACCGATTAATATTGTAACTTGAGGGACCACTGTACTTCTGCAGTGGCAGAAATAAAAAAAAATTCCAGAAAAACCCTGTGAGGGAGTCTGGCCTAGGGGTTACAGAGGTAGCAAATCCAGCATGTCTGAGAGCCCTGGGGGTCTACAGATTACACAGTAAGGCTGAGGTCACATTGACGTTGTGCTTCGTCCTGTTTAGTGTCCATTCTGCTCTTTCTTTACGCAGAACTGCCCCAAAAATTGGTTGTGGGCACAACGGACTCCGCCAGGTAAACACCGGGTTCCGTCGGATCCTATTATCTTGAATGGGATCTATCGGTGATCCAGTAGTTTACCAGAGTTTTGCGGAGAAAAAAAAAAATAGTGCATATAGATGAAGATTATCTACAGCAATAATGTTAGATGGATCTATTTCATTATCTAAATGAACTTATCATATTAGATAGATAAATAGATAGATAGATGTGAGATAGATATATAGATAGATATGAGATAGATAGATATTAGATAGATAGATAGATATTAGATAGACATGAGATAGATATGAGATAGATAGATATGAGATAGATAGATAGATATGAGATAAATAGATAGATATGAGATAGATAGATAGATACATGATAGATAGATAGATAGATAGATATGAGATAGATAAATAGATATGATATAGATAGATAGATACGAGATAGATAGATAGATGAGATAGATAGATACATGATAGATAGATATGAGATAGATAGATATGAGATAAATAGATAGATATGAGATAGATATGAAATAGATAGATATGAGATAAATAGATAGATATGAGATAAATAGATAGATAGATACATGATAGATAGATAGATATGAGATAGATAGATAGATATGATATAGATAGATAGATATGAGATAGATAGATAGATAGATACGAGATAGATAGATAGATAGATAGATATGAGATAGATAGATAGATACATGATAGATAGATATGAGATAGATAGATATGAGATAGATAGATATGAGATAAATAGATAGATGAGATAGATATGAGATAGATAGATAGATAGATACATGATAGATAGATAGATAGATATGAGATAGATAGATAGATATGAGATAGATAGATAGATATGAGATAGATAGATATGAGATAAATAGATAGATATGAGATAGATATGAAATAGATAGATATGAGATAAATAGATAGATATGAGATAAATAGATAGATAGATACATGATAGATAGATAGATAGATAGATAGATATGAGATAGATAGATATGAGATAGATAGATATGATATAGATAGATAGATATGAGATAGATAGATAGATAGATAGATACGAGATAGATAGATAGATATGAGATAGATAGATAGATACATGATAGATAGATATGAGATAGATAGATATGAGATAAATAGATAGATGAGATAGATATGAGATAGATAGATAGATACATGATAGATAGATAGATATGAGATAGATAGATATGAGATAGATAGATAGATATGAGATAGATAGATAGATATGAGATAGATAGATAGATACGAGATAGATAGATAGATATGAGATAGATAGATAGATACATGATAGATAGATAGATAGATATGAGATAGATAGATAGATATGAGATAGATAGATATGAGATAGATAGATATGATATAGATAGATATGAGATAGATAGATATGAGATAGATAGGTATGAGATAGATAGATAGATATGAGATAGATAGATAGATATGAGATAGATAGATACATGATAGATAGATAGATATGAGATAGATAGATAGATATGAGATAGATAGATATGAGATAGATAGATAGATATGATATAGATAGATATGAGATAGATAGATATGAGATAGATAGGTATGAGATAGATAGATAGATATGAGATAGATAGATAGATATGAGATAGATAGATACATGATAGATAGATAGATATGAGATAGATAGATAGATATGAGATAGATAGATACATGATAGATAGATAGATATGAGATAGATAGATAGATATGAGATAGATAGATGACACTATGGCTGTTAGAACAGTAAGACACTCTGAGAGGAAATCATTACGCAGCAATTCTTTAATACCAATCTTCCCATATATTATAGGAAAGAATATGTTCTTGCAGAGCTGCCCAAACCTTGACATTTTTTTATCTTTTTGACATGTTCTATCTATGTGGTTTTGTGGTAAAACAATAGACTTTTTGTGAAGGTTCATTTTCAGTAGTCTGAAGGCATTGCAGGCTCAGGAGTGAGAAAACCCCTCTAATCTAGGACAGCCAAGATACAGGGGCTGGCGTTGCGGCAGTCTGCAATGAGTAAGTGGTAACGTATAAAGAATGAACCCCAGACCCGCAGCAGATGAGGAGCCGAGAGTGGTTGTGGCAGGAAGAGCTGATTCTACAACAACAGGACAAGCTAATCGCGTATGCTAATAGAGGATGGGGAAAGTACACGCTCCTGGTCAGTGTTCTGAAGATTTTTCTGCAAAACCGCCATCGCTATCGTTAAGAGACAATATACCGATATACCGAACCTTTTACCTGGGCAGTCTTCATTAATAAAAATGTACCTGTGACCAAATATCACCTCTTGTCAGATCTAACAGAAGTTGTAGTCAACTGGTAATTTTGGAAGTTAAAGGGGGGTACTCCACCCCTAAACATCTTATCCCCTATACAAAGTATGGGAAATAAGATGTCTGATCGCAGGGGTCCCAAAGCTGGGATCCCCCGCAATCTCCGGCGCGGCACCCCAGTCATCCGGTACATAGAGCGAACTCCACTCCTTGCAGGATGATGGGCGACCACAGCCATCACGTCCCCTCCATTCATGTCTATGGGAGGAGGCATGACGTCTACGTACTAGCTATCATGCCCCATCCCATAGAAATAAATGGAGAAGCATAGTGTGGTAACGGGGTGTGATGAGGGAAGATGTTATTCTCCTAGGGGCAGATTGCATTAACCCCTTGAATTCGTGACGCCAGGGCGTGGTTTATCCTCGATACCACCCGAAGGTATACCACTGGATCCTGGGCTAGGCACGGGGGCAATAAAGACTCCGACGCCAACAGACGGACAACGGTAGCTTTACTGAGGGTAGACAGATGGTAAAGTCTATACAGTTCAGCCAGGGCCCAAGGAGGTGACCGGTGACACAGAGACCTTAAGGGCTTGCTGGGACTTTTAGTAGGACTGGACAATTTAATGCAGGTCACGCTGACTTGACAGATGACAGGGACTGACGTGACTTGAGTGAAGTCTGACAAAGCTGGGACTTTATCTTACTTGACTTGATGGTGTCTGCAGGACTTGACTTTGAGGTCTCCAACACTCTGGACACACACACTAGGCACGACTGACCTCAGCAAAGACCTATCTCCAAAGAGAGAGAGCTAGCTCCACCCAGGGCTTATATGGGGGAGACTAGCAGGGAGCCCATAGGTCACTCTTGGGGTCACTTGGTCACTGGTACCTCCTGGGTAACAATCACATGACATATCACATGGTACAACTCTTAAAGCAACAAGACATTTTATAATAAATTACAATGCAGAACATATGTACAGGGGGGAAACAAGTACAAGAGAACCCAGGGGACACTGAAGGGGGGCTGCCGGACAGGGCAGTAAGGGTACAGGGTAACGGGCCTCCACGATAGCGTGACATCATGAACACGGAAACTTCAAGCTTCCGTGTTCAGAACACCACGGTGCTGCCCCTGAGATGTTGGTCTCAGCAGCCAGACCCCCTGCGATAAGACATCTTATCCCCTATCCTATCCCCTACTTTAACATAGTGGTAAATTTTCGTTGTTACTTGCATCCTTTCTTGGTGTAAAATCCCAAAATTTCATGAAGATTTTGAAAATGTTGCATTTTTCTAAATTTGAAACTCTCTGCTTGTAAGGGAAATGGATATTCCAAATAAATTATATATTGATTCACAAATACATTATGTCTACTTTATGTTCACATCATAAAGTTGACATGTTTTTACTTTTTAAAGACATTAGGGGGCTTCAAAGTATAGCAGCAATTTTCCAAATTTTCACGAAAATTTCAAAATCAGAATTTTTCAGGGACCAATTAAGTTTGAAGTGGATTTCAGGGGCCTTTCTGTGAGAAATACCCCATAAATGACTCCATTATAGAAACTAAACCCCTCAAAGTATTCAAAATGACATTCAGAAAGTTTGTTAACTCTTTAGGTGTTTCACAAGAATAGCAGCAAAGTGGAGGAGAAAAATCAAAATCTGCATTCTTTACACTAACATGTTCTTGTAGCCCCATTTTTTTTCATTTTTTAAAGTGATATAAGGAGAAAAAGCCCCCCAATATTTGTAGCCCAATTTCTCTCAGTATGGAAATACCTCACATGTTGACATAAAGTGCTCTGCTGGCTCACAACATGTCACAACATGGCTCAAGAGAGAAAGAGCAACTGTGGGATTTTTTAAAAACAAATTTTGCTGTCATGGTTTTTTGGGGCCATGTTGCATCTAGTCCCCATGGTGCCAGAACAGCAAAAAATAAAAATAAAAAAACACATGGCATACTACTTTGGAAACTATACCCCTCAAGAAATGTAACAAGGGGTATAGTGAGCCTTAACACCTCACAGGTGTTTGACGACTTTGTGTTAAAGTTGGAAGTGAAAATGGAAAATTAGATTTTTAACACTAAAATGATGGTGTTACCCCAAATTTTTCTTTTTCACATGGGGTAATAGGAGAAAACGGACCCCAAAATTTAAAGCACAATTTCTAGAAAACACCCCATATGTGGATGTAAAGTGCTCTGCTGGCGAACTACAATGCTCAGAAGATAAGGAGCAAAATTTGGCTTTTTGAAAGGGAATTTTGCTGAAATGGTTTGAGGGGGGCATGTTGTATTTAGCAGTCCCCAGGGTGCCAGAACAGCAAAAAAATAAACACATGGCACACTATTTGGGAAACTACACCCCTCAAGGAACGTAACAAGGAGTACAGTGAGCCTTAACACCTCACAGGTGTTTGACTATTTTGCGTTGATGATGGACATGAAAATTAAAAATTTGATTTTTAACACTAAAATGATGATGTTACCCCAAATTTTTCTTTTTCACAAGGAGTAATAGGAGAAAATGAACCCCAAAATTTGAAGCCCAATTTCTCCCAATTAAGAAAACATCCCATATGTGGACGTTAAGTGCTCTGCTGGCACACTACAGGTCTCAGACCAGAAGGAGCGCCATTGGATTTTTGGAGAGAGAATTTTGCTGAAATTGGAGTCGGGGGCCATGTGCATTTACAAAACCTCCCATGGAGCCAGAACACCAGAAACCCCCAACATGTGACACCATTTTGGAAACTACAGCCCTCCAGGAACGTAACAAGGGTTACAGTGAGTACTCACACATCACAGGTTTTTTAAACAAGGGTCCGTAAAAGTGAAAAATGTGATTTTTAACACTAAAATGATGGTGTTACTCAAAATTTTTCATTTTCACATGGTGTAATAGGAGAAAATGGACCACAAAATTTGAAGCCGCCCAATTTCTCCCGATTAAGAAAATGCCCCATATGTGGACATTAAGTGCTCTGCTGGCGCACTACAGGTCTCAGGACAGAAGGAGCGCCATTGGATTTTTGGAGAGAGAATTTTGCTGGAATTGAAGTCGGAGCCTTGTGCATTTACAAACCTCCCATGGAGCCAAAACAGCAGAAACCCCCCACATGTGACACCATTTTGGAAACTACAGCCCTCCAGTAACGTAACAAGGGTTATAGTGAACAGAGAAACAACAGTGCTTCAGCTCACCCCAGGTGCGCACGGACAGGGAGTGGACCTCGCCCAAAATTAGCAGCAAGAAGAGAGAGGAGTCCAGCGTCCAATAACTCAGAGGATGATATTTATTTCACCAGATGGTCATGACAGGAACACAAGGTACAGTGACGCGTTTCGGCCTTACAACAAGGCCTTAGTCATACACACATACATAACAAGGGTTATAGTGAGTACTTATACCTCACAGGTTTTTTGAACAATGGGCCGTAAAAGTGAAAAATTTTATTTTTCGCACTATATTGTTAGTGTTACCCCAAATATTTCATTTTCACATGGGGTAATAGGGCAAAAGGCCCCCAAAATATGTAGTGAAATTTCACCTGAGAAAGAAAATATGTGGATGTAAAGAGCTCTGCGGGCGCACTGCAATGCTCAGAATAGAAGGAGCGCCATTGAGCTTTTGGAGTGAAAAGTTTGTTGGAATTGAAGTCGGGGGCCATGTGCGTTTACAAAGCCCCCATTGTGCAAGAACAGCAGTAACTCCACACATGTGACACCATTTTAGAAACTACACCCCTCAAGGAACGTTAAAAGGGTTATAGTGAGTACTTACACCTCACATGTTTTTTGAACATTGGGCCGTAAAAGTAGGGATCGACCGATATCGATTTTTTTTAGAGTCGATACCGATAACCTGTGAACTTTCAGGCCGATAGCCGATAACTTATACCGATATTCCATGCATTTTAATCCCCCCCACACAAATATCCACGGTAAAATGAGGGTGCGTGTGTGCGGGTATACCCTGATAAACTGTTTCTGGCCCTGCAGAAGCCGATGCAGATCAATGATTTAAAGCGGGCGCTTTATATAAATGAACTGCAGTGGCTTTTGCAGGGCCAGAGATCGGCGCCGCCGCCCGCTTCTCTCCCCCTGCCTGTCCTGGGGTCCCGAGTCCAACCACCGACGCTGCCTGATTGCCTGCCTATCCTTGGCCAGAGACCGCCGCCGCTGCCCCATTGCCTCCCCCTTCCCCGGTTTTATAATTACCTGTTCCCGGGGTCCGCGCTACTTCTGGCTCCTGCGGCGTCCTGCGCTGTTGCTACTACCTAAATTTTTTAGGTAGTACTACTACTCCCAGCATGGAACAGACTGTTCCATGATGGGAGTAGTAGTACCTGTAGTAATAGACATATCGGCGCGGGTCTCAGTCCTGACACCTGATGCGATCGTCTATAATATATAGCTCTATACAGCGCTCACATCTCTGCACTATACTCCGGCCAGTGATGTGAATAGAACATCACTCATTCATATTTTCCGCCCAGAGTGGTGATTGGCTGGATTGTTGCAGCCAATCACAGCTCTCTGAGGGAAATATGAATGAGCGAGTGGCTGGCCGGAGTACAGAGCAGAGATGCAAGCGATGTATACAGCCACTCTGCATCTCTGCTATAGACAGGACAATGCAGCAGATGTCAGTAGTGATACCCACTGTGATCTTTCCTTAAATGGGCACTGTCAGATACAAACACTTTTGATATGTTGTAAACCAATAGATTTTGCAACAGCTTTCATTAGAAAATGTTCAGTATTTCATACTGAAAAAGCCAGTCAAACAACTGCCCCACCTGCCTGCTTAGACACATACTAGTCCTGCTGTGTCCATGCATCATCACCTATGACATGGACACACTTCCTTGATTGACAGCTGTGAGTGCAGGGCTCAGAGCTGGAGGAAAAATCCTCCCACTGTCAGCTTGTGTCAGTGAGGACAAGCTGGGAGTTGTAGCTTTGCTAATGCTAGGGGAGATGTGAGCAGACAGCATACTGAGGGAGGGGGCGGAGACCGCAAAGTGAGGCCACGCCCCCTCCCTTTGAGAGGAATTCAGACTAGTGAGCTAAATGAAAAGTGTAATAAAAAAATAAATAAAGGAGCTAGACACATAAAAATTAGATGTACATGGTACAGGATTAGGTACTGAGTGATATATTAAAAAAAATGCTTTTTGGTTGGATCTGACGGGTATGCTTTAACTGCAGGTACTACTACTCCCAACATGGAGCACACTCTGCTCCATGCTGGGAGCTGTAGTACCTGCATTAATAGACAGATCGCAGCGAGTGTAACTTCTGACACCTGCTGTGATATGTCTATTAATGCAGGTACTACAGCTCCCAGCATGGAGCAGAGTGTGCTCCATGTTGGGAGCAGTAGTACCTGCAGTTAAGGAAAGATCACAGCGGTATCACTCCCGTCACCAGCTGTGGTCCTCCTGTATAATGTATAGATGCGGGTGGACGCTCTTCTATGGTCCCCTGCCATTCCGTATATATATACATATTCCTATTTCCCACAGAGAGTTGTGATTGGCTGGAACCATCTGGCCAATCACAGCTCTCCATGGGAAATATGAATAGGTGTATATATATATATATATATATATATATATATATATATACGGCAGTGCAGGGGACCATAGAAGAGCGGCCAGCTGCATCTATACATTATACAGGAGGATCGCAACGGGCGATCTGTCAATTAGTACAGGTACTAAGTGTGTTCCATGCTGGGAGTAGTAGTACTACCTAAAAAAAATTAAAAAATTAAGAAAAAAAGTGAAACACACACACTACATTTTTAATATTGTTGGCTACATTTTTAGTTCCCCGCCCACATAAATTGATCCCTGTTTAAAAATTAATAAAAATGTTGTTATAAAAAAGATACATTTCGTTAGATACAATTTTTTCCTTCACTACTGTATCTTTTTTATTGAAATTTTTTTAATGGTACCCTATGAAATTTTATTAAAAAAGGTATCTCCATCAGTCCAAAAAAGAATAAAAACCGCTTGCAAAAACGCCAAAGTTAAAACCCACATGGCGTTTTTCTTGGCGTTTTTTTCACTCTCATAGACTTCTATGGGAGAAGAATGCCACGATTTTGACTAAATAATTGCCAGTGGCTCAACATGCTGCAATTTTGGAAAACCGCCAAGAAGCTGAAAAACGCCAAAAAAGGGTGAAAAAACGCCAAAAGGATTTAAAAAAACGCCAAAGTGAAAAACGACAGTGGAATAAGATTTTTGCGATTTCTCATTGATTTACAGCTGACATCTGGCCGCAGCGTTTTTTGTCCAAAAAAACGCCATGCGGCAGAATTGGCGTTTCCCCCCCCCCCAAAAAAAAAAAAATAGTAGAAACTTAGCCTTAGGAAATAAGGCCCAATATATATATATAAAGTTACAAGCCCAGTGTCACTCTACTGCTTACTTCTAATATACTAACTTTTCACTAGAATTGTTTTGCCCCTACTATACACTGTTTATTATGTCAGTAAAACCAAGTATCTCTGGTTTTATTTATCTCCATAGTGGTCTCTTGCACCATCTAGCACCCTTTCTTTTATGAAGGATCCCTTATTCCATCTGGCATTAAAGTGGTATTTCATTTTTTTTTTTATTTGACTATGCTACAGGGGCTGTAAAGTTAGTGTAATTCATAACATAGTGTCGCAATTCTTCTGTGATTTTTGCCGCTACATTTATTTTTAGCAGCATATAAAATGAGTGTTGTCTCAGGTTTCCCCAGGTTGCAGTGCGGTGCGAGACATTACATCACTAGTCAGGTGTCGAGAGGGAGCCTGTCTTTTCTTTAATGGGTGAAGCGACCGCTGGGTGGGAGATCATTTTGCAAGAATTTGCAATAGCTGGAGGCACTCTGGTTAGAAAACACTGGTCTATTGCATTGAAGGCAGCACAGGTGTGTTTCAATGGGTGGCTGATGTGTGTGAGGAAGAAAAATTACCTCACACTTACAAACAAGGAACTATGGGATTTGTAGTTTGAGAGAACAAACTCCAACAGGAAATAGCCAGTTCACAAAAAGATAGCCACAGTGTTATGGTAATTTCAGAACATAGCCATTTAACCCCAAGACAAGCGCAGATCCTTCCTAAGCATTTCCATTAATGTCTGGTAGGCACGTGCTAAAATCACTTTTGGATATACCCTTTAAGGTCCCCTCTCCAAGCAGACCTTATACACTCAAAGAAAGGGTTTAGTGGTAAGGCTTTCTTGTGTTTGTTTCAGATTTAACACTGAATTTAAAACATCCTCACCGACGTTTCGCATCTGACTTTGTCAAGGGTTGCATGAATGGGCAACCATGTACTAAGGATAACAAAACGGAAACTTTCCTGGTAGCAGCTCTATGCTCTTACTAAGTAGAGCAGTGGTCTGCAAACTGTGGACCTCCAGATGTTGCAAAACTACAACTCCCAGCATGCCCGGACTAGGGATCGACCAATATCGATTTTTTAGGGCCGATACTGATAATCAGTGGAGGTTAAGGCCAATAGCCAATAACTTATACCGATATTCTGGTATAAGTTATTGGCTATTTATCTCCCCCCGGTGACGCCGCTGCAGATCATTGATTTAAAGCGGGCGCTTTAAATCAATGAACTGCAGCGGCTTTTGCGGTGGCAGAGACCACCCCCGCTCGCTTCTCTCACCCTGCCGGTCCTTAGTCCAACCACCGCCGTTGCCCCATTGCCTCCCCCATCCCCGGTTTTATAATTACCTGTTCCCGGGGCCCGGGGTCCGCGCTACTTCTGGCTCCTGCGGCGCCCTGAGCTGTCACTGTGCGCACTGACGGTGACGTCGTCATTGCGCAGCACACAGCGTAACGCAGGATGCTGCAGGAGCCAAAAGTAGCACGGACCCCAGGAACAGGTTATTATAAAACCAGGGATGGGGGAGGCAATGGGGCAGCGGTCTCTGGACGGGGCGGTGTGGTGTGTGGTGGGGGGTGCAGGGTGCGCTGCGGTGGGGGGGGGGGGGGCGGTGGAAGGGGCATTATCGGATTATCGGCAAGGTAATTGCCGATACTCATAACGTCCAAAATCGTGAATATCGGCCGATAATATCGGCCAAACCGTTGGCTGTCCGAGCATGCTGGGAATTGTAGTTTTGCAACATCTAGAGGTCCACAGTTCAGAGACCACTGAAGTAGAGCATCACTCTTCCATGGCCAATGTTCACATGAAACAACAGTGCGCAGAACCTGAACCTTTTTTGTCAGTCTCTTTGCAACACAATTGTTCTTTAGTCACTTCTAATTTACTGTGACTCAAAAAGCTGCGCCAGTCACATCATGCCATGGGTTGAACGACCCTCCCCTATCATTGACCAGCCATAGATTTTGAAACTTCCCAATCGAAAAGCACAACGACATCCCCCTTACCACCGTTGTCCTCTCTTCGGGGTCCTACATCTTCTATGTCCTCCGACTGCGGCTCATCCTTGTCTTTACAGTGCTGGTATTTGGCAGCATGGGGGTCGAGCTCCGTCACTCTTTTTGAGGAACAGACACTAAGATCTGAAACAGAAAGCCGTTCATTGCACGCAGACTGAACTCTGTTTACTAGGGCACCAACAAACGTCCCATCAATAGAAAATATCTTTTATTGAGATTACAGGTTAAAAACACCATTAAAATGCACATACAAAGAATACAAGGCACAGGATACACTCAAAGTAGTAGGATGTTTCGCTGTCAAGTCGCTTCGTCAGGGGGCCCCCTGACGAAGCGACTTGACAGCGAAACGTACGTTGGGCTATGTATTCGGTGGGTCTGTGGTAATACATATGGCAGGCCTGTGAGACTTTCCTTGATACTTTAAACCTTTTGTTACTTTTTTACATGTTGTGACGACTTTTTTATTCTGCACATTATTCCTATTCTTAGCCTGCTTTTTAGTATTTTCAGCATGGTCATTTGACTGTTCAACCACTGTACTGTATATTCCGTGCCTTGCGTTCTTTGTATATGCACTTTAAGTGTAGAGTCACATATGACGTATTTAGCTGCGCATTTACTGTTGATTTTTTTCCCTACCCATTGAAGTCAATTGTGACACTACCCTAACGGTGTTTTTAAACAGTAATCACAATAAAAAGATATTAATTATTTATGTCAAATTGTTGATGCTCTATTTTTGGGGTCTATATGGAGTGGGTCCAACACCCGATATATACAACGGTTGCCTTTTTGGTAGTATTTGGTGAAATATGCAATAAATCTAAATCTAAATAAAAAACTGAAAATGTAACCTAAAAGAGACCAGCAGATTCTACCCTATGTAATTGTTGGCGACATTTTCTATAGAGTATTATCAGTTTTTTTTTACCATGTTTTGAAGTCCTAGATTGCGTCCTCCATAGTGCCGAAAATCACTTTGAAAAATGTCCCGTTCTGTATGTTAAAAAATGTCCTGTTCTGTATGTTAATGAGCCTCAGAGGTGTGCAGAATCTTTAGGTAGTCACTGAGCTCCGGCCTGTATTCACGCCTACTCGCGCGCGAGATTTCAATGTGCACAGCTCAGGAATACCTAAAGATTGGGGCTCGTTAACATGCAGCACGGCATGTTTTTCACAGTGATTTTCGGCACTATGGAGGATTAAATCCACGACATTGGGACATGGTAAAAAAAAGAAAATGATTTTACCCTATGTAACACATTGACAACAGTTATATAGGGTAAAACTTGCTGACAGGTTCCCTGGTTTCCTTTATAGGGGTACTCCACTGCCCCAGCGTTCGGAACATTTTGTTCTGAACGCTGGGTGCCGGCTATGGGGGTCGTGATGTCATGGCCACAGCCCTTGTGACGTCACGCTCGCCCCCTCAATGTAAGTCCCCTTCCCATAGACTTGCATTGAGGGGACGTCACGTCACAAGGGCGTGGCCGTGGCATTACGACCCCCGCAGCCGACACCCAGCGTTCAGAACATTTAGTGGAGTACCCCTTTAAAAAGAACCTGTGGCATCTTCAAAAACGACAGCCATTATTGACCAAGAGGAGCTACCACTCCATGGACTGGGATGCCCGTTTTTGGTTAGACCCCTGTTTATTAGCTATTAGCACCTTTAGTTTTGTGGGTTTAATATGCTAATGAAGGTCCCCACTGCTTAATTCTCAATAGGAAGAAAGCTTAGGTTCACGCCACGCTGAGATCTCTCTTGACAATTTATAGACCACAACAATGTCCATAGACTCAAGAGGGCGGTCGCACTGATCTGTTGTCAAGAGCGTGTGAACATTGGTGCAGAGGATCAGGTCCAAAAAACTAACAACACCTATCACTAGGCTTTTGGAGGGGGCGTCTTGGTTCTGTTTTAGGCCTAAAATTGTGCATCAAGTTAATGTAAGACCCTATTGTAACCCATTTTACCTGCTGGTTGTGGCTGTTCAAGATAGTCCACAGAATCCATTGTTGTATCCATATCTGCAGAGAAAAAAAATAAAAAAAAAACATAACCTGCTGTTCTTAAGTAGATCTGCTTTGCAATAAACATGACTATTGGGCAATTTGCTTGTATTTTGATTTTGTCTACAGTCTTTGGTTGTCAGGGCATGCTGGGAGTTGTAGTTTCACAACAGCTGGGGGCAGCCTGGTTGGGATACATTGGTCTTCTAGACATTGTGGCCAAGATATTATGAGAAAACTGGCCCTTTCAGAGGGTAGAGGTACGTTTCGGGAGGATCTATGAGCCTGTGCAGCGTGACACCATCTACTGGACCCTTCCCCTCAAAAGGGGAATCGAGGGCACTGTGGTGACAGGGACAACCTTAAAGAGGTCATCTTATCCCCTATCCAGGGGGATCTCCCTGCTGCTCCTGCCGTTCGTTTAGAGCGTCGGGTGCAGTGCCGGAGGCTCGTGACATCACGGTCACACCCTGCTCGTGACATCATGGCCACGCCCCCTCAATGCAAGTCTATGGGAGGGGGCGTCCCCTCCTATAGACTTGCATTGAGAGGGCGTGGCCGTGACGTCACGAATGGGGCGTGACTGAGACGTCATGAGCCTCTGCCCCACATCGCCAGACATCCGGCATGGAGCGAAGTTCACTCCGTACACCGGAAGTCTGGAGTGCCGCAGCCAAGATCGCAGCGGTCCCCAGCGTCAGGACCCCTGTGATAAGACATCTTATCCCCTATCCTTTGGATAGGGGATAAGATGTCTATGGGCAGAGTACCCCTTTAAGCAAAAGAGTACCACAGCTACAGTTCCCGCCAGTGGAAAGAGCAACAACAAGAACAGATTCCCTATCTTCGGGCATCAGCTTAGTGGGGGCAGTATGGTGAGCGATATCCTGAAAGTGATTTCCTGGCCTCTGGCACTGTGTTGATCTACATAAATGTC
Organism: Hyla sarda; assembly: GCF_029499605.1. Taxonomy (NCBI): domain Eukaryota; kingdom Metazoa; phylum Chordata; class Amphibia; order Anura; family Hylidae; genus Hyla; species Hyla sarda. Next base: position 26,375,137 of record NC_079200.1, read on the forward strand.
ATGTACCTCAGATTGTCAGCCAGGGGTGTCCCTTGATGATGTGTGTCCCCCCCCCCCCCCCCCACTTTCCTCCCTACTTCTAGTCATAAGTGAGGAGGCCATTTTGGTCTTGGTTTTTGTGCCGTCACATTCTTAGAGCCATCATTTTTACGCTGTATGATGGCTTGTTTTTTGCAGGATGAGTTTTATTTTTCTTAAAGCAAATCTTATGGCTCTTTATCTTCTTCAAAACTGCAAACATGGGCAGATAGCTGATAAGGAGATAAAGCAAATTATACCTGTCTGTAACTGATGGCTGTTTGCAAAGTTATAAAATGATGTGTTTTTTTTTTCTATTCTCAAGAGTCACAAGGCAGAGCTTCAGCATGCATGCCTCCTCCCTCCCCCACCCCTCTCTGCTTGGATTCCAGAACTGAGCTCTGTATATCAATCATGCAGGGACGGGAATGGGTGGGGGAGGTAGGAGGTATGTATGTTGCAGTACAGTCCAGCCTCTATGACACTTGGACTTGGAAAGAAAAACATAATGTCACTCTCATAGAGGTTGAGTGGAATAGTGTAAACAGTGTCGAACAGCTAGCCCTGCTGCTTCAGAAACTCCTATTTACTTCAAGAGGAGTTGATTCATACACAAAATTGATTCATACAGCTCGCCTTACTGTTTATTTGCAGGATAATATATCTATCAGACAGTTATGGCATATGCTGTGGATATCCCATAAATGTCCACACGGGAAGAGATCTGTACTATTTTAGGGTACATTTAACCTATTAACTTGTATTAAAAGGGTTTCCCCATCATAATAACTTATCCATAAGAAGGGGAAGGGTCCCACTTCTGGAACTTCCCGCCATCTCGAGAACAAGAAGCTGAGCCACCCATCAGAGCAGAGTGGTGGGGTAAATTGTTATGGTGGGTCAACCTCTACGAAAAAGATGTCTTATCCTAAACATTACTGAAAAACCTATCATTTTTAGATGGCGGGGGGTCCGGGCCCCGTACAGGAGATCGTGGGGGGGGGGGGGGGTCCCAGCGGTCGGACCCCCGCCATCTAAAACTTATCTAAGTTTCTCAGTAATGTTTAGGATGCGACTTCTCCTTTAATTCTTTCTCAGTGGGTGAAAAAAAAAAACCAGCAATTTTGTTATTTTTCTATTTTGCATTTTCTACACTAGAAATACTGTATGGATGGCTTTTTATGCCTCACTACATTTAGACAATATAAAATATAATGTTTTTGTGTTGCCATATTCTAAGAGCAATAACTTTTTTTTTCGTGGGCTTGTATTTTTCAGGATTGAGTTTTATTTTTAATCGAACTAATTTGGAGTACAGAAAAAAAAATATTTGACTTAGTTTTGTAACTTAATATTTTAATTCAATAATACTACCAACTTTTGTTTTTCCAACAGGAATGATACATAATACCTATACAAGAGTACATAGTACCTATTTCTTTAGGCAGGAACAGCCCATTGGATGATACATAATATCTACACTTGCAGATCAGTACATTGTAACCTATTTTCTTCTTTCACAAGAATTAAAGGGGTACGGCAGCCAAAATGAACTTATCCCCTATTCACAGGATAGGGAATAAGTAGTTGATCGGGGGGGGTCTGAGTGCTGGGACCCTTCGCGATCTCTGGAATGGGACCTGGCTCTTAGTGAGGAGTGTGTGCGGTAGATGGCGGTAGGCGACACACGCTCCTCACTGAGCTAGACAGTGCCCCTTCCAGAGAACATTGGGGGTCCCAGCGGTCGGACCCCCCTGTAATCTAGGGATCAACCGATATCGTTTTTTTAGGGCTGATACCGATAATCGGTGGAGGTTAGGGCCGATAGTCGATAACTTATACAGATATTCCGGTATAAGTTATCGGCTATTTAACCCCCTACGACACCGCTGCAGATCATTGATTTAAAGTGGGCGCTTTAAATCAATGCACTGCAGTGGCTTTTGCGGTGCCATAGACCGCCGCCGCCACCACCTGCTTCTCTCCCTCTACCTGTCAGGGTGGTCCGGGCCATCCATTATTCCTGTAGTGTCCGGCGGCATTCCGGGTGGAGGGTGAACCGGTCCGGGCTGTCCTTCTTCTCCGGGGGTCCTCTTCTCCACTCCGGGCAGGCTCCAGCCTAGTAACGCAGCATAGACGCCGCTGCGCAGTGACGCCCGTGCGCAGCGACGCACCTGACGTCACGGCGTAGCGGCGTCTATGCAGCGTACTGGGGGGGTGGGGGGGCTTTCGCGGTGCGGGCGGTGAGGGGCATTATCGGCTTATCGGCAAGGTAATTGCCGATACCGATAATGCCCAAAATCGTGATTATCGGCTGATAATATCGGCCATACCGATAATCGGTCGATCCCGACTGTAATCAGCTACTTATCGCCTATCCTGTGGATAGGGGATAAGTTAATTTTGGCAGCAATACCCCTTTAAGTTCTATTTATCAAAATATCCATATGATTACAGAGAAACATACATAGGCATCAATTCACTCATTGCTGAATACTAGATGTATAACTACAGTGGTCCCTCAAGTTACAATATTAATCGGTTCCAGGACGACCATTGTATGTTGAGACCATTGTATGTTGAGACCAGAACTTTATGGAAACCTGGTAATTGGTTCTGAAGTCACCAAAATGTCATCCAAAAATAGGAAAAAGTGAGGATTAAAGAAAAATAAGTAGATAACTAATATAGATAAAGCAAATCCTTACATATAAAAGTAATAAAGATCTGCTGTGAGCTGTAATCACTGTCTAGGTCAGTGTTTCCCAAGCCAAAGGCTGTCCGGGCATGCTGGGAATTGTAGTTTTGCAACAGCTGGGGGCACCCTGCTTGGGAAACACTGGTCTATGTAGAGGACAGGAGCTTCTTCAGGGTCCTGTATAGTACACAGTGTCCTAAAAAGTAACATGGAGCCGCCCTCACCTGGTGTCCAAAGGAGCAGCTAACCCTGGTACAGGTAAAGTGTACAGAACATGTAATACCTCCCTGTACTGTAGGGGGCGCTACCAGACACCAGTCAGTGCATTCACTTCAGTAATACAGGGGTTTTACCAGTGAATGCCCATTCTGATTGGTCGGTTCTTCCAGCCATTGACACGTTTCACAAATCTGGACTCTCTGTACATTGTATGTTGAGTCTGGTTTCAACTTACAATGGTCCAGAAAAGACCATTGTATGATAACACTATTGTATGTTGAGGCCATTGTAAGTTGAGGGATCACTGTATCTGTATTTTTAACCAAGGAATACATGAAGCCATTTACTGTATGTACTAAATTTTTTTCTGAATATTTTTTTTCACGACGTCTGGAACTTTGGTTGATGGTATTTTTTATTCAAATATACACATCTGTAACCGAGTACTGGATATAAACACGGTCTCAAATTTGCTATTTATCTGAAAGCCAGCATTTAGAGATGAGCGAATTTACAGTAAATTCGATTCGTCATGAACTTCTCGGCTCGGCAGTTGCTGACTTATCCTGCATAAATGAGTTCAGCTTTCCGGTGCTCCGGTGGGCTGGAAAAGGTGGATACAGTCCTAGGAAAGAGTCTCCTAGGACTGTATCCACCTTTTCCAACCCACCGGAGCACCTGAAAGCTGAACTCATTTACGCAGGATAAGTCATCAACTGCCGAGCCGAGAAGTTCGTGACGAATCGAATTTACTGTAAATTCGCTCATCTCTACCAGCATTATGTGCATTAGTGTAATATTGTTTTGAGCAGTAGTGTACTAGAATTGTTAGATTTAGTTATTTTTTCCTTATTATTGCTCCAAACATTTTTATATTTTCCATAAGATTTCCTGGGCCCTGTGATGTGTTAGGCTGGGTTCACACCACGTTTTTCAAATACGGTAACCGTATACGGTTTTCCGCAAAAAAAACATATCCGACCGTATCCGAAACCGTATGCATAGAGAATGCATTGTAAACCGTATTCCAGATGTTGTGTACGGTTGCATCCGTTTTGCCTCGGATACGGTTTTGCCGATTTTTCAACCGTAGGCAAAAACTCTGTCGACCACGTTTTTGCCTCCGGTTGGAAAACCGTATGCGAACCGTATGCGGTTCTTTTAACATTGTTGTCTATGAGAACCGTACACAGAATTTCAGAATACGGTTGCACGCGGTTTTTCTAATCCGTTTTTGGAGTTGACACATGCGCAGATTGGAATTTCAATAGAACAATAGTAACTTTATTAAATTGCTGGAAAACTAATTCCAACAAAATAGCAAAACCGATGCAAACGGATAGAACCGTACGGAGAAAAACCGTATACGTTTTAATTTGGAGTCATACGGTTGTATAAGGTTGCATACAGTTTTTGCCATACGTTTTTTAGCGGAAAACCGTATACGGTAACCGTATTTGAAAAACGTGGTGTGAACCCAGCCTTAAATAGGCATTTCATGTCTATATCTTATACTAGATTAAATATTTTTTATTTAATGTAACAGCTGTACATGTGTTATATCCATTTGAAAAGACAAGGGAGAGCACTCCATAGCATGATACCGCAGGTGCAGGGTCCAGAAGGTAAAATAGGAAATACCCTTCTGGACCCTGCATCAGGATGCCTGATGAAGCCGCACCTGCAGTGAAACGCGTTGCATTGTTTTAATAAAGTCATTCTCTTACCTACCTGACGTATCTTCTCCTGGCCAGCGCCATTGAATCCCACCCCCTCCAGAAGTCTTTCTTTGCCATTATATCCATTTGGACCTTGGGCGCTGGTTTTATATTATTTATTGCTTGGTTGTTGTATTTTACCTTGACTATATGTGATTCAACGGTTGTCTTGGTCCGGTTGGTGCTTTTGACGTGAGCCTTCCCTGTATTAAAGGGGTACTCTGGTGAAAAACCTTTTTTTTTTTTTTTTTATTCAATCAACCTGTGCCAGAAAGTTAAACAGATTTGTAAATTACTTCTATTAAAAAAATCTTAATCCTTCCTGTACTTATTAGCTGCTGAATACTACAGCGGAAATTCTTTTCTTTTTGAAACACAAGAGCTCTCTGCTGACATCACAAGCACAGTGCTCTCTGCTGACATCTCTGTCCATTTTAGGAACAGCATATATTTGCTATGGGGATTTTCTCCTAGTCTGGACAGTTCCTAAAATGGACATAAATGTCAGCAGAGAGCACTGTGCTCGTGATGTCAGCAGAGAGTTCTGCGTTCCAAAAAGAAAACCATTTCCTCTGTAGTATTCAGCAGCTAATAAGTACTGGAAGGATTAAGATTTTTTTAATAGAAGTAATTTACAAATCTGTTTAACTTTCTGGCACCAGTTGATTTAAAAAAAAAGTTTTTCACCGGAGTACCCCTTTAATCTTTACAATTTACTGTTCACGATGTGGCATAAATAGTGAATCACCTTTACCCCATGGGTGTGAGCAATTACACTGATACCAAATACTGTATAGCTTTTTATATTATACTACACTTGCACAATGAAACATTTTGTTTGTGTTGCCATATTTCGAAAGCAATAACTAGAGATGAGTGAATTTACAGTAAATTCGATTCGTCACGAACTTCTCGGCTCGGCAGTTGATGACTTATCCTGCGTAAATTAGTTCAGCTTTCAGGTGCTCCGGTGGGCTGGAAAAGGAGGTTACATTCCTAGGAGACTCTTTCCTAGGACTGTATACACCTTTTCCAGCCCACGGGAGCACCTGAAAGCTGAACTCATTTATGCAGGATAAGTCATCAACTGCCGAGCCGAGAAGTTCATGACGAATCGAATTTACTGTAAATTCGCTCATCTCTAGCAATAACCTTTTTATTTTTTTGTATTTTTCAGGATTGAGTTTAATTTTTTTTATAGAATTATATTAGGGTAGATAAAGAATGTTTGATTTAGTTATATATATATATATAAATATATATATATATATATATATATATATATATATATATATATATATATATTTATTAATTTTATATATTTTTTAGAATGGAATTCCATTGTCTTTTGCATTTAATTTCTACAGGATTCACTGTCTGCTTGAAATACGGTAAGTTTATTGTACGGGTTGTTACGATGTATTTTTTTTTTAACACTTTAACAAAGAAAGTTTTTAATGGAACCATCTAGATGCTAAAGTCCCTATTGTCTATGGGGTCTAGGGGGTTAAACTGCCAGGGTCCAAACTGTCCCTGATACTAGTTGTAGAGGCGGGATGTCAGCTGTATAATTAATAACACCTTATGTGGATAGCGTAGGCGAAGCTTCTGTGCATGCAACATCGACTGGGCATAACTGTATGCATATATACAGGAGACACCCAAAAAATGGACATACAGTTCTGTCTATATACAGGAAGTGGTATGAGCAGCAGGGGGGGTATAACCTTACGCTTGTACAATGCACTGCATGCCCAAGTGTCTGCCCTACTCTGATGTGCGAGGGATGCTACGTGTCATTTCTTTTTTGTGGGTTTTGGCCTCTTTTATCACAGCCTGGCGTTGGCTTGTGTTGTGGGCACATGCTTGAGATCTATGCACCGAGGGAGGATATTTGTACGTTAGTACTGACTAGATCAAGTTTGTATAAGTATAGCCTTGTATGCACATGTATATATAACACTTAAAGGGGTACTCCGCCCCTAGACATCTTATCCCCAACGGGGCATGACCGCGACCTCACGAGCCTCCGCACTGCCAGTCATCCAGTTCGCTCCATGCACCGGATGTCTGGGGTGCCGCAGCCGAGATCGCGGGTGTCCTGCCGCTGGGGGATAGGATAGGATGTCTAGGGGCGGAGTACCCCTTTAAGTAAAGTCTGCTATATATGTGCCAGTGCTATGCAGAGCCTTGTCTGTGTATCTATTCATATTTGTGTATATGTCTGATGTTTATATCTGCCAGCAATATCCTACTACAACCCCTTTCTGCATAGCTACGCCCTTGACTAAGGTATTGCCGATTCACAGTAATTCACCACAACACTCCCAATGCCCCCCCCCCCCCCCCCAACCTTATTCAAAATAATGACACAGACACCGGGTGACATTGGAAAATAAGGGCGACAGCAGCCTCGGTAATAATACTCAATAATCAACTCGATACGTGGAACCAATAAACTCATGAATATTATGCACTTAATAACATCATAGAAATAAGAGAAGACTGTAACTAAGGAAGGTCCTGGATAAACCATCTATGCAGTACCATAATTCTGAGACCCCAGTTGCATCGTAATGTCTTAGGGATGACAAATCTGGTACTGCCTATAGGTTAATCCCAACTGTTTCTCCATAACTCACCAAAAAGAGAACAACAATGCCGCACACATACCGTATTTTTCGCCTTATAAGACGCACTTTTTCTTCCCCAAAACTGGGGGGGGGGGGAAGTTGGTGCGTCTTATAAGGCGAATACACATTAAAACCGTGTCCTATCAGGTCGGTCTCGGCGGGACCCACGGCTAATACAGGACATCACCGATCGCGGTGATGCCCTGTATTAACCCTTCAGACGTGGCGATCAAGGGACGTGGCGTCTGAAGGGAAAGTGACACTAACCCGGCTGCACCGGGAGGGACCTTACCTGCCTCCTCGGTGTCTGCTCCGTGCCGGGATCCCCTGCATGGCCGGCGCTCTCGTTCGTCGTCATCACGTTGTCGCGCACCGCCGCCCCGTCATCCAATAGGAGCGGCGCGCGTAGCGACGTGATGGCGGCGAAAGACAGCGAGGATACCGGGCAGCAGAGACGTTCATGACAGACGGGGACACCCTGGGGACGCGGCGGCAGCGATGGGGGGCAACATCCAGGGCAGCGGTGACGGGTCCGGAGAGGCGGGGACACGTGAGTATTACCTCCTATACCAGTGGTCTTCAACCTGCGTACCTCCACATGTTGCAAAACTACAACTCCCAGCATGCCCGGACAGCCAACGGCTGTCCGGGCATGCTGGGAGTTGTAGTTTTGCAACATCTGGAGGTCCGCTGGTTAAAGATCACTGTCCTATACTTTACATTGTATTCTTCATTTTCCTCTTTTAAAATTGGGTGCGTCTTATATGCCGGAGCGTCCTATATGGCGAAAAATACGGTACTTGTTTCAAAGAAGGGCTCACTTTACCCCAAAACCCCTTTGTGATGTCCCAGTACAGGACATGGTCCTGCACTACACTTTGGCCCTGTCAGGTTGAGTCCCTCGGTGACCTGGGGGCTCTCCTGCAGTGTCTCCCCTGCTGTTATAGGATTATAGTCTGTATGTCATTGTATAGTCAGTATAAAGGACCATTGGAGGACTCCATTAAATGTCTAAAGGACCTGTGAAATGTCACATGTTATGTTATGTTGTCACATGATGTTACCCAGAGGGCACCAGTTTAACACATGACCCGCAGCTTGATCAATGAGCTTTGGCTCAGCCCCCCTCTATATAAAGGGGCGGCCATTACAATTCTCTCTTATGCTCTTATGATTTTGCTGAGGAACAGTGGTGACCAGATGTCTCAGTGCTAGTGTCCAGTACCTGGAAGGTCTCAAATCTACAGTCACTTCCAGTAAGTCAAGTCTATGTCTGCTGTCACTATCTACAGTCTAGTCAAGCCTAAAGTCAATTCTATTACAAGTATAATTGGTCCCAGCAAGCTGCGAGGTCCTTCTGTGTTCCTGGCCACCTCTCTGGGTTTCTGGCCTAGCTGTGAAGATAATAACACCTATCTGACCTCAGTAAAGCCTCCGTTAAACCATAACCTGGTTGTGGACTCGTATTTTCACTGCCTAGCCATTGGAATAGCGGAGATACCGTTTCGGTGGCTCCGGTACCCAAAAACCATTCTGGCGTCACAAACATTAGGGGTTAATACAATTTTGCCCCATCTAATTACACCGCTACACCCTGTGGTCCCACCATCACCGTGGGTCACCACGCCTTCCAACTTATCTTAAGCGACTGCCACCACAATAATCAGAAGAAAAAAAATGTTCTATTTTCTTCAAACTATTTCAAATGATGTTGACAGTCCCAATCCTCGGCAGGAATGGTAAGCTCCTTCCCACCATCCTCAGATAGGGAATGCCTCTCCTCCTGGCTAGTGGCCTCCAACAATTAAAGCTAGATGATCCCTTGCCTCAGGAAGGACCAACAAGCCAACACCCGTCATTCCAGGCCTCCCTTACTTTGCAAACAAAAGACAAAGCAAAAACTCTTTAAATGACCACCAATTTAAAAGGGCACTCTGCCCCTAGACATCTTATCCCCTATCCAAAGGATAGGGAATAAGATGTCTGATAGCTGGGGGTTTGGCCACTGGGGACCCCCGCAATCTCCCTGCGGCACCCGATGGTCGTTTAGAGCATCGGGTGCAGTGCTGGAGGCTCGTGACGTCATGGCCGCACCCCACTCGTGACTTCACGACCACGCCCCCTCAATGCAAGTCTATGGGAGGGGGTGTGGCAGCCATCACCCTTAGACTAGCATTGAGGGGGCGTGGCTGTAACATCACAAGCGTGGCGTGGCCATGATGTCACAAGCCTCCGCCCCGCATCGCCAGTCATCCGGCACGGAGCGAAGTTCGCTCCGTGCACCGGGTGTCTGGGGTGCCTCAGCCGAGATCGCGGGGGTCACACCTGCTGTTTTGCATAACCAAACCAATGCACAGTCACATCAATGCTTAGAAACAGTTGTGGTCCAAAGCTTGGAGACTGACAACAATTTTGGCTTTCACAAAGTTTGCTGTGTTGGTGATTTAAGAGTTAACGTTAGAGTTTCTATGGTTACTGAATTATAATTATAAACATTTCACAAGTTTAACTTTATTGACAAATACATTAAGTGTACGCATGGAATCGATATTTACAGTGTTGACCGACTGGTGACAACCCATTCTTGCCTAATCACGCTTGGAGTTTATCATAACTTCTGTGTTTTGTTTGTTCACCTGATTTTTAAAGAATGACCTCAGGTTCTTAATGGGATTGAGATCTGGGGAGTTATCTGGTCACTGACCCAAAAATGTATTTTTCAATATTTTGTTTGCAATGTAACTTAAAGGGGTACTCCACCCCTAGACATCTTATCCTCTATCCAAAGGATAGGGGATAAGATGTCAGATTGCGGGGTCCTGCCTCTTGGGACCCCCGTGATCTCCCTGCTGCACCCGGCGTTCGTTTGGAGCGTCGGGTGCAGCGCCGAAGGCTCGTGACATCAAGGCCACGCCCCCTTAATGCAAGGCTATGGGAGGGGGCGTGACGCCCTCCCATAGACTTGCATTGAGGGGGTGTGACCGTGATGTCACAAGCGGGGTGTGGCCGCCCCACATTGCAGTCATCCGGCGAAGTGCCAGGGATAAGATGTCTAGGGGCGGAGTACCCCTTTAATGCTCCATCAGGCTGGAAAGCATTGTTCATAGGGCTGGGCGGTATGACCAAATCTGCGTATCACGGTATTTTTGAAACTTTCAGCGGTTCCACGGTATATAACAGTATTTCCCCCCAAAATTAATTATCAGCCCAGCACTGCGCTATTCTGCCCCCCCAATAAAAATTAATTATCAGCCCAGCGCTGTGCTATTCTGCCCCCCCCCCCAACAAAAATTAATTATCAGCCCAGCGCTGCCCCCATCGGGGTAAATACTCACATGTCACCCGCTGCCCTCCTCATGCTGTTTGTTGCCGCCGCCGGCGCAGGCACAAGGTAAACAAAATAAACTCACACATGTTCCGACGTCGGCCTTACGCTGGGGACGGGAACGTCGGACAGCCGTCAGCCTATTACCGGCCGCAGTGATGTTCCGCCTCGGCCGCTGATAGGCTGAGCCCACTGTCATGTAAGGAGCTCTCGGGGCGGCTTCTTACATGATAGTGGGCTCAGCCCATCAGCGGCCGAGGCGGAACATCTCTACGGCCGGTGATAGGCTGACGGCTGTCCAACGTTCCATTCACTAGGAAGCAGATGAGGCCGGTACCGGACCAATGGGAGGTGAGTTAAAGTTTATTTTGTTTATTTTTTGCAACTTGGGCATAGTTGTAGTTTTGCAACATCTGGAGGTCGGCAGGTTGAAGACCACTGGTATAGAGTGTCAGCGCCGGCGGCCGCAACAAACATGAGGATGAGGAGGGCAGTGCATGCGGGTGACATATCAGTATTTACCCCGATAGGGACAGCGCTGGGCTGATAATTGATTGCGGGGCAGAACAGCACTCGCGGGTGACTTGTGATTAGTTCCCCGATGTGGGGACAGTGCAGTGCTGGGCTAATTCATTCCGGAGGGGGAGGGGCCCAACCGGTATTGCGGTATGGGTTAAAATTCATATCGTGCAGCACAAATGTGTCGGTATTCGGTATGAACCGGTATACCGCCCCGGCCCTAATTGTTCATCACCAAATTACTTCTTGACCTTTGGAGGAAGTTGCTCCATAATGTTAATGTTTAGCTACCATTCTCTATTCATGACAGGTTTCTTAGGTAAAATTGCCGTTGGCTGTCCGGGCATGCTGGGTGTTGTAGTTTTGCAAAATCTGGAGGTCCGCAGGTTGTAGACCACTGTTAGAGGAGGTTATACTCACATGTCCCCGCCGCTCCGGACCATCACCGCTGCCCTGGATGTCGCCTTCCATTGCTGTCGCCGCGTCCCCGGGGTGTCCCCGACGTTCCGGCAAGGCCTCTGCTTCCCCGACATCCTTGCTTTCTGTCGCCACCATCACGTTGCTACGCACCCCGCTCCTATTGGATGACGGGACGGCGTGCGCGGCGACGTGATGACGACGATGGAGAGCACCGACGATGCAGGGGATCCCAAAGAGGACGCTCCGGAGCCCCGGGATAGGTAAGTGATCGTCAGTGGACCACACGGGGCACCGTAAACTGCTATCCGGTGGTAGCTGAAGCAGTCTGCGCTGCCGGATAGCCGTTTATGCGATGGCCCCGACATACAAAAGCATCGTATGTTGATGCTTCCTCTGAGAGGCCATCGTATGTTGAAATGATCGTATGTCAGGGCCATCGTAGGTCGAGGGGTCACTGTATAATGTGAGACAATGCATTTACTACTTCCCACCCATGGCTGTCTGGTTTGGCGTAATCCATTTGATCCATCATGTTGATGTGGCGGGCTGAGGCATAGCACTTAGATATTTGGTACCGGTTTCTTTGATGAACTTTTTGATTTAATGTGTATTGGTGTCTATGGGAGTTTTATTACAGACGCACTATGCTCTGCTGCCAATTCTGTGTCAGGAACTGTCCAGAGTAGAACCAAATCCCCTTAGCAAACCTCTCCTGGTCCAGAGAGTTCCTAACACAGACAGAGGTGGCAGCAGAGGGCACTGTGTCAGACTGAAAACTACACAACTTCCTCTGGAGCATACAGCAGCTGATTAAGCCTTTTAGCACTTAAGCTTTCCTGTCAGATCCCACAATTTTTTTAAAAATAAATAATAATAATAAATGTTACTCAGTACCTAATCCTTTGGTTGGTATATGGGTGGATGGGGGCGTGTCCCTCCCTTGTGGTGATGGGAGGTGATTAGTGTGTAGTGGAAGAGGGCGTGTCCCTCCTTGTGGTGGTGGGAGGTGATTAGTGTGTAGTGGAAGGGGGCGTGTCCCTTCTTGTGGTGATGGGAGGTGATTAGTGTGTAGTGGAAGGGGGCGTGTCCCTTCCTTGTGGTGGGAGGTGATTGGTGTGTGGTGAGAGGGGGGGCTGTCCCTCCTTGTGGTGGTGGGAGGTGATTGGTGTGTCTGCTCATGGAGCCATGTCCATGAGTCATCCCTTGTCCGTGACTCATGGACAAGCCTGATGCTGCTGCAGGACTGGTTAGTGTCCTAGTATGTATGGGGACCCCTAGTTGTGGGATTTTTAGGAGCCATTTTCTTTATTAAGGGTATGTTCACACTGATTAATATGTGCAAGGAATTCTCGCTGAATAAATCCGCTCAGAAATTTCAGTTTTTCTCCGCGCGGAATTCCGCACGGCATTCCGCAAAAATATCAGTGCGGAATTCAGCGCGAAAGTGTGGGGGACTGAAAATACAATTTACATTGAGTTCTATGGGGTTAGGACGCGAATTCCGCATGAAGAAAGAACATGTTCATGTAATTTACAAATCTGTACAATGGCCTCAAAATAAAAAAGTTTCAACATACAATGGTATTTTCTGGACCATTGTAACTTGAAACCAGACTCAACATACAATGCTATGGCAGTCCAGAACTGTGATACCTGTCACAACTGGAGGAACTGACCAATCAGAATGGGCATTTTACTGGTAAATCACCTCTATTACTGAAGTGTATGCACTGACTGGCTGTCTGGTAGCGCCCCCTAAAGTACAGTGAGGAACTACAAGTTCTGTACTACTCCTTACCTGTGCCAGGGTTAGCTGCTCCTTTGGACACCAAGTAAGGGCGGCTCCATTTGGGACACTGTGTACTGTATAGGACCCTGAAGAAGCTCCTGTCCTCTACATAAACCATTGTTTCCCAACCAGGGTGTCTCCAGCTGTTGCCAAACTACAACTTCCAGCATGGCATGCTGGGAGTTGTAGTTTTGCAATAGCTGGAGGCACCCTGGTTGGGAAACACTGACATAGTGATGACAGCTCCCAGCAGATCTTTCTTACTTTTATATGTATGGAATTGCTTTATTTCTATTAGTTATCTACTTATTTTTTCTTTAATCATCACTTTTTCTTTTTTTTTTAGGATGACATTTTGGGGCTTCAGAACCAATTACCAGGTTTCCATAGAGTTCTAGTCTCACAGGAACCAATTAATATTGTCATCCAGGAACAATACAATGGTCATCCAGGAACCAATTAATATTGTAACTTAAAGGGGTACTCCCGTGGGAAACTTTTTTTTTTTTTTTAAATCAACTGGTGCCGGAAAGTTAAACAGATTTGTAAATCACTTCTATTAAAAAAACCTTAATCCTTCCAGTACTTTTTAGGGGCTGTATACTAAAGAGAAATCCAAAAAGAAATTAATTTCCTGTGATGTCCTGACCACAGTGCTCTCTGCTGACCTCTGCTGTCCATTTTAGGAACTGTCCAGAGCAGCATATGTTTGCTATGGGGATTTTCTCCAGTTCCTAAAATAGACAGCAGAGGTCAGCAGAGAGCACTGTGGTCATGACATCACAGGAAATACATTTCTTTTTTTGGATTTCTCTTTAGTATACAGCCCCTAAAAAGTACTGGAAGGATTAGGATTTTTTAATAGAAGTGATTTACAAATCTGTTTAACTTTCTGGCACCAGTTGATTTAAAAAAAAAAAAAAAAAAAAGTTTTCAAAGGTAGTACCCCTTTAACCTCTTCAGGACACAGGGCGTATGGATACGCCCTGCATTCCGAGTCCTTATGGACCGAGGGCGTATCCATACGCCCGTGGGAAATCCGGTCCCCACCGCTAGCCGGTTGGGGACCGGAGCCGGATGCCTGCTGAAATCATTCAGCAGGCACCTTGGCACATCGCCCAGGGGGGTCCTGAGACCCCCCCATGTCGGCGATCGGAGAAAATCGCATGTCAATTCAGACATGCGATTTTCTCCAATTCCGGGCTGATCGGGTCTATGTCAGCAACAGCCCCGATCAGCCTAAAGGATAGGAGTGAGGTCGCAAAGCTGCGATCTACTCCTATCCCCTGGCATTAGTCAGAACGGAGTTCTGACCAATGGCAGCACAGGACAGGGGGTTGCCATGGCAACCCCCCGTTCTGCCCGCCCCTGGATGTCGAGGGGCTCTGGGAAGAAGATGGAGGCCGTACCTGCAGGAGAAGATGCCTGGGGACCTGGGATCTTCGCTGGAGCCTGCTGGATCCTGATCAGGTAGGGAATCGACAGTGGGGGGGGGGGAATTGAAAGTGAAAGTAAATCGATCTTTACTGTGGCAACCACTAGGGGGGCCAAACTGCAACTCCCAGCATGCCCAGACAGCCAAAGGCTGTCTGGGCATGCTGGGAGTTGTAGTTTTGCAACATCTGGAGGGTCACAGTTTGGAGACCACTGTTACAGTGGTGCCCAAACAGTAGCCCTCCAGATGTTGCCAAACTACAACTCTCAGCATGCCTCGACTGCCCAGGCATGCTGGGAGTTGTAGTTCTGTAACATCTGTCCCTTCAGATTTAGCAATTTTCATGACATTTTTGAAAATTGCTGCTCTAATTTGAAGCCCCCTAATTTTTTCAAAAAGCAAAAGTATGTCCATTTTATGATGCCAACATGAAGTGGACATATTGGGGGAGATTTATCAAAGGATTTAGACTGGTTTTTCCTGTCTAAATTTGTCGCACAGAAAGTCGCAGTCTAAATATGTGCGACTTTTCTGCGTCTTTTGCTGCAGAGGATTTTTAGAACATGATGCATGCAAGTCTATTTTAGACGGAAATGCATTGGAAAATGCATTGGTGCTGAATTTATCAAGTGCGACTTTTGTGCGACAAGTCGCATCTGCCCAAAATACGCTGAAATGTCAGACCATGTTGGAGCAGGTCTAAATGCAGTTTAAGCTGTAGACCCTGAAGTCTGAGCACAGAATTTATCAAGGGCTGTGAGACCTTTGATAAATTAGGAGCACAATAGACAGGAGACGACCACATACGCTGGTCTAGCAGCATACCCAGAATAGACTAGATTAGGAAATGTCCCACATTGTGTTTGTGAGGAAAAATAAAATTTATTTGGAATATCCATTTTCCTTACAAGTAGAGAGCTTCAAAGTTAGAAAAATGCAAAATTTTCAAAATTTTCATGAAATTTGGGGATTTTTCACCAAAAAAGGATGCAATTAACGCCAAAAATTTACCACCAAAATAAAGTAGAATATGTCACGAAAAAAACAATCTCAGAATCAGAATATTCGGTAAAAGCGTTTTCGCGTTATTAATTCTTAAAGTGGCTCAGTCCTTAAGGTGAAAAAGGGCTGCGTCCTTAAGGGCACCAGTTGGAGTACCCCTTTAATCCATTCACAAATAATGTAACTCCTTTCTGCCGCTTTCTATAATAATATTTCAGTTACATTCTCCGGCTCCCTGTACCCCCGATGAAGTCCTACAAAGCAGCAGAGAAACAATCATTCTATTTACAGAAGTTGGCAGAACTCGCACTTTGTTCCTTTTTTTTTCCGTACGTGTGAAATGTGTTTGTATTTTTTTTTTTTCACAACTATTTGCTTGTATAGAATAATGGCGTGCTAAAACAGGTTCATAGGAAATGTGCTGGTTACACTTTATACTGGCAGAAACTGAGGTGTTATATTTAGTTTTCACAAAAATTAAAGTGATGGTTTTCTGGTCAACTTCCATTATATGTGTCTTCTGGATGGTAGAGACAATAAATAAAATACAAAATGCAGAAAAACATTCTTTATAACACAAAGAAAGAGCTGAAACTTTCCAAGAGACATCGTCGTTCAGTCCTCGGGCTGAGATCTCCGAGTATATACATTTACATCACAAATCTACAGCAATGGGCAAAAAGTTTTGAGACTGTAAAAAAACTGTGTAAAAAATTATGCATACATGGAAGCTAATAAAGTGGGGTGAAAAAGTTGTGGATAATAATACATGAGGGGGGGGGGGGGGGGGTCTTGGGTTGTTATTATCCACAACTTTTTCACCCCACTTCATTAGCTTATTAGCGGAATGACAGATTGCAGGGGTACCCAGTGGCAGGACCCCCGCGATCAGACATCTTATCCCCTATCCTTAGGATAGGGGATAAGATGTTTTAGGGTCGGAGTGCTCCTATAATAGACCAGCATGTAACGCGTTTCCCAGGACAAATGCTGCTTCATCGGGCATGGTCTGGCCCTAGGGACAGGACCACAGGAGCCTAATGGCAAATACAGACCTGAATAAATTTGTAAATCTGGGGTGTTCAGTGAGGTAAAGTAATAAAGGGGGGGGGGGGGGGCTTTTATTACTTTACCTCACTGAACACCACAAATGTACAAACTTATTCAGGTCTGTATTTGCCATTAAGCTCTATTGGTCCTGTCCCTAGGGCCAGACCATGCCCGATGAAGCAGCGTTTGTGCTGTGAAACGCGTTACACGCTGGTCTATTAAAGGGGTACTCTGACTCTAAAACATCTTATCCCCTATCCTAAGGATAGGGGATAAGATGTCTGATCGCGGGGGTCCTGCCGCTGGGTACCCTTGCAATCTGTCATTTCGCACCCACCTTTGTGAGCTCTCCGCAGCACTCCAAGTGTGAAGTGTGACGACCACGAGGCGAGAGTATCGTGACATCACGACTCTGCCCCCGTGTGACATCACACCCCGCCCCTCAAAGCAAGTCTATGGGAGAGGGCGTGACGCTGCACACTCGGAGACTCCAGCGCTGCGGAGAGCTCGAAAAAGTGGGTGCTGAATGACAGATTGCCGGGGTCCCCAGCAGCAGGCCCCCCATGATCAGACATCCCTTGGATAGGGGATAAGATGTATTAGGGCCGGAGTACCTCTTTAAACTTTTTTTGTTGACGTTACCTACTCCTGTGTTGGTCCGTTTATCGCCTGGAAACTTAGCTTTTTTATCCTTGAAGCTTGTCCATTATCCATATGTGCCTAGGGCAGAAGTGTTGAGGGGGGGGGGGGGGCAGCATTTAAAAAGAAATGCTAAGTCTTGGCCAAAAGCTTTGAGATTTTAGTTTTTACAATATTTATATATTAGGGTGCCTCGTTTTTTCAACTTTTTTCTCTGATCGAGAAAGTTGCAAACCAATAAGGGCAACACGTTCAAAATTTGGTTCTGATTGGACAATATCTTCTGTCTCCACTACAATCTTCATGTCTTACATGGGAAATGTGCCTTGAATTCTCCCTGCTCTTACGGTGCGTTCACACTGCGGAATCTCCGCTCGCTGAATTCAGCTAGCGGAGATTACGTCTGGCGGCCGCCGCCAGAAAATACTTCGGCGCTAGGGCTGCGGGGCACTGAGCCGTCCCCATTGATGGCTATGCAGTGCTTGCGGAATCCGCGCAAAGAATGAACATGTTCTTTCTTTGCGCGGAACAATTTCAGCGGCGGAATTGTCCACCACTGAAATTCCGCAGTGTGAACGGGTCTCGCGGAGACCCATTCATACTAATGTTATGTTCACACCACAGAATTCCACAGGGATTCCGTAGAGTGAACGTACCCTTATAATAAAAGATTATAGTGAAATGATTACCTGGCATAACAGCCCCCTGTGTGTTTCAAATAACAATTCATAGACATGCTTTCCCTGCCTGATAACACATTACCAGGACTAAAGACCCATAGTCATAAGAAAATATTGTAGCCAGCTCACCGCTTCTGTTAACTTTAATCCGGGCACTCAATGTATAATCTGGAAGCCAGGATGATGCCGAGCCGTTTCCTCGGTATAATACAATGCAAAAGGATCCCAAAGAGTATCCAGCTCCCAGGAAGAAAAATCTTAAAAGTCCAAAGTTTTAATTCATCCATTTAAAAAGAAGCATGAAAGAAAAAAACACCCAGTAAAATAAAATCACAACTCCGACGTGTTTCGGATCATTGGTTCCTTAGTCATGGCACAGAGAGGACTGTAAACTGTCCTTTTATATGCCATATGTTCACATATGTTTTCTCCTGAAACACATTTTAAATGGATTAATTAAAACTTTGGACTTTTAAAATTATTTTTCCTGGGAGCTGGATACCCCCCCTTCCTCTTTGGGATCCTTTTGCACTAAATACCCATAGCCATACAGTGGGAGTAGAAAGGAATGTAAGACTTGTGACAGAGGTGTACGCAAGAGTAGGTGGTCAAAAGGCAAATCATCGTCAAATTATATCTACCCTACTTATACAGACAGGCCTTGCCCAAATTTGACAATAAGGACCAAGAGCGATTTTCTGTGTCCGATCAAACCAATTCCACTTTCAAGTATTTTTATTGGATTTTCAAACATAAAAACTAAATCGATACAAACCAATTCTGCATGTAAGCTGCCCTTATAGGTGGCCACTTTTGCCCAGTATTAGGATTCGTTTAGAGAAAAATGTGAAAAGACAAGCCGCCTGTAACGGCTGGACCTTGTTGGCCAAAGGGTTAAAGGAAAACTGTCAGCCTGTTCCCCCCAGCCCCCCCCCCCCCCCGCTCTCTTCATTACAGAGCGGGGAGAAGAGGGAGGGGAGGAATATTGATGAGCTGGGAGGCGCTGCGGCAAGCAGCACTGACATCAGAGTGCCAGTTAGCCCGGTCAGTGCCAGTTAGCAACTCATTAGCATATACCGAAAATAGAAGTTTACGGCCGAACGGCGCGGCGGATCCGGGCGCAGTAAGCATGAAACTGATCAGCGTTCACCGCACTACCAGTCAGTACCACTGGTTAGTGCAGGGGGAGAAAGCTGACAGTTTTCCTTTAAGTTTTCTAGCATTTGGCTGAAGCATCATGTGTTGCTGTGATGATGTCTAGGCCAATCACTTCTCCTTTCTGCATCCACACCCTTCTAAGATGAATATAAATTCCCAGCCATTGAGTCATTCCTTGCTTGTGTTAGTTTCTCTCTGCACTTGCTCTTGTTTTGCTTCTTGCTTTTGTTATCCTGTGTATTTTTGACCCTTGGTTATTGTCACCAGACCATTCTCCTGTCTTCCATATCTGTTAATCGTTGCTCTCTCTGGTAAAGATCTGGCCTATTAGTCTCTTACGTTTTTAGGTTTGTGCATTTCCTGTCTTTTACCTTTAGTTCTGTGCCTGTTAACCCCTTGTATCCTGACCAGTTTCCCTAACTTACAGTTGTTTATTTTTTTGGACCTTGTTATGCCCCTGCATGTACTCAGAACTGGGACCGCCAATCAGTTGTAGATCCGCTGTCTAGGAAGGATAAGCAAGAGGGCTGCGAAAGTGGTTCTGGGTGAGAGCAGGGCTACATTTTCCCCAGCCAAAATTGCTACAATTGATCTCAGAAGTGCATCATCCGGCATCCATTGTTTGAGATCGCCGGACGGGGGAACGTAGCAAGATGCATTACTCTGTCTGTGCCGATCCGGCGAGTCCAATCATCGGACGGCCAAACCTCTGGATGATTGTCAACTGTCCGATTCAAATGAATGGGATCAGTTCTTCATTTTCCCTCCGGTGCATTTTCTGCAGCGCCGGAGAGAAAAAAGAAAAACCTGACAACACACATATATGTAAAGGAGGCCTTATTGAGATTTTACTTTCTGTGTACAGAGGTCCTTCAAGTTACAATATTAATTGGTTCCAGGACAACCATTGTATGTTGAAACCATTGTATGTTGAGACCATAACTCTATGGAAACCTGGTAATTGGTTCTGAAGCCACCAAAATGTCATCCAAAAATAGGAAAAAGTGAGGATTAAAGATAAGCAGATAACTAATATAGATAAAGCAAATCCTTAAACATTAAAGTAAGAAAGATCTGCTGGGAGCTGTAAATCACTGTCTATTTCAGTGTTTCCCAACCAGGGTGCCTCCAGTTGTTGCAAAACTTCAACTCCCAGCATGCCCGGACAGCCTTTGGCTGTCCCGGCATGCTGGGAGTTGTAGTTTTGCAACAGCTGGAGGCACCCTCTTTGGGAAACACTGGTCTATGTAGAGGACAGAAGCTTCTTCAGGGTCCTGTACAGAACACGCAATGTCCTAAAAAAAGGAAAATGGAGCCGTCCTCACCTGGTGTCCAAAGGAGAAGCTAACCCTGGCACAGGTAAAGAGTACAGAACATTTAATACCTCCCTGTACTGTAGGGGGCGCTACCAGACACCAGTCAGTGCATGCACTTTAGGAATACTCGGGTTTTACCAGTGAAATATCCATTCTGATTGGTCGGTTCTTCCAGTCATTATCACGTTTCGCAGATTCCATAGCATTGTATGTTGAGTCTGGTTTCAAGTTACAATGGTCCAGAAAAGACCATCGTATGTTGAAACTATTGTATGTTGAGGCCATTGTAAGTTGAGGCATCACCGTATATCAAATAATTACATTTCAATTGTACTGCTTTCCATTGTAAGTGCTGTAGATAATGTTATGACTGTTAAAGGGGTACTCCGGTGAAAACCTTTTTTCTTTTAAACAACTGGTGCCAGAAAGTTAAACAGATTTGTAAATTACTTCTATTAAAAAATCTTAATCCTTCCTGTACTTATTAGCTGCTGAATACTACAGAGGAAATTCTTTTCTTTTTGGAATTCTCTGATGACATCACGAGCACAGTGCTCTTTGCTGACGTCATTATAATAATAACTCTTTATTTATTGTTGTCCTTAGTGGGATTTGAACCCAAGGCCTCAGCACTGCAAGGCAGCAGTGCTAACCACTGAGCGACCATGCTGCCCTTAGCATACATCTGCTATGCATGGTTGCTAAAATGGACAGAGATGTCAGCAGAGAGCACTGTGCTCGTGCTGTCATCAGTGTTCCAAAAAGAAAGGAATTTCCTCTGTAGCATTCAGCAGCTAATAAGTACTGGAAGGATTAAGATTTTTTTAATAGAAGTAATTTACAAATATGTTTAACTTTCTGGCACCAGTTGATTTAAAAGAAAAAAGGTTTTCACCGGAGTACCCCTTTAACTGTGCTGCTGAGCAAAAAATACCAGGATGCCCCAGTGAAATCAATGACTATTCTTCCAGTTTGCTGTAAATACTGGTCACATGACTTTTTATGTAATAAATGCACAAAAATGTGGTTTAAAGAGCGTCTCCACCTGCTGAAAATGTAGTTTCATAGAAATGACTCACAGGTAACTTTTACTCATCTTGACTGGTAATGTTTTCTATTCTACTGATCAATGTAAACCACAGTAACAACACAAATGGGTTATCGGTGCTTGTGAATGGAGTTTGGAAAATCTATTTCCGTAGTAAGTGGATTTGCCAAATGTCGGAGACGTTACACCCATGCCTCCGTTTCTTCCCATCTGCATACTGAGGGGGCTAAGAGAGGGCGGTCTGGGAAAATCTCATAGAAACACTATTACAGGAATCAAGGGAGTAAAAAATGATATATTTACTAGTGGTCTGAGTCAGAGTCAAGTGCAAACTTTCAAAATTCAATGTGTTTCTTTTTAGCGTATATTACAATGTAATAATATCTGAACAAGCACATAGGTGTATGCAATTATCGTTATTTTCCTTTTCCTCCTCGGAAAGCACAGATGGGTTATTCTAGACCCCAACTTCTCCCTAGAACCGCCCATCTAGAATACTAATTATAATAACCAGACAATTAACAATCACCAGTAACGTTCATGATACTAGAAGTACTCAGATTCAACGTTTCTCAAAATGGATCATTGGAAAATTTGCAATACTGTATCTTGGTCCACTCCATTGAGCCCTACATGCTTGACACACATGCTATGGATCCAGTCTTTGGCACAGGAGTCTTTTTATCCTTTTTTTTTTCTTAATCCTTATTCTATACAAATCCCATATATGCTGCCAGAGGATGAAGAAGTAAGAATCGGTCTTGCCTGTAATTTTGCTTTCCTCGAGTCCGGAGGCAGCACACTTATATCCCACCCAATTAAACAACTTTTGCGTGTTGATTGGTCTATTCATTACACACTGGGAAACTGCTGATAGTATCATGAACAGTATTTGTGATTATTAATTGTCTGTTTAACTATTATAATTAGTATTCTGGGTGGGAGGTGCTAGGGAAGAGTTGGGTTCCAGAATAACCCATCTATGCTCTCTCTGGACTTGAGGAAAGCAAAATTACAGGTAAGACCAAGTTTCAGTATATACAGCAAAACCTGTTTGAGATTACCATATCAATTTGCTTTTGTCTTTTATGACCGATATAAATAATCTATAGCTGAACTAAAGATCTATCTGGATAAGTAGGTGGTCTTCTCAAAGTGGTGGTCTTTTGTAAAGGTTTAACTGTGTATTTAACATATCGCAGTAAATACTATATCCCTGAGGTTATATTAAAAATGACTGAAATATTATGCAGATAATAATCAAGACCTTCACCTATGAGAATATATTAGGAAGGTACAAAAATGGCACCTTAAAGGGGATGTCAAAGTAAAGACATTGGGGGAGGGGGGAGATCATCAAACCTGAACTGAAAGGACAGCTGAGCACTGATTGGGCAACAAGGTTTTTTTATTTAGACAGTTCTGATTATCTCCCCGGGCAGATTTATTTTTGCAAATGCACCAAATCTGGTATAATTTGTGCCAAAAAAAAACCTGTCTTACATGATTTACGTCATTTGGAAAGGAGACATGGTCTACATTTGGCATTCTGCTTCAAAAACATTTCAAATGTTTTTGGTCAAAAGTTAAACTGGCCATGTGATTTCAAAAACTGGCTGAACAGATATCTCTCCCGACCTACCCATACACACAAACATTCGGCGTGCTGTTTATGTGTTCTCCTTGGGGAAGAGTAAGCCGCAGTCAGACAGCTCTGGTGCTGACTATGACCTAGATATGTCGATGGAGAGTGGGGAGGTTTCCATACACCTTAAAGGGGTACTCCACCCCTAGACATCGTATCCTCTATCCAAAGGATAGGGGATAAGATGTCTGATCGCGGGGGCCCCGTTGGTGGGGACCCTTGTGATCTCGGCTGTGGCACTCCAGACATCCGGTGCATGAAGCGAACTTTGCCCCGTGCTAAAAGACTGGCGATGCGGGGGGGAGGCTCATGAGGTCATGGCCATGCCCCCCTCAATGCAAGTCTATGGGAGAGGACATGACGGCCGTCATTCCCACTCCCACAGACTTGCATTGAGGGGGCATGGCTATGGCGTCACGAGCGGGACGTGCACCGGATGTCTGAGGTGCTTCAGGGAGGTCGCGGGGGATCCCAGCGGCAGGACCCCCCGTGATAAGACATCTTATCCCCTATCCTTTGGATATGGGATAAGATGTCTAGGGGTGGAATACCCCTTTAAGAAAAAAGCATGTGTCCAGCTTCTATCTTCACCTCACATCTTTTGTGTATGGGCGGGCTGACAGGGCGACCGTCTGGTGGCAGACACCAACAAAGATTGTCCAGTAACAGTGGGTGAAATTGCGGGTGCTACTTAATAAAATCTAAATATAAAACGCAAGAGGCAGGTACCTTATTACCCCTTTAGTCCCACTGTTGGATGGCCATTTGTACACACTGCATAGTTACTCTTTTTTTCTGAAAATCAATGTAAGTTCACACGTAGTGAATATGTTGCAGATTTTTTGCAGATGTGTTGCGGATTTTCTCAATAAACTTAACCTCTTAAGGACCCAGCCATTTTACACCTTAGGACCCGGCCATTTTTTGCAAATCTGACCACTGTCACTTTAAACATTAATAACTCTGGAATGCTTTTAGTTATCATTCTGATTCCGAGATTGTTTTTTAGTGACATATTCTACTTTAACATAGTGGTAAAAAAAAAATTTGTAACTTGCATCCTTTCTTGGTGAAAAATTTGAAAATTTTATGAAAAATTTGAACATTTAGCATTTTTCTAACTTTGAAGCTCTCTGTTTGTAAGGAAAATGGATATTCAAAATATTTAATTTTTTTTTTCACATATACAATATGTCTACTTTATGTTGGCATCATAAAATTGACAAGTTTTTACTTTTGGAAGACACCAGAGGGCTTCAAAGTACAGCAGCAATTTTCCAATTTCCAAACTCACTATTTTTCAGGGACCAGTTCAGGTTTGAAGTGGATTTGAAGGGTCTTCATCTTAGAAATACCCCACAAATGACCCCCTTATAAAAACTGCACCCCCCAAAGTATACAAAATGATATTCGGTCAGCCTTTTAACCCTTTAGGTGTTTCACAGGAATAGCAGGAAAGTGAAGGAGAAAATTCACAATCTTCATTTTTTACACTTGCATGTTCTTGTAGACCCAATTTTTGAATTTTTACGAGGGGTAAAAGGAGAAAATGTATACTTATATTTGTAGCCCAATTTCTCTCGAGTAAGCACATACCTCACATGTCTATGTAAAGTGTTCGGTGGGCGCAGTAGAGGGCTCAGAACCGAAGGAGTGACAAGGGGATTTTGGAGAGTACGCTTTTCTGAAATGGTTTTTGGGGGGCATGTTGCATTTAGGAAGCCCCTATGGTGCCAGAACAGCAAATAAAAAAACACATGCCATACCATTTTGGAAACTAGACCCCTTGAGGAATGTAACAAGGAATTAAGTGAGCCTTAATACCCCACATGTGTTTCACGACTTTTGCATATGTAAAAAAATTAAAAAAAATTTCACTAAAATGTGTGTTTCCCCCCAAATTTCACATTTTTGCAAGGGTTAATAGAAGAAAATACCCCCCAGAATTTGTAACCCCATCTCTTCTGAGTATGGAGGTACCTGTCACGATGCCGGCTGGCAGGTAGTGGATCCTCTGTGCCAGAGAGGGATTGGCGTGGACCGTGCTAGTGGATCGGTTCTAAGTCACTACTGGTTTTCACCAGAGCCCGCCGCAAAGCGGGATGGTCTTGCTGCGGCGGTAGTGACCAGGTCGTATCCACTAGCAACGGCTCACCTCTCTGGCTGCTGAAGATAGGCGCGGTACAAGGGAGTAGACAGAAGCAAGGTCGGACGTAGCAGAAGGTCGGGGCAGGCAGCAAGGATCGTAGTCAGGGGCAACGGCAGGAGGTCTGGAACACAGGCTAGGAACACACAAGGAAACGCTTTCACTGGCACGATGGCAACAAGATCCGGCAAGGGAGTGCAGGGGAAGTGAGGTGATATAGGGAAGTGCACAGGTGAACACACTAATTGGAATCACTGCGCCAATCAGCGGCGCAGTGGCCCTTTAAATCGCAAAGACCCGGCGCGCGCGCGCCCTAGGGAGCGGGGCCGCGCGCGCCGGGACAGGACCGAGGGAGAGCGAGTCAGGTACGGGAGCCGGGGTGCGCATCGCGAGCGGGCGCTACCCGCATCGCGAATCGCATCCCGGCTGGAAGCGGAATCGCAGCGCCCCGGGTCAGTGGATCTGACCGGAGCGCTGCAGTGGGGAGAGTGTAGCGAGTGCTCCGGGGAGGAGCGGGGACCCGGAGCGCTCGGCGTAACAGTACCCCCCCCCTTGGGTCTCCCCCTCTTCTTAGAGCCTGAGAACCTGAGGAGCAGACTTTTGTCTAGGATGTTGTCCTCAGGTTCCCAGGATCTCTCTTCTGGACCACAACCCTCCCAATCCACTAAAAAAAAGGTTTTCCCTCTGACCTTTTTAGAAGCTAAGATCTCTTTGACGGAGAAGATGTCCGAGGAGCCGGAAACAGGAGTGGGAGGAACAGATTTGGGAGAAAAACGGTTGAGGATGAGTGGTTTAAGAAGAGAAACGTGAAAGGCATTAGGGATACGAAGAGAAG
Source organism: Hyla sarda (assembly GCF_029499605.1). NCBI lineage: Eukaryota > Metazoa > Chordata > Amphibia > Anura > Hylidae > Hyla > Hyla sarda. The sequence goes on from NC_079200.1 coordinate 26,401,430, forward strand.
GAGGAAGAAGAAGTTTGTAAGAGACAGGATTAATCTGACACAAAATTTTAAAAGGACCAAGATAGCGTGGTCCCAACTTGTAGCTAGGGACACGGAAGCGGACATATTTAGCGGAGAGCCATACCTTGTCTCCAGGGGAAAAAATGGGAGGAGCTCTTCTTTTCTTATCCGCGAACTTCTTCATGCGTGATGAAGCCTGTAAGAGAGAATTTTGGGTCTCTCTCCATATGATGGAAAGGTCACGAGAAATTTCATCCACAGCGGGCAGACCAGAGGGCAAGGGGGTAGGGAGGGGGGGAAGAGGGTGACGGCCGTACACCACGAAAAATGGGGATTTGGAGGAAGATTCAGAGACTCTGAAGTTATACGAGAATTCGGCCCATGGAAGGAGATCTGCCCAGTCATCCTGGCGGGAGGAAACAAAATGTCGTAAATAATCACCCAAGACCTGGTTAATTCTTTCTACTTGTCCATTGGACTGGGGATGATATGCAGAAGAAAAATTTAATTTAATCTTGAGTTGTTTACAGAGAGCCCTCCAGAATTTAGACACGAATCCGAGACGATCTGCGTAGGCAACCCGTGAAGACGAAAAATGTGTACAAAAAATTGTTTAGCCAACTGAGGCGCTGAAGGAAGACCAGGAAGAGGGATGAAATGTGCCATTTTGGAGAATCGATCAACGACCACCCAAATAACAGTGTTGCCACGGGAAGGGGGTAAATCAGTAATAAAATCCATACCAATCAGAGACCAAGGCTGTTCGGGGACAGGCAGGGGATGAAGAAAACCAGCGGGCTTCTGGCGAGGAGTCTTATCCCGGGCACAGATAGTGCAGGCTCGCACAAAGTCCACAACATCCGTCTCCAGAGTCGGCCACCAATAGAAGCGGGAGATGAGTTGCACAGATTTCTTGATGCCCACATGACCTGCGAGATGGGAGGAGTGACCCCATTTGAGGATTCCGAGGCGTTGGCGTGGAGAAACAAAGGTCTTTCCTGGAGGAGTTTGCCTGATGGAGGCTGGAGAAGTAGAGATCAGGCAGTCAGGTGGAATGATGTGTTGCGGAGAGAGTTCAACTTCTGAGGCATCCGAGGAACGAGAGAGAGCATCGGCCCTAATGTTCTTATCGGCAGGCCGAAAGTGAATCTCAAAATTAAATCGGGCAAAGAACAGAGACCACCGGGCCTGGCGAGGATTCAGCCGTTGGGCAGACTGGAGGTAGGAGAGGTTCTTGTGGTCGGTGTAAATAATAACTGGAAATCTTGATCCCTCCAGCAGATGCCTCCATTCCTCAAGTGCTAATTTGATGGCTAGAAGCTCTCGATCCCCGATGGAGTAGTTCCTCTCCGCCGGAGAGAAGGTCCTAGAAAAAAAACCACAAGTGACAGCATGCCCGGAAGAATTTTTTTGTAGAAGAACAGCTCCAGCTCCCACTGAGGAGGCATCAACCTCCAATAGGAAGGGTTTGGAAGGGTCAGGTCTGGAGAGCACGGGAGCCGAAGAAAAGGCAGACTTGAGTCGTTTAAAGGCGTCTTCCGCTTGAGGAGGCCAAGACTTGGGATCGGCATTTTTTTTGGTTAAAGCCACGATAGGAGCCACAACGGTAGAAAAATGTGGAATAAATTGCCTGTAATAATTGGCGAACCCCAAAAAGCGTTGGATAGCACGGAGTCCGGAGGGGCGTGGCCAATCTAAGACGGCAGAGAGTTTGTCTGGATCCATTTGTAGTCCCTGGCCAGAGACCAAGTATCCTAGAAAAGGAAGAGATTGGCATTCAAACAGACATTTCTCAATTTTGGAATAGAGTTGATTGTCACGAAGTCTCTGAAGAACCATACGGACATGCTGGCGGTGTTCTTCTAGATTGGCAGAAAAAATTAGGATATCGTCCAGATATACAACAACACAGGAGTATAACAGATCACGAAAAATTTCATTAACAAAGTCTTGGAAGACAGCAGGGGCGTTGCACAGGCCAAAGGGCATGACCAGATACTCAAAGTGTCCATCTCTGGTGTTAAATGCCGTTTTCCACTCATCCCCCTCTCTGATGCGGATGAGGTTATAGGCACCTCTTAAGTCCAGTTTAGTAAAGATGTGGGCACCTTGGAGGCGATCAAAGAGTTCAGAGATGAGGGGTAGGGGGTAGCGGTTCTTAACCGTGATTTTATTAAGACCGCGGTAGTCAATGCAAGGACGTAGGGAGCCATCTTTTTTGGACACAAAGAAAAATCCGGCTCCGGCAGGAGAGGAGGATTTACGGATAAAGCCCTTTTTTAAATTTTCCTGGACGTATTCAGACATGGCAAGAGTCTCTGGGGCAGAGAGAGGATAAATTCTGCCCCGGGGTGGAGTAGTGCCCGGGAGGAGGTCGATAGGACAATCATAAGGCCTGTGAGGAGGTAGAGTCTCAGCTTGTTTTTTGCAGAAAACATCCGCGAAGTCCATATAGGCCTTAGGGAGACCGGTTACTGGAGGAACCACAGAGTCACGGCAAGGGTTACTGGGAACCGGTTTTAAACAGTCCTTGGAACAAGAGGGCCCCCAACTCTTGATCTCCCCAGTGGACCAATCCAGGGTTGGGGAATGAAGTTGAAGCCAGGGAAGTCCAAGGAGAATTTCCGAGGTGCAATTGGGGAGGACCAAAAGTTCAATCCTCTCGTGATGAGATCCGATGCTCATTAGAAGGGGCTCCGTGCGGAAACGTATGGTACAGTCCAATCTTTCATTGTTTACACAATTGATGTAAAGGGGTCTGGCGAGACTGGTCACTGGGATGTTGAACCTGTTGACGAGAGAGGCCAAAATAAAATTTCCTGCAGATCCAGAGTCCAAGAAGGCCACAGTAGAGAAGGAGAAGGCAGAGGCAGACATCCGCACAGGCACAGTAAGACGTGGAGAAGCAGAGTAGACATCAAGGACTGTCTCACCTTTGTGCGGAGTCAGCGTACGTCTTTCCAGGCGGGGAGGACGGATAGGACAATCCCTCAGGAAGTGTTCGGTACTAGCACAGTACAGGCAGAGGTTCTCCATGCGGCGTCGTGTCCTCTCTTGAGGTGTCAGGCGAGACCGGTCGACCTGCATAGCCTCCACGGCGGGAGGCACAGGAACGGATTGCAGGGGACCAGAGGAGAGAGGAGCCGAGGAGAAGAAACGCCTCGTGCGAACAGAGTCCATATCTTGGCGGAGCTCCTGACGCCTTTCGGAAAAACGCATGTCAATGCGAGTGGCTAGGTGAATGAGTTCATGTAGATTAGCAGGAATTTCTCGTGCGGCCAGAACATCTTTAATGTTGCTGGATAGGCCTTTTTTAAAGGTCGCGCAGAGGGCCTCATTATTCCAGGATAATTCTGAAGCAAGAGTACGGAATTGTACGGCATACTCGCCAACGGAAGAATTACCCTGGACCAGGTTCAACAGGGCAGTCTCAGCAGAAGAGGCTCGGGCAGGTTCCTCAAAGACACTTCGGATTTCCGAGAAGAAGGAGTGTACAGAGGCAGTGACGGGGTCATTGCGGTCCCAGAGCGGTGTGGCCCAAGACAGGGCTTTTCCAGACAGAAGGCTGACTACGAAAGCCACCTTAGACCTTTCAGTGGGAAACTGGTCCGACATCATCTCCAGATGCAGGGAACATTGGGAAAGAAAGCCACGGCAAAACTTAGAGTCCCCATCAAATTTATCCGGCAAGGATAGGCGTAGACCAGGAGCGGCCACTCGCTGCGGAGGAGGTGCAGGAGCTGGCGGAGGAGATGACTGCTGAAGCTGTGGTAGTAACTGCTGTAGCATAACGGTCAGTTGAGACAGCTGTTGGCCTTGTTGCGCTATCTGTTGTGACTGCTGGGCGACCACCGTGGTAAGGTCAGCGACAACTGGCAGAGGAACTTCAGCGGGATCCATGGCCGGATCTACTGTCACGATGCCGGCTGGCAGGTAGTGGATCCTCTGTGCCAGAGAGGGATTGGCGTGGACCGTGCTAGTGGATCGGTTCTAAGTCACTACTGGTTTTCACCAGAGCCCGCCGCAAAGCGGGATGGTCTTGCTGCGGCGGTAGTGACCAGGTCGTATCCACTAGCAACGGCTCACCTCTCTGGCTGCTGAAGATAGGCGCGGTACAAGGGAGTAGACAGAAGCAAGGTCGGACGTAGCAGAAGGTCGGGGCAGGCAGCAAGGATCGTAGTCAGGGGCAACGGCAGGAGGTCTGGAACACAGGCTAGGAACACACAAGGAAACGCTTTCACTGGCACGATGGCAACAAGATCCGGCAAGGGAGTGCAGGGGAAGTGAGGTGATATAGGGAAGTGCACAGGTGAACACACTAATTGGAATCACTGCGCCAATCAGCGGCGCAGTGGCCCTTTAAATCGCAAAGACCCGGCGCGCGCGCGCCCTAGAGAGCGGGGCCGCGCGCCGGGACAGGACCGAGGGAGAGCGAGTCAGGTACGGGAGCCGGGGTGCGCATCGCGAGCGGGCGCTACCCGCATCGCGAATCGCATCCCGGCTGGAAGCGGAATCGCAGCGCCCCGGGTCAGTGGATCTGACCGGAGCGCTGCAGTGGGGAGAGTGTAGCGAGCGCTCCGGGGAGGAGCGGGGACCCGGAGCGCTCGGCGTAACAGTACCCCATAAGTTGACCTGAAGTGCACTACGGGCGAACTACAATGCTCAGAAGAGAAGGAGTCATATTTGGCTTTTTGAGAGCAAATTTTGCTTGGGGGCATGTCCCATATAGGAAGCCCCTATGGTGCCAGGACAGCAAAAAATACCCACATGGCATACCATTTTGGAAACTAGACCCCTTGAGGAACGTAACAAGGAATAAAGTGAGCCTTAATACCCCACACGGGTTTCACGACTTTTGCATACGTAAAAAAAAAAATAATAATTTCATTAAAATGGGTGTTTCCCCCCAAATTTCACATTTTTGCAAGGGTTAATAGCAAAAAATACCCCCCAAAATTTGAAACCCCATCTCTTCTGAGTATGAAGGTACCCCATAAGTTGACCTGAAGTGCACTACGAGCGAACTACAATGCTCAGAAGAGAAGGAGTCATATTTGGCTTTTTGAGAGCAAATTTTGCTCAGGGGGGATGTCGCATTTAGGAAGCCCCAATGGTGCCAGAACAGCAAAATAACCCCCACATGGCATACCATTTTGGAAACGAGACCCCTTGAGGAACATAACAAGGGGTACAGTGAGCATTTACCCCCACTGGTGTCTGTCAGATCTTTGGAACAGTGGTCTGTACAAAATTTTTAATTTGCACAGCCCACTGTTCCAAAGATCTGTCAGACACCAGTGGGGGGTAAATTCTCACTGCACCCCTCATTACATTCCGTGAGGGGTCTAGTTTACGAAATGGGGTCACATGTTGGGTTTTGTTTTTTTTGCGTTTGTCAAAACCGCTGTAACAATCAGCCACCCCTGTGCAAATCACCTCAAATGTACATGGTGCACTCTACCTTCTGGGCCTTGTTGTGCGCCCCCAGAGCACTTTGCGCTCACATATGGGGTATCTCTGTAGTCGGAAGAAATTGCGTTACAAATTTTGGGGGGGCTTTTTTCCCCTTTTACCTCTTGTGAAAATGAAAAGTATAGGGCAACACCAGCATGTTAGTGTAAAAAATTTATTTTTTTACACTAACATGCTGGTGTAGACCCCAACTTCACATTTTCATAAGGGGTGAAAAGAGAAAAAGCCCCCCAAAATTTGTTAGGCAATTTCTCCCGAGTACGGAGATACCCCATATGTGACCCTAAACTGTTGCCTTGAAATACGACAGGGCTCCGAAGTGAGAGCGCCATGCGAATTTGAGGCCTGAATTAGGGTTTTGCATAGGGGTGGACATAGGGGTATTCTACGCCAGTGATTCCCAAACAGGGTGCCTCCAGCTGTTGCAAAACTCCCAGCATGCCTGGACAGTCAATGGCTGTCCGGCAATACTGGGAGTTGTTTTGCAACAGCTGGAGGCTCCATTTTGGAAACAATGGCGTACCAGACGTTTTTCATTTTTATTGGGGAGGGGGGCTGTGTAGGGGTATGTGTATATGTAGTGTTTTTTACTTTTTATTTTATTTTGTGGTAGTGTAGTGTAGTGTTTTTAGGGTACAGTCACATGGGCGGGGGGGTTACAGCGAGTTTGAGCTGCCGCGCAAAATTTGCTGCATCGCAAACTTGCAGCCTGATACTCACTGTAAGCCCCTGCCCATGTGAATGTACCCTGTACATTCACAGGGGGGACCTTCAGCTGTTGCAAAACTACAACTCCCAGCATGCACAGTCTATCAGTGCATGCTGGTAGTTATAGTTTTGCAACAGCTGGAGGCACACAGGTTGGGAAACACTGAGTTAGGAAACAGACAATGTTTCCCAACCAGTGTGCTTCCAGTTGTTGCAAAACCACAACTCCCAGCATTCTCAGGCATGCTGGGAGTAGTAGTTCGGTAACATCTTTAGAGCCAGATGTTGCCGAACTACAACTCCCAGCATGCTTGGAGTTGTAGTTTTGTAACATCTGGAGGACTACAGTTTGCAGACCACTAATACAGTGGTTCTCAATCTGTGCCCTTCCAGATGTTGCAAAACTACAACTCCCAGTATGCCAAAACTGTCCAGGCATGCTGGGAGTTGTAGTTCTGCAACATCTGAAGGGCCAGATGTTACAGAACTACAACTCCCAGAATGCCTGGACAGTAAGGGCATGCTGAGAATGTGTAGTTTTGCAACATCTGGAAGGGCACAGTGGTCTCCAAACTGTGGACCTCCAGATGTTGCAAAACTGCAACTCCCAGCATGCCCAGATGCCAAGGGCTGTCTGGGCATGCTGGGAGTTGTAGTTTACAGGGTCCCATTACAGCAATGCATGTCGCTTTACGGCGACGTGCATTGCTGTAAAGGGCCTGACCGCGGCTGAAGAGGAACTCACCTGTCGCCGCCATCTTCCTCGCCGGGATCCGGGTCTTCAGGGACAAGGTAAGTACCGGGGCTGGTCCCCAGCACTCCCCTGTCCCCCGCCGCGTCCTCCGGTCTTCCTCCCGTCCTCTCCGGACTTTCAGGGGCTGGGCAGGGCGGGAGGAAGTAACCGCCCCCCATCCTGCGATTGGTCGGTTAACTAACCGACAGATCGCAGGGTATAGGAGGAGGTGGCCGGCTTGCCACCTCGCTCCTATACGTTAGCATGGTCCTGGCTGTCTGTGACAGCCGGGATCATGCGAAATTACCGGGCGGTCGGGTCCCAGAGACCCGATCAGCCCGGTATCGCCGCAGATCGCAAGGGCGATTTCCTACATGGCCCCCCTCGGCGTTTGCCCTGGATGCCTGCTGAAGGATTTCAGCAGGCATCCAGTTCCGATCTCTGCCCGGCGCGCGGCAGGGACCGGAAAACGCCAGGGCGTATGGATACGCCCTGGGTCCTTAAGGCCCAGGGTGTGAGGGCGTATCCATACGCCCTGGGTCCTTAAGAGGTTAAAGGGGTATTCCAGAAAAAAACGTTTTTTCTTATATCAACTGGCTCCAGAAAGTTAAACAAATTTGTAAATTACTTCTATTAAAAAATCTTAATCCTTTCAATAATTATCAGCTGCTGAAGTTGAGTTGTTGTTTTCTGTCTGGCAACAGTGCTCTCTGCTGACATCTCTGCTTGTCTCGGGAACCTCCCAGTTTAGAAGAGGTTTGTTATGGGGATTTGCTTCTAAACTGGGCGGTTCCCGAGACAAGTGTCATCAGAGAGCACTCAGACAGAAAGAACAACTCAACTTCAGCAGCTCATTAGTACTGAAAGGATTAAGATTTTTTAATAGAAGTAATTTACAAATCTGTTTAACATTCTGGAGCCAGTTGATATATAAAAAAAAGTTTTTTCCTGGATAACCAACCCCTTTAAATATAAAACAGACAGAGATCAGTCACATGCGGCTGAACATTTTTCCCACTCTTGAATCACCACAATAATAACCCTTCACTTACCCACAAAGGAAATGATTGGTAGATCTTCATACTATAATTATACTGCTTATCTGAAAATGCCCCAAAATGTATGTGAAAAGTATTTCACGTTTCAAATCAAATATTGGAAAAAAATGTAATATTATGTAAATGTATTACAAAGTGATACAAACATTTATCGATATACTGTACTTTTTTTTATTTACGGTATTTTAAGCTTAATTTTAATAGTAAAAACATTGTCAATGATTCAATTGCTCTATTTCAAGGTAAAAAATTAAACAAAAAAACACATTTGTAGCACTGGGGTCCTGATATGTGTTTTGTGACACGATTTAATAGCTGGAGTGTACTACCCTTTAGATGTGCAGACATTTAGAGGGAAATAAGAGACCACAGAAAACGGTTGCACTTTAACTACAGTAGGTCCCTATGTGGGAACCATGATAACACCTCCTGCTTACACCTCACAAACCAGAGAACAAAGATCTTAACACCCCAGAAACATAACACTATGTGTTCCAGTTCAATCCACATTTCCTTCCTACATTAGCGCTAACAAAATCATTCAGCGCCGAAAACAACAAATTTAATAACGTTACATGATGTGCTCTATTTACAGTACGGCCACTATTAACGCTATGTGATAGCCTGGGGGGGTGTAGGGTATGGGAAGTGTAGCTGTGCGGTTACTAAAGGGTGCTTGTTAACCCTTGCTATTCGTGACGCCAGGGTGAGGGCTCCTCAGTAATGCTTGTCCTACCGCCACCCTTCCCAAGAGCGATAGGGAGGTAGATAATAATAGAATGTCCACAACCGGAGAGTTTTCTGAAACAGGTATAACTTTTACTGAAGGTTTTCTGCAAGCTTCAATAACGGAACAGTCTCTTTGCATACAACTGCTTTCTTTGGAGATTGACAAAGGTTGGGACTTTAGCAAGTTAGAGTCTTTAAGGTATTACGCGCTGTTCCACTGGATTTAGGGGATTCATTGCGGTCCAGTAGTCACGCTAGCTTTAGCGGGGGTAATTTAGAACTCACGGTTTTAGTTCTGCTGAGGCCGGTAGGTTTTCAGGCCTAGAGTGTCTTTGCAAGATCCGTCCTGCTAGTCCAGCATCCATGAGAGCAGCAACCCAAGAGAGCGATAATTGGCTACAGCTCCCTTATATGGGCAGGGGCTGGACTAGTGCTAATTGGTCCATATTGATGTCAATCCCCATTACAAAGATTTGTGGGTAACACATGACCCAAGGACCTCCTAAGGTCCTCCAACATACCATAGAGGAGATTAACATGGTCACATGACCGAAGGTCCTGAGACGCTAAACAAGGTAAGTACTATACATCATATTAGATATATACTATTATTAAATATATACATGTATTAACATTAGAGAATTAGACTTGAGGAGAGGCGACTAGGGGCTGTCCCACCTGAGGGGCCCTACCTGAGCGTAGTTACTCTGACTTTGGGGACCCCTACACTAGGTACGGTATCCACGCCCCCTCAATGCAAGTCTATGGGAAGGGGCGTGATGGCAGTCACGCCTCCTCCCATAGACTTGCATTGAGGGGGCATGGCCGTGATGTCAGGAGCCTCCGACCCGCATCACCAGTCATCCAGCACAGATAGGGGATAAGATGTCTAGGGGCGGAGTACCCCTTTAAGTATTGTGACTTGATGGCAAGTTATGTATTTTGTACATTTACTTGTGTTACTTTTCAGGTCTGGCCCATCTGTATGTCCAAACGTGCCTGCACTGAATCGTTCCACGCTATCCGCAGACTGTGCTGAGATCACATGACAGCAGAGGATTTATTCAACTCAGGTACGGCAGGACGTACAGATGGGCCACATCTGGAGGAGAAGAAGCCAAGCCCCCTGGGATCGGCTACTGTCTCGAGTCACACAGGATCCCGACAGTAATATATACTACAGAGGAATGCTCTATGAACATACGAAAAGAAGGACGATCCACTCCTGACAGGTATATAGATAAATGTACAAAGTTCATAACTTGGAATCGGGCCACAATACTTAAAAGTAAAAAATAAACAAAAAACCTGGAATACCCCTTTTACATACTGTGATCCTAGCCCAGGTATAGGCAACCTTCGGCACTGCTGTTGTTTGGACTACATCTCCAACAATGCTTTGGCAGAATTTTGGTTATAAAGGCATCATGGGAGATGTAGTCCAAAGCATCTGCAGTGCCGAAGGTTGTCTATGCCTGTCCTAGCCTAATATGGCCCCCCTAGAATACTATGAGCCCATCCTGTACTGTAGTATTATTTATTAGGAAACGGTCATCACTTTCTGCCAGAGTCATTGGGATGGTCTCCGGTAGTTTCCTACCACTTGGTGGTATAGAAACTCTCCTGTCTGAAAAGCAATAACTATTTAAAGGGGGTTATCCCAAGATGCAAACTTACCCTCTATCCACAGACAAGGGTATAACCAGATGATTAGTGGGGGATGGACCAATAGGAACCCTACCAATCCCGAGAATGAAGTGTCTGTGCATAGTTCTCCATGAGGTTTCCTAATATACAGTCAGGTCCATAAATATTGGGACATCAACACAATTCTAACATTTTTGGCTCTATACACCACCACAATGGATTTGAAATAAAACGAACAAGATGTGCTTTAACTGCAGATGGTCAGCATTAATTTGAGGGTATTTACATCCAAATCATGTGAACGGTGTAGGAATTACAACAGTTTGCATATGTGCCTCCCACTTGGCTTCTCAGCTGTTCCATGGCCATGTGTTTGTTATTCCCTCATTATCCCAATTACAACGAGCAGATAAAAGGTCCAGTGTTCATTTCAAGTGTGTTATTTGCATTTGGAATATGTTGCAGTCAACTCTCAAGATGAGATCCAAAGAGCTGTCACTATCAGTGAAGCAAGCCATCATTAGGCTTAAAAAACAAAACAAACCCATCAGAGAGACAGACAAAACATTAGGCGTGGCCAAAATAGCTGTTCTGAACATTCTTAAAAAAAAAGGAACTCACAGGTGAGCTCAGCAACACCAAAAGACCTGGAAGACCAAGGAAAACAACTGTCGTGGAAGACAGAAGAATTCTTTCCCCCGGTGAAGAAAACCCCCTTCACAACAGTTGTCCAGATGAAGAACACTCTCCAGGAGGTAGGCGTATGTGTGTCATAGTCAACAAGAGAAGACCACCAGAGGGAATACAGAGGGTTCACCACAAGATGGAAACCATTGGGGAGCCTCAAAAACACCAAGGCCAGATTAGAGTTTGCCAAACGATATCTAAAAAAGTCTTCGCAGTTCTGGAACAACATCCTATGGACAGATGAGACCAAGATCAACTTGTACCGGAGTGATGGGAAGAGAAGAGTATGGAGAAGGAAAGGAAGATGACCCTAAGCATACACCTCATCAGTGAAGCATGGTGGTGGGAGTGACATGGCATAGTGCTCATGTATGGTGCCACCCCCGGCCCCCGCTATGCAAGTCTATGGGAGGGGGCATGACGCCCCCTCCCATAGACTTGCATAGCGGGGGCCGGGGGTGACGTCATACAGGGGCGGAGTCGTGACGTCACCATACTCCGTCCCCGTGGTCGCCACCCGGTTGTTTGTGAGCTGGCATCACGGCGTGCAGCTCAAACAGGTGGGTGGGACACACAAGATTGCGGGTGAGACATCTTATCCCTATCCTTTGGATAGGGGATAAGATGTTTCAGGGCCGGAGTACCCCGTTAAGGGAAAGAAGTGGAATGTTCTGCAATGGCCAAGTCAATCACCTGACCTGAATCCGATTGAGCATTTCCCTTTCTGAAGACAAAACTGAAGGGAAAATGCCCCAAGAACAAGCAGAAACTGAAGACAGTTGCAGTAGATATGGCAAAGCATCACCAGGGATGAAACCCAGCAATGTCTGCTGATGTCTATGTGCTCCAGAATTCCAGCTGTAATTGACTGCAAAGGATTTGCAACCAAGTATTAAAAATTTTAAGTTTGATTTATGATTATTATTCTGGCCCATTACTTTTGGTCCCTTAACAAGTGGGAGGCACATATGCAAACTGTTGCACTTCCTACACCGTTCACCTGATTTGGATGTAAATACCCTCAAATTAAAGCTGACAATCTGCAGTTAAAGCACATCTTGTTCATTTCATTTCAAATCAATTGTGGTGGTGTATAGAGCCAAAAAATTTTAGAAATGTGTCAATGTCCCAATATTTATGGACCTGACTGCATCCTGTGGATACGGGATAACTTATCATCTTGGCATATGTTCACATGAAGGATAATTCACATAAAATCCAAGCTGCTTTCCATTTATTTCGTTATTTTATACAACGCTACATTTTTTATGTCGTGGATTTTAAATCCGTAAAAAAAAAAAAGTGATCCACGCAAAAGCTGTATTGGCTAACTAGACATACATGAGCCTCACTGAATAGGGCTATAATCCCCATCCGAATCTTCAGCATTAAATTACAAATCTGTGGCACAAATCCACGGATCTACCTCAGATCTTTGCAACACAAATCCACAGCAGATGTTTCCATTTATGACTATATTACCTCAGTAAAACTTGTCAATTCAATTTGTGTAAGATCCAAAGCGAAATTGATTTGTTCAGTGTGGTTTATACTAGGGCAGCTTTTAACCACGTTCATGATGGTTCTGACTACATTCTAGGCTGTCTACTTAAAGAAGGACTCCGGGAATTTTTTTTGCTTATGTTGTGCAGCACAGGGTATTATTAGAAAGTAATGTTCTTGTATACATTGTGCTTACCTCTTAACTGATTTGTTAGATATGGGTTAGGCTCAATATTGGATGTTAATCACTGACATGACTTGATTAGGCTGCCCAAATTTCCCATGAATCCTCTGACTTTGCAGAGATTGGGTGTGGAGTTTGATCACTGCACCTGGTCATTTAATGAGGCTGCTGGAGTACACTTAGGTAAATAAATTAGACTCATAAGTGGCTTTGTGTCAGTTCACATTATGTACAGTTTTGATGCTTTTTCTAATTTAAAGTGTATTTTTTAGAGAAATTTAGCAATGAGGTAAAAGTGGTCTCTCAAATAATCACAATGGATGTTTGCTTTTTTTGTTTTTATTTAATGTTTTTACATTCTGGCTGTTTTTAAAATTGTGGTGATTTGCAAAATTGCTGTAAAAGACTAGGTTTCCACACACGTTTTTTTACATCACGCCACGCCCCCTCCATTCTTGTCTGGGAATGACAGGGGTGCCGACCCAGAGATCGTGGGGGTCCCACTGCTGAGATCTAACATCTTATCCCTTATGCTTTGGAGATAAGATGTTTCCATTGGAGTACCCCTTTAACCTTTCCTATATACTTTATAAGAAAATGTTATTTCCTTTATAAAGAAATCATGGCTTATAAAATCATGGCTTTGTCCAAGCTGAAGAACAGGCATGGACAAAGTGGGCTAGCACTCCTCTGTGCTCTCTCTTGTCTGATAGCACTCCTCTGTGCTCTCTCCTGTCTGATAGCACTCCTCTGTGCTCTCTCTTGTCTGATAGCACTCCTCTGTGCTCTCTCCTGTCTGATAGCACTCCTCTGTGCTTTTTCCTGCCTGATAGCACTCCTCTGTATTCTCTCCTGCCTTATAGTACTCCTCTGTGCTCTCTCCTGTCTGATAGCACTCCTCTGTGCTCTCTCCTGCCTGATAGCACTCCTCTGTATTCTCTCCTGCCTGATAGTACTCCTCTGTGCTCTCTCCTGTCTGATAGTACTCCTCTGTGCTCTCTCCCGTCTTATGGCACACCTCTGTGCTCTCTCCTGTCTGATAGCACTCCTCTGTGTTCTCTCCTGTCTGATAGGACTCCTCTGTGCTCTCTCCTGTCTGATAGGACTCCTCTGTGCTCTCTCCTGTCTGATAGGACTCCTCTGTGCTCTCTCCTGTCTGATAGGACTCCTCTGTGCTCTCTCCTGTCTGATAGGACTCCTCTGTGCTCTCTCCTGTCTGATAGGACTCCTCTGTGCTCTCTCCTGTCTGATAGGACTCCTCTGTGCTCTCTCCTGTCTGATAGTACTCTTTTGTGCTCTCTCCTGTCTGATAGGACTCCTCTGTGCTCTCTCCTGTCTGATAGGACTCCTCTGTGCTCTCTCCTGTCTGATAGTACTCCTTTGTGTTCTCTCCTGTATGATAGGACTCCTCTGTGCTCTCTCCTGTCTGATGGTACTCCTCTGTGCTCTCTCCTGTCTGATAGCACTCCTCTGTGTTCTCTCCTGTCTGATAGCACTCCTCTGTGTTCTCTCCTGTATGATAGGACTCCTCTGTGCTCTCTCCTGTCTGATGGTACTCCTCTGTGCTCTCTCCTGTCTGATAGGACTCCTCTGTATTCTCTCCTGTCTGATAGTACTCCTCTGTGCTCACTCCTGTCTGATAGCACTCCTCTGTGCTCTCTCCTGTCTGATAGTACTCCTCTGTGTTCTCTCCTGTCTGATAGGACTCCTCTGTGCTCTCTCCTGTCTGATAGGACTCCTCTGTTCTCTCTCCTGTCTGACAGTACTCCTATGTGCTCTCGCCTGTCTGATAGTACTCCTCTGTATTCTCTCCTGTCTAATAGTACTCCTCTGTGCTCTCTCCTGTCTGATAGCACTCCTCTGTGCTCTCTCCTGTCTGATAGCACTCCTCTGTGTTCTCTCCTGTCTGATAGGACTCCTCTGTGCTCTCTCCTGTCTGATAGGACTCCTCTGTGCTCTCTCCTGTCTGACAGTACTCCTATGTGCTCTCGCCTGTCTGATAGTACTCCTCTGTATTCTCTCCTGTCTAATAGTACTCCTCTGTGCTCTCTCCTGTCTGATAGCACTCCTCTGTGCTCTCTCCTGTCTGATAGTACTCCTCTGTGCTCTCTCCTGTCTGATAGCACTCCTCTGTGCTCTCTCCTGTCTGATAGTACTCCTCTGTGCTCTCTCCTGTCTGATAGCACTCCTCTGTGCTCTCTCCTGTCTGATAGTACTCCTCTGTGTTCTCTCCTGTCTGATAGCACTCCTCTGTGCTCTCTCCTGTCTGATAGCACTCCTCTGTGTTCTCTCCTGTCTGATAGTACTCCTATGTGCTCTCTCCTGTCTGATAGTACTCCTCTGTGCTCTCTCCTGTCTGATAGTACTCCTGTGTTCTCTCCTGTCTGATAGCACTCCTCTGTGCTCTCTCCTGTCTGATAGCACTCCTCTGTGTTCTCTCCTGTCTGATAGTACTTCTCTGTGTTCTCTCCTGTCTGATAGTACTCCTATGTGCTCTCTCCTGTCTGATAGTACTCCTCTGTGCTCTCTCCTGTCTGATAGCACTCCTCTGTGTTCTTTCCTCTCTGATAGTACTCCTCTGTGCGGTGTCTGATAGTACTCCTATGTGCTCTCTCCTGTCTGATAGTACTCCTCTGTGATCTCTCCTGTCTGATAGCACTCCTCTGTGCTCTCTCCTGTCTGATAGGACTCCTCTGTGCTCTCTCCTGCATTCTGCACATTTGAATGTTTTCACAGGTACTCGGAAATGTGCAGTTTCATAGAAGGCAATGCATTTCTGAGCAAATTCTGGTAAAAGAACAGACTAGTCTATTCTTTCTATGAACATTGGATTCAGGATTTCTTCCGGGGAAATTCCACCGTGTGCAGAGTGCAGAAGAATTCCATTAATATCAGGAACTCTACTGCAGCAAAATGTCCCCACGGAATATTCCAGCTGAATTCCGCACGGACATTTCACCCTGTAGACTTACCCTTATATGTTTGTAAGTGGAGAAGATTTGGTAGGTTCCTGTTTTCCTGTTTGCAGACAACACAAAAGTGTGCAATAGGGTTGATGTTTCTGAAGATGGAAAACTATTTATGTTCGATTTATCTAGATAAATATCAAAACAATGGGAACTGCATTTTACAGCCTAAGTTTGATCCCAGCGTGCAAAATATTTTTATCTGCTCTACAGAATGTTGCACTTTGTTTATGTATAAGGTGCAAAGTTTTACACTACCACCCAGAGCCAGCAAAACTTCCAGCCGTCACACCCCCTCCCACAGACATGAATGGAGGGGTCGTGGCGTGACACCACAGGGAGGCATGGCCAAGATGTCACGTCCCCGTCTCAGAGGCAGCACCTGGCACAGAATGCCGGGGGCTGCACCGAGATCACGGGGGTCCCCAGCGGCAGGACCCCTGCGATCAAACATCTTATCCCTATCCTTTGGATAGGGGATAAGATGTATAAAGCCAGAATACCCCTTTAAGGATCTTGACCCTAATGAAGAATTGTAACAAGGCCCCCTTTTATCATTTACACTACTGATTACAATACTGATGCCCTACTTTTGTACCCCCATAAGTATGCTCTATCTTTGATCTATAGAGGAGTGTGAATCAAGAGATCATACATGACACTTGTAAGCTTCTTTTCTGCCTTTTCTCTATATTCGCATCTTTCTTTACAACATCAGTTGGCTAAATTTAGCACCAAAAAAACTCCTTCTCGAGTTGAGAAACTATAATGGGCAGCAGATTATTCTTTTGGGACATTTGCGTTATTTATGTGTCCACAACATGATGAGGGATTCTGCATCAGAAATGTGCCAAATTCTTGCCTGATATTACAGCAGGATCTAGGAGTGAACACAAGATAACAATCTGAGGAAGATTTTCTGCAACTCACTTTAAAAACATTGAGGGTCAGGAATTGTGGTCTGCGACTTTTGATGTTTTACACCAAGGTCGGGGACCATGATTTTCAGCAGTGCAGCTGGCCTGCATGTATTAAAAAGCTGTGCCTCTTGATACATGCTGCTTCAAGCTTATGCCGTGACTTTTGAATCGCCTGGAGTGTACAGATTTGCTCTGCAGGCGATCCAAATACACCTGGCCGGACATAAGCTTGATAAATGTACTGGTTGCATCGCAACCGACATATACTTATCTGCCAGCTGTACGCACTATGCATACACTAGTGTACTAGGGCCCGGACCCCTGGGCAGGATTCCCTGCTCTGAGCTTCAGTTGTATACCTCCTGCCCAGCAAGGAAAAAGTGGAAAAGGGCTTGCTTCCTAACTATTTGGGGACACTGTCCAGCTATGCATCACTGGATTGTGTCTCCCACTGCTGAGCTGATCATTCCACACTGAAGGCATTAACTTGCGATGCTGTGCATCGCTAGTTAGCCCCTTATGGGCTTTACAGTAGTCAGCCATTTACATAGTTGGCTTTATTCTGTATAGTGTAATAAGCCTGCCACTTAGCCATCTAGGTTCCCGTACACCTCCTTCTTGCTTCTGCAGCTTTGCCTCTAATGACATAATGGCCACTAGAGGTAAAACTACATAACAATGAAGACTGTACAGGAACTCGGATGTGTAAGTGATTCTGTGTTCACACACAGCATTTTTAACATGCTTTTATTTTTATTTTTATTTTTTTTCATGTTAAAAAAAATCTGTGTATGAACATGAACACAGCCTCTATACCTGGGTACTTTATATGAAATCATGCAACTGGTACCGTAAATGGAATTCTACACCTCATTATTAAACCAACAAATAATATCAATAATGCAAGTAGTGTATAAAAGTGTATCTTTTGATGTTACTCCTGATTCTTATTGATCAAAATGTCCCGATTTAAGGCTCGATCACACTGCCGCTGGGCTCCATCCTGTTCAGTACCACAGACACCACCAATCCTGCCGGATCTCAATGACTTAAATGAGGTCCAGCGAGGATCCGGTATTTTAAAGGGGTTGAGCAGAGAAAAACAAAATAGGACATGCTAAAAATTTTTACGGGGCTCAACTCACATGTTTTTAACATGTTAAACAAAGGAGTTCCCATTAGCGGAGCCAAGCGAACGTGTGAACTAACCCTTATGCCTCCATATTGAGCCCTAACATGACATCTAAGGGCCCATTCAAACTACGTACTTTCGTAGTTTCACAGCGGAAAATACAGTACAGCAACATCCCATTGTTTTATGGGATCCTGCTGCACCATTTGCACTACATGTTCATTACCTGTTCTGCTGGCGCCTGCTACAGATGGAATCTCTGTCTGGAATATCTACAGGGGGAGATTCTGTAGTGTGAAGGAGTTTTAAGAGGGGGATTTTTATGAGCACATTAAAGGGGTTATCCAAGAAAAAACTTTTTATATATATATATATATATATATATATATATATATATATATCTCAACTGGCTCCAGAAAGTTAAACAGATTTGTAAATTAGGGAAAAAAAGGGGTGTATGTGCAGCTCACAATAAATAGTACACACCGAGGTCAGACTAGGGCATGCAACTATACCTTAATTGCACAAAAAAGGAAAAACCAATAGTAAAAAATTGCCCGGACCTTCTAAGTGAGTAGGTAATAGTATAGATATTGGATAAAGAAATTTAAATAAATAATTGTCTGGATCGTGCTTCAATAATAATAATATAAACAATTTATTAAAATAAATAGACTATGATTAGTTACTTCTCACAGGGCCCATGTAAGAACATATACAATAAAAACAACCTTTAAATAATCTTGTGCATAAAAATGTGGATAACAAAAATTAAGACAATATTATTGGCATAATGACAATATCACTGGCATAGATTTAGTTTCTAATCTGCACAAAACTAGCGAAATGTAGCTGAGGGTGCCTGAATAATCGTTTCCCTCTTTAGAATATAATGTATCCTTGTAATAGTTCAACAATTTGCAACAGTTTCAAATGAATGTTACCGATCCTTGTAGTGGCAACCTGGGTAAGAGGCGTTGTTACCGCAGTGTCTAGATGGTGCCGGTACACTGGGTCCTCTGTGCAACGTTCCAGGTGGTAACGGTGAAATCCAGCAAGGTCCTGGTAGAAGCGGTGGCGATTGGCGCTGGCAGGCGCCGATGGTCACAGATCGCCGGGAGGACGCTGGCGCTGGCAGGCGCTGGAGATGGTAAGTCCTCACCGCTGGCTAGAAGGAAACGAGGACCGTATGCTGGATGCGAGGAGCTCACCTCGTGTTGCCGGCGTGTGACGTCAGCTGCTGCTGGAGCCAGGTTCGTTGCACTAGGAGTATTTGGCAATATTTGGACCGGACTGATACCGGACTGGATGTCCTCATGGTTTTAGCAGTTAATAAGCGGTAAACCAGCCGTGGTGGATAGGCACAATTCATAAAAAATTATATATATGCCAGTGGTCATGCCCAAAAGACTAGACGCGTTTCAGGGTTATTTAACCCCTTAAGGACACATGACGTTCTCATACGTCTCCATTTCCGAGTCCTTAAGGACACATGACGTATGAGAACGTCATGTGTTTTACCGGCCCCCCGCAACCATCTGGAGCGGAGCCGGTCCCCGATGCCTGCTGAAACCGTTCAGCAGGCATCGGGGCATATCGCCCAGGGGGGTCATTATGACAATTCAGTCCAGCGATCTGCGGCGGATTCCGGGTCAATCGGGTCTCCAGTGACCCGGTGACCCGGAATTATTGGCTGATCGGGGCCGTCAGAGACGGCCCCGAACACCCAGAGCCAGCAGGGGTGAGGTGGCACTGGTGCCACCTCACGATCGCCCTGATTCGTCGGCCGGATTACCGGCCGACCAATCAGGGCGCCTGCTGCGGGTTTCACTCCCGCAACCCGCTCCGCCCCTCTTCCGGAGGACGTGAGCGGGTGCGGGACGTGCACCCCGGGTGCTGGGGACCCCGATCCCCGGCGCCCCTGTTGGGATCGGGGCCCCAGGAGCAGCGGCGGCGGCGGAGACGACGAGGGACTGACCTGGTGCAGCGAGGATCGTTGGAGGTGAGTGACAGCCTCCTGCTGTTGCTTAGCAACAGCTCCCAGCATGCAAAAAGGGCATGCTGGGAGCTGTAGTTATGCAACAGCAGGAGGCAGACCACCACAACTCCCAGCATGCCCTTATGGGCATGCTGGGACTTGTAGTTTTGCAACAGCTGGAGGCACATTCTTTCTATGGAAAAGTGTACCTTCAGCTGTTGTGTAACTACAACTCCCAGCTTGCACAATCAGCTAAAGTGCATGCTGGGAGTTGTAGTGGTGCATCTGGTGGTTGCATAACTACAACTCCCAGCATGCCCGTTGGCTGTCGGTGACTGCTGAGAGTTGTAGTTTTGCAACAGCTGAAGGCACACTGAGTTAAGTAGCAAACCAGTGTGTCTCCAGCTGTTGCATAACTACAATCCCCAGCATCCCCAGCCAAAGTAGTATGCCTCCAGCTGTTGCATAACTACAACACCCAGCATGCCCTTCCGCTGTCCGTACATGCTGGGGGTTGTAGCTTTTGCAACAGCTGAAGGCACACTGGTTGCAAAACACTGAGTTTGTTACCAAACTCGGTGTTTCACAACCAGTGTGCCTCCAGCTGTTGCAAAACTACAACTCCCAGCATGCACTGATAGACCGTACATGCTGGGAGTTGTAGTTTTGCAACAGCTGGATGTTCCCCCCCCCCAATGTGAATGTACAGGGTACACTCACATGGGCGGAGGATTACAGTAAGTATCCGGCTGCAAGTTTGAGGTGCGGCAAAATTTCTGCCGCAGCTCAAACTGCCAGCGAGAAACTACTGTGAATCCCCCGCCCGTGTGACTGTACCCTAAAAACACTACACTACACTAACACACAATAAAATAAAAAGTAAAAAACACTACATATACACATACCCCTACCCAGCCCCCCTCCCCAATAAAAATGAAAAACGTCTGGTACGCCACTGTTTCCAAAACGGAGCCTCCAGCGGTTGCAAAACTACAACTCCCATCATGCACTGATAGACCGCACATGCTGGGAGTTGTAGTTTTGCAACAGCTGGATTTCCCCCCCCCCCCCCCCCCCAATGTGAACGTACAGGGTACACTCACATGGGCGGAGGATTACAGTAAGTATCCGGCTGCAAGTTTGAGCTGCGTCAAATTTTCTGCCGTAGCTCAAACTGCCAGCGAGAAACTACTGTGAATAAAAAGTAAAAAACACTACATATACACATACCCCTACACAGCCCCCCTCCCCAATAAAAATGAAAAACGTCTGGTACGCCACTGTTTCCAAAACGGAGCCTCCAGCTGTTGCAAAACAACTACTCCCAGTATTGCCAGATAGCCGTTGACTGTCCAGGCATGCTGGGAGTTTTACAACAGCTGGAGGCACCCTGTTTGGGAATCACTGGCGTAGAATACCCCTATGTCCACCCCTATGCAAGTCCCTAATTTAGGCCTCAAATGCGCATAGCGCTCTCACTTTGGAGCGCTGTCGTATTTCAAGGCAACAGTTTAGGGCCACATATGGGGTATCGCCGTACTCGGGAGAAATTGGGCTTCAAATTTTGGGGGGTATTTTCTGCTATTACCCTTTTAAAAAATGTAAAATTTTTGGGAAAACAAGCATTTTAGGTAAAAAAAATATATATTTTTTTACATATGCAAAAGTCGTGAAACACCTGTAGGGTATTAAGGTTCAAATTACCCCTTGTTACGTTCCCCGAGGGGTCTAGTTTCCAAAATGGTATGCCATGTGTTTTTTTTTTTGCTGTCCTGGCACCATAGGGGCTTCCTAAATGCGGCATGCCCCCAGAGCAAAATTTGCTTTCAAAAAGCCAAATGTGACTCCTTCTCTTCTGAAACCTGTAGTGCGCCAGCAGAGCACTTTTCACACCCATATGGGGTGTTTTCTGAATCGGGAGAAATTGGGCTTCAAATTTTGGGGGGTATTTTCTGCTATAACCCTTTTTAAAATTGTAAAAATTTTGGGAAACCAAGCATTTTAGGTAAAAAAAAATATATTTTTTTACATATGCAAAAGTCGTGAAACACCTGTAGGGTATTAAGGTTCACATTACCCCTTGTTACGTTCCCCGAGGGGTCTAGTTTCCAAAATGGTATGCCATGTGTTTTTTTTTGCTGTCCTGGCACCATAGGGGCTTCCTAAATGCGGCATGCCCCCAGAGCAAAATTCGCTTTCAAAAAGCCAAATGTGACTCCTTCTCTTCTGAGACCTGTAGTGCGCCAGCAGAGCACTTTTCACCCCCATATGGGGTGTTTTCTGAATCGGGAGAAATTGGGCTTCAAATTTTGGGGGGTATTTTCCGCTATTACCCTTTTTAAAAATGTAAACATTTTGGGAAAACAAGCATTTTAGGTAAAAAAATATTTTTTTTTTTTACATATGCAAAAGTCGTAAAACACCTGTAGGGCATTAAGGTTCACGTTACCCCTTGTTACGTTCCCCGAGGGGTCTAGTTTCCTAAATGGTATGCCATGTGTTTTTTTTTTGCTGTTCTGGCACCATAGGGGCTTCCTAAATGCGGCATGCCCCCAGAGCAAAATTTGCTTTCAAAAAGCCAAATGTGACTCCTTCTCTTCTGAGACCTGTAGTGCACCAGCAGAGCACTTTTCACCCCCATGCGAGGTGTTTTCTGTATCGGGAGAAATTGGGCTTCAAATTTTGGGGGGTATTTTCTGCTATTACCCTTTTTAAAAATGTAACATTTTTGGGAAACCAAGCATTTTAGGTAAAAAAATATTTTTTTTTTTTACATATGCAAAAGTCGTGAATCACCTGTAGGGTATTAAGGTTCACTTTACCCCTTGTTAAGTTCCCTGAGGGGTCTAGTTTCCAAAATGGTATGCCATGTGTTTTTTTTTTTGCTGTCCTGGCACCATAGGGGCTTCCTAAATGCGGCATGCCCCCCAAAAACCATTTGTCGCTCCTTCCCTTCTGAGCCCTCTACTGCGCCCGCCGAACAATTAACATAGACATATGAGGTATGGGCTTACTCGAGAGAAATTGGGTTTCAAATACAAGTAAAAAATTTTCTCCTTTTTACCCCTTACAAAAATTGGGTCTACAAGAACATGTGAGTGTAAAAAATGAAGATTTTGAATTTTCTCCTTCACTTTGCTGCTATTCCTGTGAAACACCTAAAGGGTTAATACACTTAATGTTTTTTTGAATACTTTAGGGGGTGTAGTTTTTATAATGGGGTCTTTTATGGGGTATTTCTAATATGAAGACCCTTCAAATCCACTTCAAAACTGAACTGGTCCCTGAAAAATAGTGAGTTTGAAAATTTTGTGAAAAATTTCAAAATTGCTACTGAACTTTGAAGCCCTCTGGTGTCTTCCAAAAGTAAAAACTCATAAATTTTATGATGCAAACATAAAGTAGACATATTGTATATGTGAACCCCAAAAAAAATATATTTTGAATATCCATTTTCCTTACAAGCAGAGAGCTTCAAAGTTAGAAAAATGCAAAATTTTCATTTTTTTCATCAAATTTTGGGATTTTTCACCAAGAAAGGATGCAAGTTACCATAAAATTTTACCACTAAGTTAAAGTAGAATATGTCACGAAAAAACAATCTCGGAATCAGAATGATAACTAAAAGCATTCCAGAGTTATTAATGTTTAAAGTGACAGTGGTCAGAATTGCAAAAAACGCTCCGGTCCTTAAGGTATAAAATGACCTGGTCCTTAAGGGGTTAATGTAACCCTTTCCTCAGTAGTCAGGTGACTACTGAGGAAAGGGTTACATTAAATAACCCTGAAACGCAGCAGAGTCCCGATGAATTCAATGGGACTCTGCTGGGCTGTGCACAAGGCATAAATTCCGTGCCAGATGCAGGGCTGTGGAGTCGGTAGATAAATGTTCCGACTCCGGAGTTTTCTATATTTCCAACTCTGACTCCTCTGTATTAATATGGGAATGTATTTAATACCACAGGACTACTGGCTGGGAAGCCAACAGTCTACTGTATTGAACAGTTTGTGTGCTGATCTGCTGCTGAAGATAGGGCAGTGGGAGGATCAAGGAAGGGGCATTTATTATAAAACATGATTTCCCTAGTAGAATCCCATAGTCATGTTTAAAGTTTAAAGGGGTACTCCGCCCCTAGACATCTTATCCCCTATCCAAAGGATAGGGGATAAGATGTCAGATCGCCGGGGTCCCGCTGCTGCAGACCCCCCGGGATAGCCGCTGCGGCACCGTGCTTTCATTACTACACAGAGCGAGTTCGCTCTGTGCGTAATGACAGGCAATACAGGGGACGGAGCAGCGTGACGTCATGGCTCCGCCCCTCGTGAAATCACGACCCGCCCCATTAATGCAAGTCTATTGCAGGGGGCGTGACGACCGCCAGGCCCCCTCCCATAGACTTTTATTGAGGGGGCTGGCTGTTACATCACGAGGGGCGGAGCCGTGACGTAACGATGCTCCGGCCCCTGTATCGCCTGTCATTACGCACAGAGCGAATTCACTCTGTGCAGTAATGATAGTGCGGTGCCGCAGCGGCAATCCCAGGGGTCCCCAGCAGCGGGACCCCGGTGATCTGACATCTTATCCCCTATCCTTTGGATAGGGGATAAGATATCTAGGGGCAGAGTACCCCTTTAAGCCTACAATTGAGTTTACAAGTTTTTATAGCCTTAGCTGAATGGCAGCAGTTTTTCCAATGGTTTATAGCTTCAGTCTTGAACTATTGACCCTCCATTCCCTTCACTTATACAAGTGTCTCTAGTCCTGCAAAAAACATATTTCCTTAACCCCTTATCAGTGAGAGGCTAGGTTACCCATGGGTTCCCTGTAACAGCAGAACACAACACTATGGAAAGTTTAAGTATTGCCGCTCCTAATTGTGCGTTGTGTGCCATATAGTAAAGCACATGAAAAGCATGCTTCTTCACGGTCACTTAACGTGTTCGTTTTGCGGTTACGTGAGGCACTGCATGCATTGATCTTTATTCTTAAAGTAGAGAAGTCATTAATTATAACTTTTTGTGATGCATTGTTTGCCGACTCCGACTCCAGGTACCCAAAATTTCGTCCGACTCCTCGACTCCGACTCCACAGCCCTGGCCAGATGTTTCCGGCACGGAAATTCCGTTTTCCGTGTCTGCAGAAAGAATGAACATGCTGATTCTTTCTGCGGACTCCGCACGAATGCATAGCTGTCGGTCCTAATCCCGGCAGTTTGCAGAGTGTCTGCGTGGAGATTCTCTGTCCGGACATTCCGTAGTGTGAACTTAGCCTCGGAAACAGATCTGACAGAGATCATTGGTGCAGGACGTCATCCATAAATATGTTAAAGGGAATCTGTCAGGAGGTTTATGCCGCCCAACCAGGCGAATACTAGGACCAACGGGGAAGAAAAGCTTATAACCAAAATGGTCCCAGAGACTTACACTGGGAGTCCGCGGTCACTGGACACATGGCCTAGAGCTAGGAGAGAATGTGCGCACTTCTCTACAACATATCAAAAGGAACAGAGCTCATTTGAACTATGTTTTTCTCTGAAACACCGCAGCATTGCAGCATAGTTCTCGGTAACATAGAAGCCTTTTGGAATTTACTTGCCCCACAGTGCATTTCTAGTTGGGGACTGTGATTTTTGAACCACTGTATGCAAGACTTCTATCCTGGAGGACTCAATACATCTGTCTGGCCAGAAAAGGCTTCCCCCAGCAAAATAGCTCTGCTCCTTTAGTTCAGTGAGCAGAGCAATGACGTGGCCTGTCAATCAAGCGGAGGGGGCGTCGCCGTTACAGGAGTAGGTAAGAGGAGTTCCCCGCCCAGGGGACTACTTGAGGGGCCGGCAGGGACTAGTTTAGAACTTCATATCTTCACCATCCCTGGGGGCAGGAACATCCCCCGATGGTGAGAATAAAGATTTGACCTTATATAATGCTTTGCCAAGAGTTATATAGGGTAAAATCTGATTATTGGTTCCCTTTAAATTATTAAAAGGTAAAAACCTAGTTTTTAAAGGAAAAGACCTGAGGCATTTCATTACTGATAAAACAAAGACGTTCTTTGAATTGTTTGGGATCCACGACATGACAGAATACTGCAGTATAAAATTCATCCGTTAAAAGACCCGTTATAAACTTCCATTAGAAAAGCCTTAAAAACAGATGTTAAACAGCCGCTACAAAATCCCATTAAAGTCTATGGGATTTTTTGATTATCCGTTAGGACCGTTATAGCCCATCATGAATAATAGACGTTATTTGTGATGGAAGAAAAAACGGAACATGCACTCATTTTTCTTCAGTCACAAGAAACGGGTAAATTAATGGCCGTTATTTTTAACATTAAAGTCTATGGCAAACGGATGAGCCTCTATGTCATCCGTTTGCACCTAGTTTATAATATCCGTTATTACTTCAGAGCATGCTCAGAAGAGGTGACATCAGCAGACTCCTGCAATGCTGAGGGACTACTACTACTCCCATCATGGAACAGACTTGTTTCCATGATGGGAGTAGTAATTCCCCGGCTGCTGGAGTCTTTTGGTGGCTGGTTAGGCTACATTAGTGTTTGTACTACAACCCCCATCATGGAACAACTACAACCCCCATCATGGACTCTGAGGGATTGATCGCTCCGGGTCTCACTTCTGATCAGAACTTATTAAATAGGGGAGCGGGCGGCATGCTCCACTCCCCTGCGATGTACGATGGCCCCAGAGCGCTTCTATATATCTTGCCACCCGCAGCACACATATATATATATATATATATATATATATATATATATATATATTTTCCCCCCGCAGCGCATTATTATATTTTCCCCTCGCAGCGCTATCATAATCCCCCAGCAGCGCTATGAATGAAAAGTATTCTATTAGCAGCGCATCGGGCCGGGAAGCTGACCGATCCAAGGCGTTGCTGAAAGAATACTTGCCTTTCATAGCGCTACGGCGGCATATGTACATAGAAGCACTGTGGGGGGCCAGATAACGCTATATGTCTGCCCCCACAGCGCTTCTATAATCATATGCCTCCGCAGCGCTATGAATGAAAAGTATTCTACATCTGACCGGCCCGATGTGCTGCTGAAAGAATACTTGTCATTCATAGTGCTACAGCGGAATCTGTATATAGATGCACTGTCAGACATATATCCATATATCTGGCCCCCACAGCGCTTCTATAATCATATGCCTCCGCAGCGCTATGAATGAAAAGTATTCTATTTGCAGCGCAGCGGGCTAGCCAGATGCGCTGCAAATAGAATACTTTTCATTCATAGCTCTGCAGAGGCATATGATTATAGAAGCGTTGTGGGGGCAGATATATAGCGTTATCTGGTCCCCACAGTGCTTCTATGTACGTACGCCGCTGCAGCGCTATGAAAGTCAAGTATTCTTTCAGCAGCGCATCGGGCCGGCTAGCTTCCCGGCCCGATACGCTGCCAATAGAATACTTTTCATTCATAGCGCTGCTGGGGGCTTATAACAGCGCTGCGGGGGGAAAATATAATAATGCGCTGCGGGGGACAATATATATCCCCCCCCCCCTGCGATTTTATATATCTTTCCCCACCACAGCATTTCTATTTGAAAACCCCGCTGGGAGCCCTGAATGGCTCCTCAGTACCGGCCATTCAGGGCTCCCGGCGGGGAATTTAAAAATGAAAGTAATACATCGTACATCGCAGGGGAGTGGAGCATGCCGCCCGCCCCCCTGATTAATAACTTCTAATCGCATCGGGTCTCAGAAGTGATACCTGGTGCGATCAATCCCTCCGCCCCTGTACTACAACCCCCATCATGGAACAGAGCCTGTTCCATGATGGGGGTAGTAGTACAAACACTAATGTAGCCCATCCAGACACCGGCAGACTCCCGCAGCCGGAAAATTACCACTCCCATCATAGAAACAAGTCTGTTCCATGATGGGAGTAGTAGTAGTCCCGGCTGTGAGAGTCTGTAGGCAGAGGTGTGAAAAGTTTGTGATTACTAGTTTTCCCAATAAAAGTAATTAACATTGAAAAATCTTATTTTTTTGCCTACTTTTACAAAACTGATCAAAGTGTGCAACCTCTAACAATTTAATGGTGATTCAATTCAGGAAGAGACATAAGAACACACAGAGGTTGAGTTTCACCACACCAGAATGCGTGACGAAACTCCACCTCTGGTGTGCAACCTCTGAATATTATCCAATCTTCTTGGAATTTGGCATATATATCTTTTACATCACTGAGACTCGGAGCGTAAGCAAAGGCTGCAAAAATTTTACATTTTATTTTTTGCTTCACAAAATGAAACACCCTAATGATTATGCATTTTGAACACACAGATTCTCTAGACAGATTGGAGAAGTATCTAGAAAAGGGGCTATGTGAAATTATGATTTATTATGAGTGTTGTTACGCCGAGCGCTCCGGGTTCCCGCTCCTCCCCGGAGCGCTCGCTACACTCTCGCTCCCGCAGCGCCCCGGTCAGATCCACTGACCGGGTGCGCTGCGATACCGCCTCCAGCCGGGATGCGATTCGCGATGCGGGTGGCGCCCGCTCGCGATGCGCACCCCGGCTCCCGTACCTGACTCGCTCTCCGTCGGTCCTGTCCCGGCGCGCGCGGCCCCGCTCCCTAGGGCGCGCGCGCCGGGTCTCGGCGATTTAAAGGGCCACTGCGCCGCTGATTGGCGTAGTGGTTCTAATCAGTGTGTTCACCTGTGCACTCCCTATGTATACCTCACTTCCCCTGCACTCCCTCGCCGGATCTTGTTGCCATTGTGCCAGTGAAAGCGTTCCCTTGTGTGTTCCTAGCCTGTGTTCCAGACCTCCTGCCGTTGCCCCTGACTACGATCCTTGCTGCCTGCCCCGACCTTCTGCTAAGTCCGACCTTGCTTCTGTCTACTCCCTTGTACCGCGCCTATCTTCAGCAGTCAGAGAGGTTGAGCCGTTGCTAGTGGATACGACCTGGTCACTACCGCCGCAGCAAGACCATCCCGCTTTGCGGCGGGCTCTGGTGAATACCAGTAGTGACTTAGAACCGGTCCACTAGCACGGTCCACGCCAATCCCTCTCTGGCACAGAGGATCCACCTCCTGCCAGCCGGCATCGTGACAGTAGATCCGGCCATGGATCCCGCTGAAGTTCCTCTGCCAGTTGTCGCCGACCTCACCACGGTGGTCGCCCAGCAGTCACAACAGATAGCGCAACAAGGCCACCAGCTGTCTCAACTGACCGTGATGCTACAGCAGCTACTACCACAGCTTCAGCAATCATCTCCTCCGCCAGCTCCTGCACCTCCTCCGCAGCGAGTGGCCGCCTCAGGCCTACGACTATCCTTGCCGGATAAATTTGATGGGGACTCTAAGTTTTGCCGTGGCTTTCTTTCACAATGTCCCCGGCACTTGGAGATGATGTCGGACCAGTTTCCTACTGAAAGGTCTAAGGTGGCTTTCGTAGTCAGCCTTCTGTCTGGAAAAGCTCTGTCATGGGCCACACCGCTCTGGGACCGCAATGACCCCGTCACTGCCTCTGTACACTCCTTCTTCTCGGAAATTCGAAGTGTCTTTGAGGAACCTGCCCGAGCCTCTTCTGCTGAGACTGCCCTGCTGAACCTGGTCCAGGGTAATTCTTCCGTTGGCGAGTACGCCGTGCACTTCCGTACTCTTGCTTCAGAACTTTCCTGGAATAATGAGGCCCTCTGCGCGACCTTTAAAAAAGGCCTATCCAGCAACATTAAAGATGTTCTGGCCGCACGAGAAATTCCTGCTAACCTACATGAACTCATTCATCTAGCCACTCGCATTGACATGCGTTTTTCCGAAAGGCGTCAGGAGCTCCGCCAGGATATGGACTTTGTTCGCACGAGGCGTTTTTTCTCCCCGGATCCTCTCTCCTCTGGTCCTCTGCAATCCGTTCCTGTGCCTTCCGCCGTGGAGGATATGCAAGTTGACCGGTCTCGCCTGACACCTCAAGAGAGGACACGACGCCGCATGGAGAATCTCTGCCTGTACTGTGCCGGTACCGAACACTTCCTGAAGGATTGTCCTATCCGTCCTCCCCGCCTGGAAAGACGTACGCTGACTCCGCACAAAGGTGAAACAGTCCTTGATGTCAACTCTGCTTCTCCACGTCTTACTGTGCCTGTGCGGATATCTGCCTCTACCTTCTCCTTCTCCACTAAGGCCTTCTTGGACTCCGGATCTGCAGGAAACTTTATTTTGGCCTCTCTCATCAACAGGTTCAACATCCCAGTGACCAGTCTCGCCAGACCTCTCTACATCAATTGCGTTAACAATGAAAGATTGGACTGTGCCGTGCGTTACCGCACGGAACCCCTCCTAATGTGCATCGGACCTCACCACGAAAAAATTGAGTTTTTGGTCCTCTCCAATTGCACTTCCGAAATTCTCCTTGGACTACCCTGGCTTCAACACCATTCCCCAACCCTGGATTGGTCCACAGGGGAGATCAAGAGTTGGGGTCCCTCTTGTTTCAAGGACTGCCTTAAACCGGTTACCAGTACTCCTTGCCGTGACCCTGTGGTTCCCCCTGTAACCGGTCTCCCTAAGGCCTATATGGACTTTGCGGATGTTTTTTGCAAAAAACAAGCTGAGACTCTACCTCCTCACAGGCCTTATGACTGTCCTATTGACCTCCTCCCGGGCACTACTCCACCCCGGGGCAGAATTTATCCTCTCTCTGCCCCAGAGACTCTTGCTATGTCTGAGTACATCCAGGAAAATTTAAAAAAGGGCTTTATCCGCAAATCCTCCTCTCCTGCCGGAGCCGGATTTTTCTTTGTGTCCAAAAAAGATGGCTCCCTACGTCCTTGCATTGACTACCGCGGTCTTAATAAAATCACGGTAAAGAACCGCTACCCTCTACCTCTCATCTCTGAACTCTTTGATCGCCTCCAAGGTGCCCACATCTTTACCAAACTAGACTTAAGAGGTGCTTATAATCTCATCCGCATCAGAGAGGGGGATGAATGGAAAACGGCATTTAACACTAGAGATGGACACTTTGAGTATCTGGTCATGCCCTTTGGCCTGTGCAACGCCCCTGCCGTCTTCCAAGACTTTGTTAATGAAATTTTTCGTGATCTCTTATATTCCTGTGTTGTTGTGTATCTGGACGATATCCTGATTTTTTCTGCCAACCTAGAAGAACACCGCCAGCATGTCCGCATGGTTCTTCAGAGACTTCGTGACAATCAACTTTATGCCAAAATGGAGAAATGTCTGTTTGAATGTCAATCTCTTCCTTTCCTAGGATACTTGGTCTCTGGCCAGGGACTACAAATGGATCCAGACAAACTCTCTGCCGTCTTAGATTGGCCACGCCCCTCCGGACTCCGTGCTATCCAACGTTTTTTGGGGTTCGCCAATTATTACAGACAATTTATTCCACATTTTTCCACCATTGTGGCTCCTATCGTGGCTTTAACCAAAAAGAATGCCAATCCTAAGTCATGGCCTCCTCAAGCGGAAGACGCCTTTGGACAGCTCAAGTCTGCCTTTTCTTCAGCTCCCGTGCTCTCCAGACCTGACCCATCTAAGCCCTTCCTATTGGAGGTTGATGCCTCCTCAGTAGGAGCTGGAGCGGTCCTTCTACAAAAAAATTATTCCGGGCATGCTGTTACTTGTGGGTTTTTTTCTAAGACCTTCTCTCCGGCGGAGAGGAACTACTCCATCGGGGATCGAGAGCTACTAGCCATTAAATTAGCACTTGAGGAATGGAGGCATCTGCTGGAGGGATCAAGATTTCCAGTTATTATTTACACCGATCACAAGAACCTATCCTATCTCCAGTCTGCCCAACGGCTGAATCCTCGCCAGGCCAGGTGGTCTCTGTTCTTTGCCCGATTTAATTTTGAAATTCACTTTCGGCCTGCCGATAAGAACATTAGGGCCGATGCTCTCTCTCGTTCCTCGGATGCCTCGGAAGTAGAGCTCTCTCCGCAACACATCATTCCTCCTGACTGCCTGATCTCCACTTCTCCAGCCTCCATCAGGCAAACTCCTCCAGGGAAGACCTTCGTCTCTCCACGCCAACGCCTCGGAATCCTCAAATGGGGTCACTCCTCCCATCTCGCAGGTCATGCGGGCATCAAGAAATCCGTGCAACTCATCTCTCGTTTCTATTGGTGGCCGACTCTGGAGACGGATGTTGTGGATTTTGTGCGAGCCTGCACTGTCTGTGCCCGGGATAAGACTCCTCGCCAGAAGCCCGCTGGTCTTCTTCATCCTCTGCCTGTTCCCGAACAGCCTTGGTCTCTGATTGGTATGGACTTTATTACAGACTTACCCTCATCCCGTGGCAACACTGTTGTTTGGGTGGTCGTTGATCGATTCTCCAAGATGGCACATTTCATCCCTCTTCCTGGTCTTCCTTCTGCGCCTCAGTTGGCAAAACAATTTTTTGTACACATTTTTCGTCTTCACGGGTTGCCCACGCAGATCGTCTCGGATAGAGGCGTCCAATTCGTGTCTAAATTCTGGAGGGCTCTCTGTAAACAACTCAAGATTAAATTAAACTTTTCTTCTGCTTATCATCCTCAATCCAATGGGCAAGTAGAAAGAATTAACCAGGTCCTGGGTGATTATTTACGGCATTTTGTTTCCTCCCGCCAGGATGATTGGGCAGATCTTCTACCATGGGCCGAATTCTCGTATAACTTCAGAGTTTCGGAATCTTCTTCCAAATCCCCATTTTTCGTGGTGTACGGCCGTCACCCTCTTCCCCCCCTCCCTACTCCCTTGCCCTCTGGTTTGCCCGCTGTGGATGAAATAACTCGTGATCTTTCCACCATATGGAAAGAGACCCAAAATTCTCTCTTACAGGCTTCATCACGCATGAAGAAGTTTGCTGATAAGAAAAGAAGAGCTCCCCCCATTTTTTCTCCCGGAGACAAGGTATGGCTCTCCGCTAAATATGTCCGCTTCCGTGTTCCCAGCTACAAATTGGGACCACGCTATCTTGGTCCTTTCAAAATTTTGTGCCAGATTAATCCTGTCTCTTATAAACTTCTTCTCCCTCCTTCTCTTCGTATTCCTAATGCCTTTCACGTTTCTCTTCTTAAACCACTCATCATCAACCGTTTCTCTCCTAAACTTATCTCTCCCACTCCTGTCTCCGGTTCTTCAGACATCTTTCCCGTAAAGGAGATACTGGCCTCCAAAAAGGTCAGAGGAAAAACCTTCTTTTTGGTTGACTGGGAGGGCTGTGGTCCTGAAGAGAGA
The DNA here is from genome assembly GCF_029499605.1 of Hyla sarda. Lineage (NCBI taxonomy): Eukaryota > Metazoa > Chordata > Amphibia > Anura > Hylidae > Hyla > Hyla sarda. The sequence continues at coordinate 26,434,375 of NC_079200.1, forward strand.
TCCTGGGAACCTGAGGACAATATCCTAGATAAAAATCTGGTCCTCAGGTTCTCAGGCTCCAAGAAGAGGGGGAGACCCAAGGGGGGGGGGGGGGTACTGTTACGCCGAGCGCTCCGGGTTCCCGCTCCTCCCCGGAGCGCTCGCTACACTCTCGCTCCCGCAGCGCCCTGGTCAGATCCACTGACCGGGTGCGCTGCGATACCGCCTCCAGCCGGATGTGATTCGCGATGCGGGTGGCGCCCGCTCGCGATGCACACCCCGGCTCCCGTACCTGACTCGCTCTCCGTCGGTCCTGTCCCGGCACAGGGGAGTGCACAGGTGAACACGCAGTGGCCCTTTAAATCGCAGAGACCCGGCGCGCGCGCGCCCTAGGGAGCGGGGCCGCGCGCGCGCCGGGTCTCTGCGATTTAAAGGGCCACTGCGCCGCTGATTGGCGTAGTGGTTCTAATCAGTGTGTTCACCTGTGCACTCCCTATGTATACCTCACTTCCCCTGCACTCCCTCGCCGGATCTTGTTGCCATTGTGCCAGTGAAAGCGTTCCCTTGTGTGTTCCTAGCCTGTGTTCCAGACCTCCTGCCGTTGCCCCTGACTACGATCCTTGCTGCCTGCCCCGACCTTCTGCTACGTCCGACCTTGCTTCTGTCTACTCCCTTGTACCGCGCCTATCTTCAGCAGTCAGAGAGGTTGAGCCGTTGCTAGTGGATACGACCTGGTCACTACCGCCGCAGCAAGACCATCCCGCTTTGCGGCGGGCTCTGGTGAATACCAGTAGTGACTTAGAACCGGTCCACTAGCACGGTCCACGACAATCCCTCTCTGGCACAGAGGATCCACCTCCTGCCAGCCGGCATCGTGACAAGTGTGCATCATTATTATGCCATAAAATATTGGTGAACCATAAGAAAACCAAGAGGCGGCATAAGGAAAACTGTCTAGACTCTATCATGACTCCCATTAACTTCATAAACACAGAAGAGGACATCCTGGATTTCTATGTCTCTATACACACCAAGAAGCATCAGCATGGAGGACATTTTAGAACAGTAATTTGCAGTCTAAGGGTCAGTTCACACATGCGTATTTTTGCTGTAGATCTGCTTCAGAAGATTTTGCTGCCTATTGAAGTCAGCTCATTGCAGCATGGTTCACATAGGCGGATTACCTGCAGAATTTCCGCATCGTATTTGCTGCGAAAAAAGTGCAGCGGATTTTGCTACCATTCACTTCAATGGGCCAAAGGAAAATCTGCAAATCTGCCTCTATTGCGTATTTTCTGCTGACCCATTGAAGTCAATGATAGCAAAATACGCTGCGGAAATTCCGCAGGTAATCTTCCCGCGTGAACGAGCCCTAAAGTGTGAATCAGGCACTGGAGGGAGATCACGGTAAGGTCTGTGTAGTCTAGATGCAGTCTCTGCAGCTTCTTACTCTCTTAGGCTGGGTTCACATATGTGCGGTGTCCGGCACAGTTTTCCTCAGGCATGAACTGGAGGGAATTAATGCTAGAACTGATCATATTCCGTATGGGCAGCATGAAACTGATCTCGGAGCTGAGTCTGTCTTGTCGAATTTATTTACATATATAATGATAAGATATATTACAAAGTTACTTATATTTGCTTGTACTAATAAGTTAAGCTTTATTTAAAAGGAATCTGTCAGCTGTATGTGTTGCTAAAAACTGCAGACACCATTGGAAACCAGGTAGGGTATAGAATAAAACTGTACCTTTCCGGAAGCAGATTGTGGTTGTCAAACTTAAAAAAATTCCCTTTTATTTCTCATCCAAGTGTTGAGGAGGCGGGTACCAGCTGCTTAAGTGCCACAGCCTGGCAACCTCCTCTTTTACCCCCACCTCCCAGCCTCTCCTTGACTGATGTACAGGACAGGAAGGGCTAAGAGGTAACAGCAAGCAAAGAGATGTGCCAGGCTGTGACACCGAAACCACTGGGCCCTGCCTCCTTGACACTTGGCTTAAAAATATAAAAGGCAATTTTGTGTTTTCAGCTCAAGGTAAGATACAATTTGCTTTTATACCCTTTATATACTTTTATAACGGCTATCCAAAAGTATATGCATCCCTTAGCAGCAAATAGAGCTGACAGATTCCCTTTAAAGGGGTACTCCGGTGGAAACTTTTTTTTTTTTTAATTAACTGGCGCCAGAAAGTTAAACAGATTTGTAAATTACCGTATTTTTCGCCGTATAAGACGCACTTTTTCTTCCCCAAAACTGGGGGGAAAAAGTCGGTGCGTCTTATACGGCGAATACACCCCTATCGCGGCGGTCCCTGCGCCCATCAACGGCTGGGACCCGCGGCTAATACAGGACATCACCGATCGCGGTGATGCCCTGTATTAACCCTTCAGACGCGGCGATGAAAGCTGACCGCCGCATCTGAAGGGAAAGTGACACTAACCCGGCTGTTCAGTCGGGCTGTTCGGGACCGCCGCGTTTTCACCGCGGCGGTCCCGAATAGCCGGGTTAGTGCTTACAGGACACCGGGAGGGACCTTACCTGCCTCCTCGGTGTCTTCTCCGTTCAGGGATCCCCTGTATGCCGGCGCTCTCCTTCCTCGTCATCACGTTGTTGCATACGTGCGTCGGCGTGCGTAACGACGTGATGGCGGCGACGGAGAGTGAGGATACCCGGCCGGCAGCAGAGACGTTCCGGAGTGTTGGGGACACGGCGACAGCGATGGAGCAACATCCAGGGCAGCGGTGACGGGTACGGAGCGGCGGGGACACGTGAGTATTACCTCCTATGCAGTGGTCTTCAATCTGTGGACCTCCAGATGTTGCAAAACTACAACTCCCAGCATGCCCGGACAGCCGTTGGCTGTCCGGGCATGCTGGGAGTTGTAGTTTTGCAACATCTGGAGGTCCGCAGGTTGAAGACCACTATTGGGTTCAAAATCTTATACGCCGGTGGCGTCCTATAGGACGAAAAATACGGTACTTCTATTAAAAAATCTTAATCCTTCCTGTACTTATTAGCTGCTGAATACTACAGTGAACATTATTTTCCGTTTGAAACACAGCGCTGTCTGCTGACCTCTCTGTCCATTTTAGGAACTGTCCAGCAGCAGCATATGTTTGCTATGGGGATTTTCTCCTACTCTGGACAGTTCCTAAAATGGACAGAGATGTCAGCAGAGAATGCAATGTGCTCATGATGTCAGCAGAGAGCTCTGTGTTTCAAACGGAAAAGAATTTCTACTGTAGTATTCAGCAGCTCATAAGTACAGGAAGGATTAAGATTTTTTAATAGAAGTAATTTACAAATCTGTTTAACTTTCTGGCACCAGTTGATAAAAAAAATAAAATAAAAAGTTTTTCACTGGAGTACCCCTTTAAAGTGTACTTGTTATTTATAACTAAAATGTTAACATGTCAGAGACATGCCAAAAGTATTCAGTCTGGGTGTTTAGATCCCCGCCGATCGCTAGAATGAGCAAAGAGAAGCATGCGGCTGAACAATGCTTCTCCTCGCTCTGTGCACGCTAGAGGAGATGGACCCATAGACTTACTATGGAAGTCCGTCCTGATAAAATGCAAAGAGATGAAGGAGAATGGGGGGGTATGTATGAAGCTTTATACCCTGTTTTTTTTTGTCTGTGATTTGTCGCAATTTTTCCTTTATGTCATTTTTTTGGCAACAAACAATTGCGCCAAATGGTTTAGAACAAAATCACTGATTTCACTTTGTTAGTCGTGATTTCAGTTACAATCATTCTTTTGGTCTGGAATTCATTAATTGCGACTTTTCGATTTGGCGCAAGTTTAGGCGCAAATTACCTTCATTTAGGCGCAAATCTACACCGTGAATAAAGTGACAGAGAAAATAGCTACAACAATAGAATGTCCCAAAGTCAGATTCACTGCCTGGAATTCTGGGGTCTGCGCCTTTTGTACATTTGCTACATTTGTGCTAAAATTACAAACTTGTGTACGACGATTGATAATTTTGGCGCAAATATGCTCCATTTGACGCAAAAAAACATACATAAAATCACACATTGCTACACCATTATTGATACATGTCCCCCAATGTGCTTAGCGGTCACTTTTCCCAGCTCATCCTAGAGATCTGACCATCCAGACCCCCCACTGTTCAAAAGCCTCTTTTTCGGGGAATAGATCTGGAACAAAACATTGGGGGAGATTTATCAAAACCTGTGCAGAGGAAGAGTGGTGCAGTTGCCCATAGCAACCAATCAGATTGCTTCTTTCATTTTCCACAGGCCTCTAAAGAGGCCTGTGGAAAATGAAAGAAGCAATCTGATTGGTTGCTATGGGCAACTACACCACTCTTCCTCTGTACAGGTTTTGATAAATCTCCCCATTTATTTTTAGCCCACATATAGACATTTATAGCAGGTTTTTGGTGTAATTCTGCACTGAAACTCTGCTACAATGTTCACAACTTAAAGGGGTACTCCGGTGAAAACCTTTTATCTTTTAAATCAACTGGTGGCAGAAAGTTAAACATATTTGTAAATTACTTCTATTAAAAAATCTTAATCCTTCCAGTACTTATTAGCTGCTGAATGCTACAGAGGAAATTCCTTTCTTTTTTGGAACACTGATGACATCACGAGCACGGTGCTCTCTGCTGACATCTCTGTCCATTTTAGCAACCATGCATAGCAGATGTACGCTAAGGGCAGCATGGTGGCTCAGTGGTTAGCACTGCTGCCTTGCAGTGCTGGGGACTTGGGTTCAAATCCCACTAAGGACAACAATAAATAAAGCGTTATTATTATTATAATAACGTCAGCAGAGAGCACTGTGCTCGTGATGTCATCAGAGAGCATTCCAAAAAGAAAAGAATTTCCTCTGTAGTATTCAGCAGCTAATAAGTCCAGGAAGGATTAAGATTTTTTAATAGAAGTAATTTACAAATATGTTTAACTTTCTGCCACCAGTTGATTTAAAAGAAAAAAGGTTTTCACCGGAGTACCCCTTTAATTCCCCATAGCAGAAAAAAATCGCAGTTGCACATCTACATCTACAGCAGCCTATTGTCTTGTGGATTTGCCACGGATTTCACCCGTTGCATAGGATAAAATATTTAGCAAATCTGCATGTTACATACGTGTCTGAACCCGGGCTACATCCACACATCATGTAAAAACGACACGTTAGGGCGGAACTGAAATCTGCACAAAAAAAAAAATAATCGATGGACTTTCTGTGAATCCATACACCACTCCGAGAGGTACGGACACAAATGAGCATACTGTTTATTTTAGAGATCGGTAGGGGTCTCAGCACTTGGAACCCGGCAAATCAATTCTTCTAACCTATTGTATTTAAAACTTTACGCACCCTTTAAAACTCTGTTCGCTAAAATTGCATTGTACCTTGTAGCAGAATGATGGTGCAGATCTCCCAACCTAAATTCTGCAACAAGTTTGCAATGTGAGAATTTACTCTGAGGTTAGGTTTCCTCACAGTATTTTGGCAATTTTTAAGCAAAAAAAATGAACATTTTATGACTCAAAAACATTCCAAATTATATTTTTTTTTTATATATATATTATTGAGTTTTATTGACAAAACATCTGGTAATTCCTCATTAGGCTGGGTTCACACTACGGTTTGTCATTACGGTTCCCGTATACGGCTGGGAGGAGGGGTGGGCGGGGCTTAATCGCGGCACCCGCACTCAGCCGTATTCGGGAACCGTAGTTAATGCATGTCTATGAGCCGTCCGGAGTGAACCGCAGCCTCCAGTCGGCTGCTTTTTCGGCCGTATGCGGTTTCCCGACCGCAAGCAAAAACGTGGTCGACTCATAGACATACATTAACTACGGTTCCCTATACAGCTGAGTACGGGCGCCGCAATTAAGCCCCGCCCACCCCTCCTCCCAGCCGTATACGGGAACCGTAATGACAAACCGTAGTGTGAACCTAGCCTTAGTAACATTTTCAAGTAATTTTGCAGCTCAAAAAACATCATTTTTTGGAACATTATTTTGCACTTTTTGAGGGAGATTTATCAAAACCCATCCAGAGGAAAAGTTGCTGAGTTGCCCATAGCAACCAATCAGATCGCTTCTTTCATTTTCTCAGAGGCCTTTTCAAAAGTGAAAGAAGCGATCTGATTGGTTGCTATGGGCAACTCAGCAAATTTTTCTCTGGGCAGGTTTTGATAAATCTCCCCCTTTTTTGGCCTATTTTCGTTCCAAAAGGCTGGTTTGCAAACTGCGTACCAGCACTTGCTATCGGAAAGTAAAAAAAAAAAAAAAACATGAAAAACAGACAATAAACTGCTGAAACTGTATGGAATAAATGGTATAAAAAATGAATTGCATGAAAATACGTCTCAAACTACTTTTTTGCACATAGCCTCTGGGTGAATTCATATGCAGCAGATCTGTTGCAGAACTTTCTGGCCGACATTTATCATTGTGTTTAGACTGTTTTTTGTGTCTTCAAAAGGTGCAAAAAGGTGCAAGCAGCGTTTATTTGCACCTTTTGGTTTACACATTTTTGCTGGTTTTGAGTTGCAATCCACTGATTTCGGCAATACACATGATATGGAAGGGTTTTATAAACTGTGCCTTTTTGTGAAAAGGCGCAAAAAAGGTGCAAAGCCACCAAAAAGTCTCTAAAATTACACCAGCCCAGACTTTGCTTAGCTTTTTGGTGCATGTGAAGAGGGAAATTTCACAAAATGTGACCTGCACAAAATTTATCAAATGCTCTGTGACCAATTAATAAATTTGGCGCTCCTACACATTACCAGCATACAAAAAAAAAGGTGTAAAAAAATGCTTCACTTACACCTACAATGATAAATGCTTCACTTACACCTACAATGATAAATGCTTCACTTACACCTACAATGATAAATGCTTCACTTACACCTACAATGATAAATGCTTCACTTACACCTACAATGATAAATGCTTCACTTACACCTACAATGATAAATGCTTCACTTACACCTACAATGATAAATGCTTCACTTACACCTACAATGATAAATGCTTCACTTACACCTACAATGATAAATGCTTCACTTACACCTACAATGATAAATGCTTCACTTACACCTACAATGATAAATGCTTCACTTACACCTACAATGATAAATGCTTCACTTACACCTACAATGATAAATGCTTCACTTACACCTACAATGATAAATGCTTCACTTACACCTACAATGATAAATGCTTCACTTACACCTACAATGATAAATGCTTCACTTACACCTACAATTATAAATGCTTCACTTACACCTACAATTATAAATGCTTCACTTACACCTACAATGATAAATGCTTCACTTACACCTACAATGATAAATGCCGGCCTCTGTGACTAAAAGTCAATTCCATTCATCTGAATAGGATTACCATAAACCCCATTCAGATAACATTCACAGACATTACGGCAAAATGTCACACAAATCTTGTGTGAATTGACCCATATTTTGTAGTTTCTACGGCTAATTCTTGCCACTGGAGCCCACGTCAGGTCAGACTAAGCTGCAAGAAAATTTTTGAAAAATTTCAGTTCCCCATTTGGTTAACTCTAATGTTCTGTACTTGCCGAAAATGCAAACCTCTGACCCTGAGATGGCTATACAGTGATCCCTCAACTTACAATGGCCTCAACATACAATAGTTTCAACATACAATGGTCTTTTCTGGACCATTGTAACTTGAAACCAGACTCAACTTACAATGCTACGGACAGTCCAGATCTGTGAAACATGTCAATGGCCTGAAGAACCGACCAATCAGAATGGGTATTTTAGTGGTAAAACCCCTGTATTCCTGAAGTGCATGCACTGACTGATGTCTGGTAGCGCCCCCTACAGTACAGGGAGGTATTACACTTTACCTGTGCCAGGGTTAGCTTCTCCTTTGGACACGAGGTGAGGGCGGCTCCATGTTACTTTTTTAGGACATTGCGTGTACTGTACAAGACCCTGAAGAAGATCCTGTCCTCTACATAGACCAGTGTTTCCCAAGCAGGGTGCCCCCCAGCTGTTGCAAAACTACAACTCCCATCATGCCCGGACAGCCTTTGGCTGTCTGGGCATGCTGGGAGTTGTAGTTTTGCAACAGCTGGAGGCTCCCTGCTTGGGAAACACTGACATAGACAGTGATTTACAGCTCCCAGCAGATCTTTCTTACTTTTATATGTAAGGATTTGCTTTATCTATATTAGTTATCTACTTATTTTTCTTTAATTTTCCCTTTTTCCTATTTTTGGATGACATTTTGGTGCCTTTAGAACCAATTACCAGGTTTCCATAGAGTTGTGGTCTCAACATACAATGGATTCAACATACAATGGTCGTCCAGGAACCAATTAATATTGTAACTTGAGGGACCACTGTACACGGTTTAACTATTTAAAGCAGGATCTCCAATTTAGACAAATGTCCCAATAGTTCAACTGGCTAGAACAGGATTTACTTCTACACGAAAACATGGTGGTAATCATGATGGAGATCACATTGGTGATAATGTTTTATAGCACATAAATAATAAATAAGCCCACAAGTAAGTAAAAAATAGTACAAAGCGGGTAAAGCTGGTCGTGGGTTAGTGATTTTTCTCCACCAGAAACAAAATATTTGATCAATATTGATTAATATGATCAATAATTATTAATCTTATTAATATTATAATATTATATTATAATATTTTATTATTATTATTATTATTATTATATTATTATTATATTATATTATCAATAATCTTGATTGTTTATTTTGGCGCATTAGATTTTTTGTTAAATTTTTTTTTGTCGTGGTGAGGAAAAGCTGGATAGCCATTCATGTGAAATAATAGACATATAGCTTGGAAAAGCTTACAGAATAAGGCAGAAATTAGATTTGAGTAAATCTGTATATTTATTTATTTATTTATTTATTTATTGTTATGACGTTGCTATAAACTGTTCTCTGTAGCCAGCTTAACATGTACCTGTCATTTAAAAAAAAAAACTTTTTACATGTTTTTGGAACATGCCGAAAGTTTTGATCAGTTTGAGTGTTTGGACCAACAGCAATTGCTGGAACAAGCAGGGAGAGAAGCATTTAGCTCAGCACTTCTCTCCCCTCTCCGTGTGTGCGACCAAGATGGTCACATAGACTTACATTGGGTGTCTGTCTTGGTCACATAACGGAGAGAGCTACGAGAGAACGCACCTTTTGCGGCACTGTGACCTTAAAAAAAAAAAAATCTGCACCCACTTACTAAAAAATGATGCACTGTCACTTTAAAAAAAAAAAAAAAAAAAAAAAAGTGACATTTCATAGACATATATATGGTTTAATGGAAATAAAATGCAGTATGAACCTATCCTTACTTGTTGCTCTTTATTAATTATTGTTCATGCGGGGAAAAAAAAACTACATTATTGTGCTGAAAAATCCTTAAAGGGGTACTCCGGTGGAAAACTTTTTTTTTTTAAATCAACTGGTGCCAGAAAGTTAAACGGATTTGTAAATTACTTCTATTTAAACATTTTAATCCTTCCAGTACTTATTAGCTGCTGAATACTACAGAGAAAAATTTTTTCTTTTTGGAACACAGAGCTCTCTGCTGACATCACGAGCACAGTGCTCTCTGCTGACATCTCTGTCCATTTTAGGAACTGTCCAGAGCAGCATAGGTTTTCTATGTGGATTTTCTCCTACTCTGGACAGTTCTTAAAATGGACAGAGATGTCTGCAGAGAGCACTGTGCTCGTGATGTCAGCAGAGAGCTCTGTGTTCCAAAAATAAAATAAATTTCCTCAGTAGTATTCTGCAGCTAATAAGTACTGGAAGGATTAAGATTTTTTTTTTTTAATAGAAGTAATTTACAAATCTGTTTAACTTTCTGGCACCAGTTGATAAAAAAAAAAAAAAAAAGTTTTTCACCGGAGTACCCCTTTAAATGATTTCCCTGCATGGAGGCTCCTGTAAAAAAGTCTGCAGAAGAAGAATTGGAAAATGGGGAAAACTGACTTTATGCTCCTAATAAATATAGGGAATAATAAAATGGCGCGTCCTGCGCCCGACACAGCTGATGACAACAATCTTTGGCTATCCTGGGCTTGATGGGAATTGTAGTTGTGCAATAGGTAGAGAGGCAATGGTCCTTACCAGTGGTCTCCAAACTGTGCAACCCCAGATGTTGCAAAACTACAACTCCCAGCATTCCTGGACAGCCAAAGGTCTATACCAGTGTTTCCCAACCAGGGTGCCTCCAGCTGTTGCATAACTACAACTCCCAGCATGCCCAGACAGCCAAAGGTCTATACCAGTGTTTCCCAACCAGGATGCCTTCAGCTGTTGCATAACTACAACTCCCAGCATGCCTGGACAGCCAAAGGTCTATACCAGTGTTTCCCAACCAGGGTGCCTCCAGCTGTTGCATAACTACAACTCCCAGCATGCCCAGACAGCCGAAGGCTGTCTGGGCATGCTGGGAGTTGTAGTTTTGCAACAGCTGGAGGCACCCTGGTTGGGAAACACTGGTCTATACATTATGCCTCTGTATACAAATCTTCATATATCAACCAAAATATTTAGTTTAATCAGAAAAACTATTCAAAACAAAACTAGTCGAGGAAAGGGGATTCTGGGGACATTATTCCCATATATATATATATATATATATATATATATATATATAGTCATTTTATGGTTCCTTTTATGGGAGAGAAGATAAGGAACATGCTTGAAAAGTTTTGGTTTTATTTTATTTTTTTAAGAAAATTTTTTTTTTAGATGTAAACAAACCCATATAGACACATTTCAGTTCCTAAATTATATATATATATAGATTATTATTACTTAAATGATAGTACAGTAATTTTTTTCCCTAAATGTAGACGATATTTGTGAGTCCTCCTCCTACTCACCTGCCATCCCGTCCCCCGGGTCCTCCCTGCGCTCCGCTCCACGTGCTCCCTCTGCCGCGCAGCCTCCAAGTACCAGGCAGGCGGGAGACTCCAAGTTAACCAGTAGTTTCCGGAGGGGAAGGGGGCGTGGTGACGTCACACGCTGGGTGGGGGGATGACGGGACGCGGTGTCTTGTGTAGTCTGTGAGGTAACCTGTCAGAGAAGTGTGCAGCACACTCTATGGAGCCGCTGGGAGAGTGTCAGTCATCAGACACTGAAGCTTCACATATAGATTCAATGCTAACTCCAGCCCAGTCAGCAAGGAGGGGTAATTCCATCTCAGCTTATTATCCCCTTCCTATAGGATAGTGAACAACAAGCTGATTGGTGGGAGGATTTAGCCCGCTGATACCACCACTGATCCCTTGAACGGTAACAAAACGGTGCCTAAAATTGGCACTGAATCATTTGGTTGAACAAATGGAGCACTTAAAGGGGTTCTCCGGTGCTTAGACATCTTATCCCCTATCCAAAGGATAGGGGATAAGATGCCTGATCTCGGGAGTCCCGCCGCTGGGGACCCCCCGGGATCTTGCATGCCGCACCCCGTTTGTAATCAATACCCGGAGCGTGTTCGCTCCGGGTCTGATTACCGGCGACCACACGGCCGGCGGCGTGTGTCGTCACACCTCCGCTCCCATGTGACGTCACGCTCACAGCTATCACGCCCCCTCCTGTAGGCTTGCATTGAGGGGCGGAGTGTGACAACACACGCCGCCGGCCGGGTGGTCGCCGGTAATCAGACCCGGAGCGAACACGCTCCGGAGACTGATTGCAAACCGGGTTCCGCATGCAAGATCCCGGGGGTCCCCAGCGGCGGGACTCCCGCGATCAGGTATCTTATCCCCTATCCTTTGGATCGGGGATAAAATGTCTAAGCACCGGAGAACCCCTTTAAAGGAGATATCCAGTGCTGAAAAACGTATCCCCTATCCTAAGGATAGGGAATAAGTTTCATATAGCGGGGGTCCGACTGCTGGGGGCCCCCCCGCGATCTCCTGTACGGGGCCCTGGCAGCCCGCAGGAAGGGGACGTGTTGACCACCGCACGAAATGGTGGCTGACACGCCCCCCTCAATACAACTCTATGGCAGAGGCGGATCGCTGCCTTAGGCAATCTCCAGCTCTGCCATAGTGATGTATTGAGGGGGCGTGTCAGCCGCCACTTTGTGAGGGTGACGACACCCGGTTATCCTTAGGATATTGGATACGTTTTTCAGCACTGGACTACCCCTTTAACAAACTTTAGCTCACCTTCCCGCATTCCCCCATTGCAGCGGTATCGGCGTCCTGTTCTTCCGGCGCTGCTCAGGTCCCTGCTTCTTATCCCCGGAACGTCACACTGCGGTCAGCGTATCGCCAAGCGCAGCGATGTCCCACCTCGGCCTGTGATAGGCTCGGGCTGGCTCCTTACATGACCGTGCTCTCAGCCTATCACCGGCCAAGGTGGGACATCGCTGCGGCCGGCGATACACTGACAGTGTGCCGTTTCGAGCCTAAGAAGCAGGGACCTGAGCAGCGTCGGAGGAACGGGACGACGAAACTGGGGGAACATAGGAAGGTGAGCTAAAGATTGTTTTTTTTTTGTTTTTCCAGCCTGGGCACAGGGGAAGGTAAAAGTTTTCCACCGCATTTCGCCTTTAAGCGGTGCACTCCAATCATTTCAGGTTCCCAGTGATCAGACCCTCATTGTTATAACAAGCTGAGATGGGAATACCCCTTACACTCCTTCGGAACCAGACAGCAGCGATCTATATAGAACACTGAAAAGACAAGGTTTTGTTCACTCCTCCAAGACTGAGCTGGCCGGGGGCACAATGCAGCCGAATGTAGGTACAAAATTATGAATTCAGGAAACTCCAAGTGGAGTGGAATCCAATCACTCCGGACACCGGCATCATTCTTATAGGAGATCTCTGGCGAAAATGAACTGAACTAAATAAGTAGCTGTTCGCGGAGGGGGGTCCAACCGCTGGGGCCCCTGCAGCCACCAGAACGGGACACGTTGCTCAGTCAGTGAGGAGCGTGTGCTGCAGCCGGAACGTGCTCCATTAATTTCTATGGGAGTACTGAAAAAACCAGAGTTCAGCTCTCAGGCATCATCGGCGCTCCCATAGAAATGAATGGAGCACATGCCATCTACTGGTAGACAACACACTCCTCACTGGGAGAGCTGGGGTTCTGTCCCGGTGATCACTGAGGGCCCCCAGCGGTTGGACCCCCGTGATCAGTTACTTATCCCTTATCCTGTGGATAGGAGATAAGTTCATTTTCAGCAGAGTACTCCTTTTAAACATAACAGGTTTATTCATGAACTAATAAAGCTGTTATGTTTTAAGAAAGAAGAGGAGCAGGACACCTATCAAAATGATTGGTGTCCTGCTCCTCTGGGGGGGACTGAATTCATAGACTGGCAGCACCTGGGGCACACCCATTAGGTAGATGTCCCAGTAGGTAGAAAATGTCACCATTAGGTAGATGCCCCCCAGTAGGTAGATAATTGCCAACCCCCATTAGTTAGATTCCCCCAGTAAGTAAATGCTCCCACTAGGAAGATAATCCTAATCCACGCTGGAAGCTGGATGTCTTCTTTCTACTTGACCTGCATATCTACGCGGGATCCAGCCCACTGATCTTTATCCGTGCTCCATTCTCTACGACCTGGCTTTCCTGATCGGACTTTGGGTGGTGAGCTGACATGCTAAGCATTGTTTTTCACTCCCATAATTAAGTAGACCCACCAGTAGGGAGGTAGATTATCCCCCAATTAAGTAAATAGCCCAGTAGGTAGGAAAGTAATCCACCCATTAAGTAGATGCTGCAGTAGGTAAGTAATAATCCCCCCCCCCTCCCTCCGGCTCTCTGAGAGGAGCGTGTGCTGGGTCGGCATGCGCTCTATTCATTCTCTATGGGAGTGCCGAAGAGACCCGAGTGCAGTACTTCGACATCTCCGGCGCTCCTATACAAATGAATGGAGCGCGTGTTGACCCAGCACAAGTTCCTCTCAGAGAGCCACAGCCTATTCAGGAGATCGCGGCGGTCCCAGTGGATGGACCCGCATCGATCTGACACTTATGCTGTGGATACGCAATAAGTTACTTTTCGCTGCAGTATCCCTTTAAGTAGAAGCCCCCAGTGAATGGGTAAACCCCCCCCCCCCCCAGTACCCAGTAAATACGTAACCCTCCCATTACCTGGATGCACCTAGTAGATGCACCCAGTAGGTAATTCCCCTCCCCCCTATTAGGTAGAAGCTTCCAGTAGGTAGGTCATTTCTTCTATTTGGTCCCCTCCGAAACTAAATAAAAATCGTATTCACCTCCTTCCTCCTCCAATTTTTGCCGTCGCCATTCAGGCTGATACTTTGTGTCGCCTGCAATGATTTAACGTCATTCTGTACCCAGGGCAAAATTTCTACAAGGTGCTGGAAACATTCCTGACTTTTTTGGTCCATATGGGCATGATGGCATTCTCATAGCTGCAGATTTGTCGTCTTCGCATCCTTGATGAGAATCTCTCGTTCTATCACATCCCAACGGTGATCTATTGGATGAGATCTGGTGAGGTCTTTGGAGAGGCCATTGGAGTCCAGTGACCTCATTGTCTTATATGAAATGATGTCATGTGACATGGGGCATTATCCTGCTACACGTAGTCATTAGAAGATGTGTATAGTATGGTCATAAAGGGATGGACATGGTCAGCAACAATACTCAAGTAGGTTGTGGTATTCAAACAATGCTTAGTTGATACTGAGGGACCCAAAGTGTGCCAAGAAGATGACCCCCCGCACCATTACACCCTCACCAGCCTGAATTGTTGATGGTTTGATGGATCCATGCTTTTATGTTGTTCACACCAAATTCTGACCCTGCCATCTGAATTTTGTGTCTGGAATCTAGACTCATCAGACCAGACCATTGGGAGGTATGTATGAAGGATTTTACATTGTTTTGTTCTGATTTGATGCAATTTTCTTTATATGTTACTTTTTGCCACAATCAGTCGCGCCAAATGGTTTAGAACATTATCACTGATTTGACGGTGTAAGTCGGGATTTCAGTTACAATCATGCGTTGGTTTGGAATTCGTTAATTGCGACTTTTCGATTTGGCGCAAATTCACACCAAAAATAAAATGACAGAGAAAATAGCTACAACAATAGAATGTAGAACATTTAAACATTGCCCAACCAAAAAGTGGAAAATGGACCCTGGACAATAAAAGAAGCAACCTGATTGGTTGCTAGGGGAAAGCGCAACACTTTTCCAAGGCAGAGGTCTGGATGAATATCCCCCTCCCTAATGCACAAGTTAAAAACAGCAAAAAAGGCCCTGGCTGTGCGAGCTTTAACTCTGTAAACCAGCCAAAGTCCCAAGGTCAGATTTTAACTCCTTAAGGACCCGGGCTTTTTCCGTTTTTTCATTTTAAATTTTTCCTCCTAAACTTTAAAAAAATCATAACTCTTTAAAATTTTCACCTAAAATTCTATATGATGGCTTATTTTTTGCGTCACTAATTCTACTTTGTAATGATATCAGTAATTTTATCCAAAAATCTACGGTGAAACAGGAAAAAAAAATCAATGTGCGACAAAATTGATGAAAAAACACTATTTTGTAAGTTTTAGGGGCTTCCATTTTTACGCAGTACATTTTTCGGCAAAATTGACACCTTATCTTTATTCTGTAGGTCCATACAGTTAAAATGATCCCCTACTTATATAGGTTGGATTTTGTATCACTTCAGAAAAAAATCATAACTACATGCAGGAAAATTTATACGTTTAAAATGGTCTTCTTCTGACCCCTATAACTTTTTATTTTTCTGTGTTCAGGGCGCTATGAGGGCTCATTTTTTGCGTCGTGATCTGAAGTTTTTAGCGGTACCATTTTTGTTCTGATCAGACTTTTTGATCACTTTTTATTCACTTTAATTCACCACTTTCTTTGTGGTATAAAAAGTGATGAAAAATGCGCTATTTTGGACTTTGGAATTTTTTTGTGCATACGCCATTGACCGCACGCGGTGATACCACATATGTTTATTTTTATTTTTATTTACACAGTTTTTTTTTTTTATTCTTGGAATTGCTGGGTGATTCAAACCTTTATTAGGGGAAGGGATAATTGAAAGGGTTAATGATTTTTTTTACACTTTTCTTATGCAGTATTATAGCTCCTATAGGGGGGGCTATAACATTGCATTAACTGATCTTTTACACTGATTGATGCATCTCCATAGGAATGGATCAATCAGTGTTTTCGGCGATTGATTGCTCAAGCCTGGATCTCAGGCTTGAAGCATTCATTCGGCGTTCGGACAGCACAGGAGAAGGTAAGAAGACCTCCTCCTGTGTTACAGCTGTTCGGGATTCCGCGATTATGCCGCGGCGATCCCGAACAGCTCCCTGAGCTAGCCGGGCACTTTCACTTTAGTTTTTAGCCACGAGGGTCAGCTTTGAGCGCGCGGCTAAAGGGTTAATAGTGCGCGGCACCACCGCGATATGATGCGGGGTCGCCGTGTGACCCCGTGTTATATCGCAGGACCGGGACTCATGACGTGGGTTAAAGGGGTACTCCGCTGCTCAGTGTTTGGAACAAAATGTTTCCGAATGCTTAGAGCCGGCGCCGGGAGCTCGTGACATCATAGCCTCGCCCCCTCATGACATCACGTCAGCCCCCTCAGTGCAAGTCTATGGGAGGGGGTGTGACGGCTGTCATGCCCCCTCCCATAGACTTGCATTGAGGGGGCGGGACATGATGTAATGAGGGGCGGGGCTATGACGTAACGAGCTCCCGGCATCAGTTCTAAGCATTCGGAACATTTTGTTAACTTCCACATAGTCAGAAAGTTCTGCCTGGAATTCTGGGGCAGGAGTCTGCGCCTTTTGTAGGGCTGCATTTGTGCCAAAATTACAAATTTGCATGTGACAATTGATAATTTTGGTGCAACTACACTCCATTTGATGCAAAAAAACATACATAAAATTACAAATTGCAGCACCATTATTGATACATACCCCCCTCCCATTGTTCTTCCAGGCTTTCATTGTACAATTTTGGTGCCTGTGCGAATTGTAGCCTCAGTTTCCTGTTCTTAGCTAGCAAGAGTGACACCCGGTTTGTCTTCTGCTGCTGTAACCCTCATGCTTCAAGGTTGGACATGTTGTGTGTTCAGAGAGGGTATTCTGCATACCTTAGTTGTAATGTGTGGCTGTTTTAGTTATTCTTGCCTGTCCGTCTCGAACCAGTCTGCCCATTCTTCTCTCAACTCAACAAGGCTTTTTTAGTCCACACAGCTGCTGCTTACTGGATATTTTTTCCTCTTTTTCAGAGCATTCTCTATAAACCTTAGATATGGTGTGCATGAAAATTCCAGTGGATTAGCAGTTTATGAAATACTCAGACCAGCCTGTCTGGCACCAACAACCTTGCTACCTTCAAAGTCACTTAAAGGACTGAAAAGAATTTACACTCCGTTGTGCCCGAGCTGCAAAAAAAGAAAAGAGACTTTACGTCACTTTCCTTCGTTCCCCCGTAGCACCGCTACAGCTGTTCGGTCATCCGGTCCGGTCTTCTTCCTTCTTCCATGTGCACGGATTGCCACTCTGCGCTCAGCCACGGCGCGACATCGCTGCAGCTGATGATAGGCTGAGGGCAGTGTGACAATCCGTGCACGTGGAAGAAGACCGGAGGACCGAACAGCTGTATCGGTGCTACGGGGGAACGGAGGAAGGTGAGTTAAAGGGGTACTCCGGCGCTAGGGGATAAGATGTTAGATCGTGGGGAAAAAACAGAGGTGCTGCAGAAGAGATCACGGGGGTCCCCAGCGGTGGGATCTTCCCGATCTAACATGTTATAGGGGATAAGATGTTTAGCGCCGGAGTACATCTTTAAAGTTTCTTTTCTTTTTTTTTACAACCCGGGCACAACGGAGTGGAAATTCTTTCCAGTACACTACTCCTTTAAAGGGGTACCCCGGTGCTCCAGCGTTCTGAACATTTTGTTCAGAACGCTCTGAGCCAGAGGCCGTAAATGTGAAGTCACGGCCATGCCCCCTTTTGACATCAGGCCACACCCCATCCATTCATGTCAATGGGAGGGGGCGTGCCAACTGACACGCCCCCTCCCATAGACATGAATGGAGGGGGCGTGGCCATGACTTCACGACTACTGCCACAGGAACCTGGCTTTTGTTCAGAATGCCGGGTGCTCCTGGAGAACACGGGGGCCCCAGCAGCGGGACTCCCCTGATCAGACATCTAATAAGATGTCTGGCAGCGGAGTACCCCTTCAAATCTCCTTTCTTTCCCATTCTGGTTTGTACTTGAGCAAGTTGTCTTTACCACATCTACATGCCTTAATGCACTGAGTTGCTGCCGTGTGATTGGCTGATTAGCTACTAGTGTTAACAAGCAATTGAACAGGTGTACCTAACAAAGTGGCCAGTGGGTGTACGAGATCCACATCCTAAATCTGACCAAAACCCAGCAGAACAGGATATTGCTATAGGGCGCCTGCACTTTTTCTTGGGTAAAAGGGAAGGCTACGTTCCCAATAGTGGCCCTGATTTATCAATCAGCCTGAAACCCTAATTGTCTGTTTTTCCCACAACAACCAATCACAGCTCAGCTTTCATATATTAACCCCTTAAGGACCAGGCCCATTTAGGCCTTAAGGACCAGACCAATTTTATTTTAGCATTTTCATTTTTTTCCTCCTCTTTTATACTCTCTTATATTTCCATCCACAGACCCATATGAGGGCTTGTTTTTTGCATCACCAATTGTACTTTGTAACTACATCACTTATTTTACCATAAAATGTACGGCGCAACCAAACAAATATTATTTATGTGGGAAAATTGAAAAGAAAACCGCAATTTAGCAAATTTTGGAAGGTTTTGTTTTCACGCTGTACACTTTCCGGTAAAAACCAATTAGATTGCTTGTTTCATTTTTAACAAGGCCTCTGAACAGTGAA
The DNA here is from genome assembly GCF_029499605.1 of Hyla sarda. Lineage (NCBI taxonomy): Eukaryota > Metazoa > Chordata > Amphibia > Anura > Hylidae > Hyla > Hyla sarda. Next base: position 26,453,280 of record NC_079200.1, read on the forward strand.
AGAAGCGATCTGATTGGTTGCTATGGGCAACTGGGCACCTTTTCCTTTGCACAGGTTTTGATAAATCTCCCCATGTTCCTGGGATACAAAATGGAGCCACCCTCACCTGGTGTCCAAAGGAGCTGCTAGTCCTCACACAGGTAAAGATTAGTACAGTACCACAGTATACAGTAGGGAGGCGCTACTAGACACCAAATCAGTGCATGGGGTCTTACCAATGGATGCCCACTGGTCAGATCTTCCAGGCATTCAGACGAGCCACGGATCCGGACTGTTCATAGTATTTTATGTTGAGTATGGTGTCAAGTTACATTGGTCCACGAAAGACCATTTTATGTTAAAAATATTGTGAACTGAGGCCATTGTAACTTGAGGGTTCACTATGTAGGAACTGCCTGCTCAGGTATTCACTGGCTCAGGTGGGTTACTGCAGGGATTGGGTAAACAGGCGCTTCCTGCAGAGTCAGCACATAATCAGTGGAGAGGACAAGGGACCGGGCGCTTTTGGAATGGAAGAGGCTGGGGATTAAGGCAGGTGAGTATGGTTTTTTTTTGGCGGCATTTTTTAAACAACAGAAAGCCAATTCTCAGAAAACCCTTTAAAGGAAAACTGTCATCAGTGTCACCGCACTAACCTGCTGCTACAGGCAGGTAGTGCGGGGGACACTGATGACAACCATACTTACGTGTCCGTGATCCGCGCTACCGTTGTTCCGGTATCTTCACTTGTCCGTTTGGCCGGCAGGCTTGGGGAATGGACGGAGCTTTGTGACGTCACTGCTGCTGTTTATCTGCTGGGCCCTGCTGCGAGCAGGCCTCTAGGGAAACAGCATTAGTGACGTCACAAAGCTCCGTCCATGCCCCAAGCCTACGGAGGGAACATATGAAGAAAACGGATGCACCCCAGGTAAAAATTTATATTAATGTGCATAAAGAAGCCAAGGAAAGATGGAAAAATCTCCAAAAGGCATCAAATTACAGATTAGACATTCTTATAATATGTCAACAAAAGTTAGATTTTATTTCCATTATTTACACTTTCAAAATAACAGAAAACAAAAAAATGGTGTCTGCAAAAGTTTGGGCACCCTGCAGAGTTTATAGCATGCACTGCCCCCTTTGCAAAGCTGAGACCTGCCAGTGTCATGGATTGTTCTCAATCATCATCTGGGAAGACCAGGTGATGTAAATCTCAAAGGTTTACAATCAGCACCATGGGTTCTTCTAAGCAGTGTTCTAGAAATCTGAAACTGAAAATAGTTGACGCTCACAAAGCTGGAGAAGGCTATAAGAAGATAGCAAAACGTTTTCAGATGTCAATATTCTCTGTTGAAAATGTAATTAAGAAATGGCAGTCATTGGGAACAGTGGAGGTTAAAGCAAGATCTGGAAGACCAAGAAAATTATCCGACAGAACAGCTCACAGGATTGTGAGAAAAACAATTCAAAACCCACGTTTGACTGCACAATCCCTCCAGAAAGATCTGGCAGACACTGGAGTTTTGGTACATTATTCCACTATAAAGAGATACTTGTACAAATATGGTCTTCATGGAAGAGTCATCAGAAGAAAATCTCTTCTACGTCCTCACCACAAAAATCAGCGTTTAAACTTAGCAAATGAACGTTTAGACACGCCTGATGCATTTTGGAAACAAGTTCTGTGGACCAATGAGGTTAAAATTTAACTTTTTGGCCGGAATGAGCAAAGGTACGTTTGGAGAAGAAGGGGAACAGAATTTAATGAAAAGAACCTCTGTCCAACTGTTAAGCATGGGGGTGGATCAATCATGCTTTGTGGTTGTATTGCAGCCAGTGGCACAGGGAAAATCTCACAAGTAGAAGGAAAAATGGATTCAATAAAATTTCAGCAAATTTTGGATGCTAGCTTGATGCCATCTATGAAAAAGCTGAAGTTAAAGAGAGGATGGCTTATACAAATGGATAATGATCCTAAACACACCTCAAAATCCATGGGGGGTTACATCAAGAGGCGTAAACTGAAGGTTTTGCCATGTCCTTCACAATCTCCTGACCTCAACATAATTGAAAATCTATGGATAGACCTTAAATTGGCACTGTCACCAACTTTATTTTTTGATATGTCGTAGTACTTATGTACTACAACATATCTCTAATATACTTTTATTATATTTTTTTTTCATTAAAAAGGTTTAATTTATATTTAAAAACCGGCCACTGAAAAAGGACTGATTTTGGAGTGGCAATCAGTCCTTTTTCAGTTAGGCTGCACCTGCTCCCTGCCTGTCAATCAGACAGGCGGGAGCGAGCGCATTGGCTCCCCGGCCACTGGCTGGGAGGCCACTACTCCCGCACATCGTTGCCGCCGCTGTCCCTGCACGCCCGTTGCCAGACTCTGCAGTAACTGCAAGTTTAATGAGGGAACGGGCTAGTGCCGTAGCGGGGGGGGGGGGGTTTGGGGGGGGGGGGGGTAACGGGCTAGCAAAAAAAAAAATAGGATGGTGGGAACTACCCTTTAAAAGAGCAGTGCGTGACAGACAGCCCAGAAATCTTAAAGAACTGGAAGACTTTTGTTAGGAAGAATGGGCAAAGATACCTCAAACAAGAATTTAAAGACTCTTGGCTGGCTAGAAAAAAGTGTTTACAAGCTGTGATACTCGCCAAAGGGGGCAGTACAGGATATTAACTCTGCAGGGTGCCCAAACTGTTGCAGACGCCATTTTTTTGTTTTCTGTTATTTTGAAAGTGTAAATGATGGAAATAAAATCTAACTTTTGTTGACATATAAGAATGTCTAATCTGTAATTTGCTGCCTTTTGGAGATTTTTTCATCTTTCCTTGGCTTCTTTATGCACATTAGTGCGGTGACACTGATGACAGTTTTCCTTTAAAGGGGTATTCCAGTGGAAAAAAAATGCCTCATATCAGCTGGCTCCAGAAAGAGCAGGAGCAAATCCCCATAGCAAACCTCTCCTGCTCCGGACAATTTCTAACATGGACAGAGGTGTCAGCAGAGAGCACTGTGGTCGGACTGAAAAGAACTACACAACTTCCTCTGTAGTATACAGCAGCTGATAAGTACTGGAAGTAATAATATAGAAGTAATTTACAGGTCTGTTTAACTTTCTGGCACCAGTTGATTTTCATTTTTTTCCCACTGGAGTACCCCTTTAAATGTCTCTGGACAAAACCTTTAAGCCCCTCATTTAGGTTGCTGGTGGCTGTTGTTTAGCTGGCCAACCTGGCTCATTGTGTATTCCCTTGCTTATTAATGTACAACTTGTGTCCTTGGCTTTCATTAAAGGGTACTCCGCTCCCCAGCGTCCGGAACATTGAGTTCCTGAACACTGTGGGCGGGCTTCCGTGTTCACGCCCGCCCCCTCGTTAGTTCACGCCCCGTCATGTGACTTCACATTCCGCACACAGTGTTCAGGAAGTCAATGTGTGAGGTGGAAGTTTGCGGACGCTGGGGAGCGAAGTAACCCTTTAAGGGGGCAGGGGATTCACATACTTAAGCCAAAACCAGGAGAAACCGACAAAGATAATAGATAAAAGGGAAGAATCTTCAACTATTTTGGACCCAATCCTAATTTTGGCTAAATACCAAACATAATATTACCTGTGAACCCTTTTAAAGTTGCAGAAAGTTTTACACACACTAAAACACATGCTCCGGCCAGTCATACAACCTCATAAACTATAGAGCAGTGGTCTTCAACCTGCGGACCTCCAGATGTTGCAAAACTACAACTCTGCAACATCTGGAGGTCTGCAGGTTGAAGACCACTGCTATAGAGCAACAATGCCCCAGAGTTCTGCTGCCCTCTGCTGGTTGTCTCCGGTAAAACTAGTAACATCTCTGGGGTCTGGCTTCCTGGAAGTCCATTGTTGTTCTGCACAGATCAGTTCAGAGAGACACAATTCATGCTGGCGGTACAGTGATCCCTCAACTTATAATGGCCTCAACATACAATAGTTTCAACATACAATGACCTTTTGTGGACCATTGTAAGTTGAAACCAGACTTAACATACGATGACAATCTGGACAAAGACAGTCCAGATCTGTGAAACTTGTCAATGGCCAAGAGAACTGACCAATCAGAATGGGCAATTTACTGGTAAAACCCCTGTATTACTGAAGCGTATGCACTGACTGATGTCTGGTAGCGCCCCCTACAGTACAGAGAGGTATGACATGCTCTGTACACTTTACCTGTACCAGGGTTACCTGCTTCTTTGGACACCAGGTGAGAGTGACTCCATGTTACTTTTTTAGGACACTGTGTACTGTACAGGACCCCGAAGAAGCTCCTGTCCTCTACATAGACCAGTGTTTCCCAAGCAGGGTGCCCCCCAGCTGTTGCAAAACTACAACTCCCAGCATGCCCGGACAGCCTTTGGCTGTCCGAGCATGCTGGGAGTTGTAGTTTTGCAACAGCTGGAGGCTCCCTGCTTGGGAAACACTGACATAGACAGTGATTTACAGCTCCCAGCAGATCTTTATTACTTTTATATGTAAGGATTTGCTTTATCTCTATTAGTTATCTTCTTATTTTTCTTTAATTCTCCCTTTTTCCTATTTTTGAATGACATTTTGGTGGCATTAGAACCAATTACCAGGTTTCCATAGAGTTCTGGTCTCAACATACAATGGTTTCAACATACAATGTTCGTCCTGGAACCAATTAATATTGTAACTTGAGGGACCACTGTACAGTTGGCACGGAAACTGTACGACATCCAGGGAATCCCGCGCACGAGCCTTTTTCTGATGAACGGGACTTGTTCACAGAATTTGCTAGGTGACGTATGGCGGCCTCGGCAACTGTACAACCCAGCGTGACCACCGGACTGATCTGTGCAGAATGGGTGGGAGACCAGTGGCAATGAGTGGGATTATAGTAATATAGGATGAGAGCTTCTCTGGGGATTTTATGAATCTGATACATTCTATTAGAAAGGATTCTAGTTACAAGTAAGTTTTTCCTTGTTATGTTGAACTTGGAGGAATATGTTTTATACTGTGCCCACTAAGCCAATCTAAAAGTGATCCAAAATAAAAAATACCAAATCCCAGAATTGTTTATATTAATTACATCACATAAAAAATGGAAAGTAATAAATATAAACAATTCTGGTATTTGGTATTTTTTTTTATTTTGGATCACTTTTAATTTGGCTTAGTGGGCACAGTATAAAATTCATATATGGGACATAGTGTATAATTCATTTATTGGTGCACAGTAATATAATTAATTCATATATGGGGCACAGTATGTAGGTAATTCATGTGAGTACAGTTTAAAATTACAGTATATATAAGGGGACACTGGCACAGTATATAATTCATATATGGGGCACTGTATATATTTGTATATGTGGGCACAGTGTATAATTAACTATATATGAGGCACAGTATAGAAGTAATGTATCTATATGGGCACAGTATATCATTCATTTATGGGGACACAGTATATAAATTAGCAAATCCTAAGAAAGAAGTGGCACTTTACATCATGTGCTTGGTTTTAACGTAACTTTATTCTTTCATGAGTTATTTACAAGTTTCTGACCACTTATAAAATGTGTTCAATGTGCTGCCCATTGTGTTGGATTGTCAATGCAACCCTCTTCTCTATATACTGCTATATACTACTATATACACCGCAGGAGAAATGCTAGCACATGCTTCCAGTATCCGTATACACTGCTATATACTACTATATACACCGCAGGAGAAATGCTGGTACAGGCTTCCAGTATCCGTATACACTGCTATATACTGCTATATACACCGCAGGAGAAATGCTAGTATAGGCTTCCAGTATCCGTATACACTGCTATATACTACTATATACACCGCAGGAGAAATGCTAGCACAGGCTTCCAGTATCCGTATACACATATATTTAAAGCGCGGAAATTTTTTTAAGGGCAAGAGGGGTGTTAGGAGTAGTTAGAGTTAGAATCTTAATCTAAGTTAGTTCAGAAAATAAAATAACACCATAGTATTATACAATATGTGTTTTACGTTATGCGCTCCGGCCGCACACGCTGGCTGTGAGCGAATGGTGCCTTTACCTGCTGCTGCCAGCGGGGCTGGGAATCGCATCGCGGGACGTGTCCGCATGCGAGCCCCAGTCCGTCACTCACCGGGTGTTTCTCCTGCATCTGCCTCTGCTCCGGCGCGCGTGTCCCCGTCCCCTAGGGCGCGTGCATGCCGGTGCTTTAAGATTTAAAGGGCCAGTGTGCTCATTAGTGTAATTCACCTGTGGCTCATTGATGAATTCCTCCACCCTCCTCACTTCCCTGCCGGATCTTTGTTGCCTTGAGCTTGAGAGAAAGCATTCCTGTTTTTGCGTTGCTGTGTATCTGATCCTTTGCTCCGTGACCTGACCTTGCTCCTTGCAGCCTGCCTACTGACCATTTGCTACGTTCCTGTCTATGCTACTGTGCCGCCTGCCCTAACCTTCTGCTATCCTGACTACGAGCTGCCTTATTCCTCCTGTACCTCGCATCTCCTCAGCCGTCTGTGTGGTTGAGCCGTGCCAGGGGTAGCGACCTGGGTGCTGCCTGCCGCAGCAATTCCGTCCCACTTTGCGGCGGTCTCTTGTGAAAACCAGTGGCACCTTAGACTCCGCTCCCTGGTACGGTCCGAGTCTTCTGCCACACAGGTCCAGCAGATCCACAGCCACCGCGGTTCCTGTCTTCTGAAACATGAGTGTTACAATGTGTACGTACATTATCGTTAATAAGTCTATAAATTCGGGGCAGCACCAGATGTAAACAAAAATAATGGCCAATGATCTGCAATGCACATGGAGGAAGATCACAACATAATATTGTTTGTAAATAATCTAACTGCGCAATGATGTCATAGAGTGTGAAACACAACTCGCGTGCTCCCGGCCAGTATGGGGCAAAATTCATATATGGGCACAGTTTAAAAGTTATTCATATATGGGTACACAGTGTATAATTAATTTATTTATGGGGCATATATGTGGGAACAATATCTATATAATGCATTGTGTATAACTAAAAAGAAAATGACAGCTGGTTCACCCGCACTAAACCCAATACACAGGGTCATATTCAGAGGGTACAGTGTCTGGCAGGGTTGTATTCAGGGTAGCACAGTGTCTAGCAGTGTACATTTCAGAGGATACAGTGTCTTGCAGAGTTAAGAGGTCACAGTGTGTGGTAGAGTTATTTTTATAGGGTACAGTGTGTGGCAGTGTGATATTCTTTATTCATATAAAAGATGATGATCTGCTGACAAAGTAAGGAACCAGTAATGACAAAGTGAGAAACCTGCTGACAAAGTAAGGAGCCAATAATGTCTGGGTGAGAAACAAATAAGGATGCATTTTGAAGAATTCATGGCGGTCTGGACCAGATGAAGAAGAAATGGAAAGATGACAGAGAAGACGTCAACTGTGAGTCACTGAAATCATTGTGTTTATCAGTGCTTTAGTTAGGGTACATTCACAGTTTCCATTTAACGTATTAAATGTGAACATGGTATATTTGATTATTACCGTAGAAGAAAAAATGTACCACAACTAATTTTGTTCAGAAGACAGAGCCGGAGACAGAGCCAGAGACCGTGACAGGACAGGACACACCCAACCCTCGGGTAATGTCATGCCTGGCCCCTTCCATTCATGTCTATGGGAGGGGGCATGTCGGCCAACACGCCGTCTCCCATAGACATGAATGAAGGGGGCGTGGTCGTGATGTCATGACCATTGCCGTAGGAACCCAGCATTTGTTTAGAACGCTGGGTGCAGCAGGAGATCCCGGGAAACCCCAGCAGCGGGACCCCCGCAATCAGACATCTTATCCCCTATCTATTGGATAGGGGATAAGATGTCTAGCAGCGGAGTACCCCTTTAAATTTCACATCTGATAAAAGCCATGTCAACCACATTGTGGATTCCAAATAAAAACAACAGGATTTGGATTCCACATCTGCATGAAAAGCCTCTGAGTACATATTCTGCTAGATTTACTTAGATTCACTCATACACCATTTCTCACAGTACTCTTCTGGTGTTTTTCTTTTGACAGCCTTTTTCTTTTTTCAAGAAAAAAGCTATTGTCATATATTACTTTGTGTTAAAGGGGTACTCTGGCCCTAAGATGTCTGATGGCGGCACTGGGGATCCCCGCAATCTCTCATACAGACACCCACATTTGGCGGCTGCAGGGTCTGAAGGGTCACGACTACGGGGCCAGAGTATCCTGCCGACACGCCCCCTCCCATAGACTTGCATTGAGGGGGTGGGGCGGAGTTGGGATGTCACAATACTATAGTAGTGACCCTTCAGATACGGAGTGATCATCTCTCTGTGCAGCTGCCAAACGTGGGGGTCCCCAGCGGCGAAACCTCCGAGATCAGACATCTTAGGTTTAGACATCCTGTCATGCACTGCAGGACCCGGCTGCCATCAGCGATCACGCCAATGTCCGCCATTAACACCTCAGATGCCGTGATCAATGTAGATCAAGGCATCTGCAGCAATGCGCACATTTATATGTGCCGCGGGGATCCGATCATCTAAGTTGGCAGCCGGAGGTCCCCTCATCTGCCTCCGGCTGTCTCTTGGGGTCAAAATTTTATGTTAATGATCCTGTACGATGAACGGCGTAAACATAAAAAATAAAAAAAGTCCCAAATTGCTGCTTTTTTTTGTCACATTTTATTCCAATTTTTTTTTTTTAGAAAAAGTGATTTCAAATTTTCAGATTTACAGATCACGGCGCAAAAATGAGCCCTCATGCCATCCCATATATGGAAAAATGAAAAGTTATAGGTCGTCAAAATAGGGCGATTTTAAACATACTGATTTTGTACAAAAAGTTAGAGATTTTTTTTAAGCGGTACAATAATAGAAAAGTATGTAACCATGGGTATCATTTTTATCGTATTGACCCACAAAATAAAGAAAACATTTCATTTGTACCGTAAACTGTACAGTGTGAAAACGAAATTCTCCAAAATTTGCACAATTGTGGTTTTCATTTAAATTTCCTCCCTAAAAAAATAATTTTTGGGGTTCGCCGTACATTTTATGGAAAAATGAGAGGTGTCATTACAAAGTACAATTGGTCACACAAAAAACAAGCCCTTATATGGGTCTGTACATGGAAATATAAAAAAGTTAGGGATTTTAGAAGGCGAGGAGGAAAAAACAAAAATAAAATTGGCCTGGTCCTTAAAGGGGTATTCCAGGAAAAAAATTTTTTAAATATCAACTGGCTCCAGAAAGTTAAACAGATTTGTAAATTACGTCCGGCACCAAGGTATGAGGTAAAAAAGGCTTGTCTTTATTTATTCCACAGCAGGATACATACAGATAAAGATGTCTGACGCGTTTCGCCTTTTGCAGGGCTTAATCGTAGACGATTAAGCCCTGCAAAGGGCGAAACGCGTCAGACATCTTTATCTGTATGTATCCTGCTGTGGAATAAATAAAGACAAGCCTTTTTTACCTCATACCTTGGTGCCGGACGGAGTTCTTTCAAGCATAAGGAGTTGCTGGAAGCGGTGCCGGCAGTCCGCAGCACAGGTGCAAGAGGTGTCCGGAGCTGGTGAGAGCGGTATCCATATCCCTTTAGATTTGTAAATTACTTCTATTAAAAAATCTTAATCCTTCCTGTACTTGTTAGCTGCTGAATACTACAGCGGAAATTCTTTTCTTTTTGAAACACAGAACTGTCTGCTGACATCACGAGCACAGTGCTCTCTGCTGACATCTCTGTCCATTTTTGGAACTGTCCAGAACAGCATATGTTTGCTATGGGGATTTCCTTTTACCCTGGACAGTTCCTAAAAATGGACAGAGAGGTCAGCAGAGAGCACTGTGGTCAGGACATCACAGGAAATGCATTTCTTTTTTGGATTTCTCTTTAGTATACAGCCCCTAAAAAGTACTGGGAAGAATTAAGATTTTTTAATAGAAGTGATTTACAAATCTGTTTAACTTTCTGGCACCAGTTGATTTAAAAAAAATAAAAATAAAAAAAAAAGGTTTCCACAGGAGTACCCCTTTAATGCAGATTTTTGTGTAATGGAAAACCTGCTACACAAGTGTGTTTTGTCTCAAAAACAGTGGCTGTTTAAAAGAAAAAATGTTAATAAAAAAATTGACCCTCATTTACTAAAGGTAATCCAATGTTAAGTGTGCCAGAACAAATTACAAAAACCTGACCAACACTCCGTTTTACTCAGAAAACCCCGAAAAAGCATGGCTAAGGCTGCTTTCACACTACGAGCATTCATCCGTTATTAAATGTCCGTTTTCTGTGTAAAAACGGACATTTAATAACAGATGAAATAAAGGGTAATAACGGCTGAATAAATATTCATCCGTTAAGACCCGTTATCCCTCATGTATGGCCGAACACCTCTGCCTACAGACTCCCACAGCTGGGACTACTACTACTACCATCATGGAACAGACTGCGGGAGTCTGCAGACAGCTGGGGAGGCTACATTAATGCTTGTACTACAACCCCCATCATGGAACAGACTCTGAGACCCTTCTGAGACCCAATGCGATCAAAAGTTATTAAACAGGGGAGCGGGCGGCATGTTCCGCAACCCTGCGATGTATCAGTGTGTTTTAACTTTCATTTTTGAATCCCCGCGGGAGCTCTGAATGGCCGATCAGGGCTCTCAGCGAGAGATTGAAAAATGAACTTTGAGAGTAGCAGGGGCCAAAGAGCACTATAGGCTATATGTCTGCCCCCCCCTGCAGCGCTATATATCTTGCCCGCCACAGTGCTCTTTGGCCCCTGCTACTCTCAAAGTTCATTTTTCAATCTCTAGCTGAGAGCCCTGATCGGCCATTCAGGGCTCCTGCGGGGGATTCAAAAATGAAAGTTAAAACACACTGATACATCGCAGGGTTGCGGAACATGCCGCCCGCTCCCCTGTTTAATAACTTTTGATCGCATCGGGTCTCAGAAGTGAAACCCGGTGCGATCAATCCCTCAGCCCCTGCACTACAACCCCCATCATTGAACAGAGGCTGTTCCATGATGGGGGTAGTAGTACAAGCACTAACTATTGTAGCCTCCCCAGCTGTCTGCAGACTCCCGCAGCCAGGGAATTACTACTCCCATCATGGAAACAAGTCTGTTCCATGATGGGAGTAGTAGTCCACCCTCAGCACTGCAAGAGTCTGCTGATGTCACCTCTTCTGAGCATGCTCAGAAGTAATAACAGATATAATAAACTGTGTGCAAACGGATGACATAAAGGCTCATCCGTCAGCCATAGACTTCAATGTTAAAAATAATGGCCGTTAATTTACCCGTTTCTTGAGACGGAAGAAAAATTAGCACATGTGCCGTTATTTCTTCCGTCACAACTAACGGCCGTTATTCATGACGGACTATAACGGGTCATAAAGGATAATCAAAAAATCCCATAGACTTTAATGGGATTCTTTAACGGACGTTTACCAGGGCTTTTGTAACGAATGTTTGTAACGGATGAATTTTTATAGTGTGAAAGCAGCTTTACCTACAGATCCATACAAGGGCTTGTAGTAGGACAGGACAGAACTTATAACAAATTATTCAATACTACAGAAACAATGGTTCAGATTTACTGTCACAAATGGGACAGAATTCTGCAATTTGTGTTTGTATTTCCCTGATGATACTCCAGTTATTTGCTTATATTTTGTTGTAAACAGAGAATATATGTTTTTATTGGTATTTAAAGGGGTATTCCAGGAATTTTTTTTTTGACTTTGCTACAGGGGCTGTAAAGTTAGTGTAGTTCATAATATAGTGTCTGTACCTGTGTGTGACGGTTTTCTCACAATTCTTCTGTGATTTTCACCCCAATATTTATTTTTATCAGCATACAAAATGACTGTTGTCTCTGATTTTTCCCAGGTTGCAATGTGGCCAAGACCTGACATCACTAGTCAGCTGATGACAGGGAGCCTGCCTGCTTCAACCGGTGGAGAGATCAATCTGCAACTAATGCAACAGCTGTAGGCACCCTGACTGAAAACCACAGGCCTGCAGCTCATTTATGTTTCAATGGGTGGGGTGGCTGATGTGTGGGAGGGAGGAACATTGAATTATGGGATTTGTAGTCAAAAAAAGAAAAGTCAAACAGGAAATACAAGTTCACAAAATGCTAGCCACAGTGTTATGGTAATCTCACAGCATAGCCATTTAGCCCCAAGACAAGCGCAGATCCTTCCTAAGCATGTCCATTACTGTCTGCCAGGTACGTACTAATGTCACCTTATGGTGGAGAACCCCTTTAATAAAGAATTGTCATACTTTAACAAGAGGTGGTGAACACATTTTCTGCTTTTTGAGTTGTTATTGTCTATTATTTTTATATGTGTTACAGCGATTGTTTTGGTTTGGTCTTTTTTCTTTACAGTTCAGGTAAATACGGCTGAAGATGATACCTTCCTCGGTTACAGATCATCTTATTTATGGTGACTTAAACCACAAAGGGTAATTTCCTTTTACTTTGAATCATTTTTTTTGTACTGGGAAAGAAGATCACAATAATGTGCTGTGTCAGTGGAGTATATTGGATGGTAAAAAAATAATAATAATCTTAGTTACGAAAAGAAACCTGATGTGGTAGTGAAGTCACAGCGAACACGAGACTTGTGGGTGGCCCTTACTGAGCTATACCGGAAAAAAGTAGTGTGGAAAGCTTCATATGGCAAAGAAGGACATTTGTAAGAAAATGGAGGAGATTGTAGCACACTAATAGAACAAAACTATTTACTATCATTTTATGTCTATTTTAAGTCATTGCTGCCCCATTGTGTATGTTATGCACTTTATGTCACTTTCAGTGGCGTTGCTAGGGTTGGTGTCACCCGGTGCGGTAGAAAATGGTGTCACCCCCATACATTCCCCCCCTCAGTAAGTTTTTAGCTTATTGTGACAGACACCACTGTTGTAGCGCGTTGTGAGAAATTCCAGTATAATAATCAGATATACCAGCTGCCACAGAATGGGAAAGTGTTAAAGAAGTTTTCACCATTTAAATATACAGCTCCCAGAATTACTTAAAGGGGTACTCCACTGGAAAACATTTACTTTTATATCAACTGGGGGTACTCCACTGGAAAACATTTACTTTTATATCAACTGGTGCCAGAAAGTTAAACAGATTTTTAAATTACTTCTATTTAAAATCTTAATGCTTACAGTACTTATATAAGCTGTTGTATTCTCCACAGGAAGTTGTGTAGTTCTTTCCAGTCTGTCCACAGTGCTCTGTCTGTCCATGTTAGGAACTGTCCAGAGCAGGATAGGTTTGCAAGGGGGATTTGCTCCTACTATGGACAGTTCTTGACATGGAAAGAGGTGTCAGCACAGAGCACTGTGGTCAGACAGAAAATAAATTAAAAAAGAAAAGAACTTCCTGTGAATCACTTATACAGCAGCTAATAAGTACTGGAAGGATTAAGATTTTTAAGTAGAAGTAATTTATAAATCTGTTTAACTTTGTAGCACCAGTTGATTAAACATTTTTTTTTTCCTGTAGAGTACCCCTTTGAGCAGTGGTGAGGTTATGCTGGGAGTTGTAGTTTCACTCATCATAACTGTAGAACTGACAAGTGACTACAGCTCTGATAGGACATAGAGAGGAGAATGTACAATGGTATCAGTGACTACAGGTGACGTCTTCTCTATAGTGAGGAGAATACACAATGATATCAGTGACTACAGGTGACGTCTTCTCTATAGTCTTCCCTTATCTAATTCAGATGGTACATACCGCCTGGTCCAGCTAAATGTTCTCTCTGCAGAATGTGACGCCCAGACGTCTCCTCACTATGTCAGCGCATTCTCATCCTCTATATGAAAACAATAATTATTATAAACCTGCCAGACACTGTATCCTCTAAATATAATACTACTATACACTATACTCTTTGATTATAAACCTTCCATACACCATACCCACTGAATATAATACTACCACACACTGTACATTCTGAATACCAACACATACTGTACACTCTGAATATAAATATGCCACATACTGTACCCTCTGAATATACCGCCACACACTGTACCCTCTGAATATAAATCTGCCACATACTGTACCCTCTTAATATAAATCTGCCACATACTGTACCCTCTGAACATACCGCCACACACTGTGCCCTCTGAATATAAATCTGCCACATACTGTACCCTCTGAATATAAATCTGGTGGTGTTGCTAGTTGATGATGGGGGTGCTAGTACTAGGGAGGTGTTGCTGGAGGATGATGAGGGTGCTACTGGCCATCCCCCCTGGCAGTATCACCCCCATCGTCCATCGGCAGGATCATCCTTCTGGCAGGAGCACCCCCATCATCCACCATCAGGATCTGCTGATGGAGGTGCTGCTGCTGGGGGGGGGGGTTGCTGGTGGATGATGAGGGTGCTACTGCCAGGGGGGGGGGGGGGAGCATTAGGTAGGCAGCAGTTCCCCCACTTAAGGTAGGTAGCAGTTCCCCCACATTAGGTAGGTAGCAGTTCTCCACATTAGGTAGGTAGCAGTTCCCCCACATTAGGTAGGTAGCAGTTTCCCCACATTAGGTAGCATAGATTCCCCACATTTGGTACCAGTTACCCCACATTAGGTAGTAATTTCCCCACATTAAGTAGCACAGATTCCACACATTAGGTAGCACAAATTCCACACATTAGGTAGCACAGATTCCACACATTAGGTAGAAGTTTCTCCACATTAGGTAGCACAGAATCCCCACATTAGGTAGCAGTTTTCCCACATTATGTAGCAGCCTTCGCACATTAGGTAGCAATTTTCCAACATTAGGTAGCAGTTTCCCCACATTAGGTAGCATAGATTCCCCACATTTGGTAGTAGTTTCCCCCCATTAGGCCGCAGGTTCCCTTGCATGTTCCCCACAATAGGTCAAAGTCTCCCCACATTAGATCGCTGGTTCAAACAAACCCCCCCTCCCCCACACAAAAAAAAAACACACCCACACAACACAGAGACACACACACACACAGATAGATAGAGAGAGAGACACACACACACACTCACAGACAGAGACACACACTCACAGAGTCACACACACAGAGTCACACACACACAGAGTCACACAAAGACAGAGAGCCACACACAGAGATTGCAACAGACACACACAGTCACACACACAGAGAGACACACACTCACAGACACACACACAGTCACACACAGACAGAGACACACAAACAGAGAGAGACAGACACTCACTCACCCATCCAGCGCAACGCTCCTTCTCTCTGGTCGCTCTGCGAGTGACGTCACGTCCTCCTGCGCCGGCCCTGCGGAGGGACGTCGGACCGGCGCAACAGAAGACGTGGGGGCGCAGGCCGGTTCACTGTGCAGGTGACGGGGGGGTGTGCTAGTACGGAGACGCAACAAGTGAGGACCGGGGGGGGGATGCTCTTACAGAGGCAGCGCAAGTGGGGGCCGTGGGGGGCTGCCAGTATGGAGACAGGCAGCGCAACTGAGGACCGGTGGCGTACCTCCTGGTGTCACCCCATCAGGATGGTGTCACCCGGTGCGGGCCGCACCCCCCACACCCCGGTCGCAACGCCGCTGGTCACTTTTAAGACTTAAAGGGGTATTCCGTCCCTAGACATTTTATGTCTGATCGCAGGGGTCCTGCTGCTGGGGATCTCCATGCTGCACCCGGCGTTCGTTTGGAGCCTCGGGTGCAGTGCCGGAGGCTCGTGACGTCATGGCCGCTCCCCGCTCGCAATGTCATGGTCACACCCCCTCAATGCAAGTCTATGGGAGGGGGTGTGATGTCACGAGCCTCCGCCCTGCATCGCCAGTCATCCAGCACGGTGTACCCCTTTAATATATCTGCACCAAACCTGATCTGGTTTGTGGAATCTTCTGGAACCTCTGTCTGGTTCTAAAGGCATAAACTGCTGTCTAGAGCTCATGCCTGATGGGTGGTAGCCATGATGCTGGTGGGTGTCATGTAATGCTACTTGGATTTGCTGGGTGGTCACCTGCTGGTAATAGCTCTAGTCTAGACGCCATAGGCTAGGTTCACATCTGCATCAGAGGCTCCTGGGGGGGGGCTCCGGGTCTGATTACCGGAGACCACAGGGCCGACGGCGTGTGACGTCACGCCTCCGCCCCCTTGTGACGTCACGCTCCGCCCCTCAATGCAAGCCTACGGGAGGGGGCGTGATAGGGGACGGAGCGTGAGGTCACACGGGGGCGGAGGCGTGACGTCACACGCCGCCGGCCCCTTGATCGACAGTAATGAGACCCGGAGCGATTACAAACGGGGTGCCGCGTACAAGATCACGGAGGTCCCTAGCGGAGGAACTCCCGCGATCAGGCATCTTATGCCCTATCCTTTGGATAGGGGATAAGATGTCTAAGCACCGGAGAATCCCTTTAAGCAGCAGCACAACTAAGAAGCATCTTGGATGTACAGCATATACTGCAGGGGTCAAGTCCTGTGGAAAAAAAGTGCAGGAACTCACCCAAGATTTCCACCCAAGGGCTGGCCCTGCAGAACTCCTGCTAATAGGAATGGTGTTCCTGCTCTGGAAAAAGTGCAGGAACTCAGTTCCCTCGCGTTCCTGCAGGACTTGAGCCCTGATATACTGTATGTCTACGGTATACTAGACAATAAATTACATCTGCACTGACCGCTGGATACAGGACTCGATGCTCCTATCTGGAGAAAGCCGGCGGACCGGGGCTGCAGGCGTGCGTGGGCGCTCAGAGCGCCCACGCAAGCCTGCAGCCCCGGTCCGCCGGCTTTCTCCAGATAGGAGCATCGAGTCCCGTATCCAGCGGTCAGTGCAGATGTCTTATATTGTCTAGTATACCGTAGACATTTGAGGCTTTTCTTTGCCTTATATCCCAGCACCACCACATGACTTCCAAATGAACCCCCCCATACAAACACACAATCGTGCAACCTTTCTTTTGATGACCAAATTAGTGGGGAGTCCTGGCTGCTGACAGCAGCCATTACTCACTATATAAGAAGCGTGCTCGGCTTGTGAGCATGCTTCATACACACCAAGTGCGCACAGGGTGTACATATACATGTTTAGGTGTTAAAGGGAACCTTTCACAATAGAAATGCAGTCTAGTCTGCAGGCATCATCATAGAGAGCAGGAGGAGCTGACCAGATTGATATATAGTGTGTTGTGGAAAGTTCCAGCATAATTGGTCATTTATTCATGTAAATCTCTGCCTATTCTGATGATTGACAGGTATCTGTGTTTGTATGTGTGCATATCGGGAGATTTGTCAATCACTTAGTGGGACCGCCCACTTGACTGCTCAGCTCCTGCTGCTCTATAACATGATCCCTGCATATTGTATTGTACTGTATATATCATCTGCTCAGCTCCTCCTGCTCTATAACATGATACCTGCAGATTGTACTGTATTGTATATATCATCTGCTCAGCTCCTCCTGCTCTATAACATGATACCTGCAGATTGTACTGTATTGTATATATCATCTGCTCAGCTCCTCCTGCTCTGTAACATGATACCTGCAGATTGTACTGTATTGTATATATATCATCTGCTCAGCTCCTCCTGCTCTGTAACATGATACCTGCAGATTGTACTGTATTGTATATATCATCTGCTCAGCTCCTCCTGCTCTATAACATGATACCTGCAGATTGTACTGTATTGTATATATAATCTGCTCAGCTCCTCCTGCTCTATAACATGATACCTGCAGATTGTACTGTATTGTATATATAATCTGCTCAGCTCCTCCTGCTCTATAACATAATACCTGCAGATTGTACTGTATTGTATATATCATCTGCTCAGCTCCTCCTGCTCTATAACATGATACCTGCTGATTGTACTGTATTGTATATATCATCTGCTCAGCTCCTCCTGCTCTATAACATGATACCTGCAGATTGTACTGTATTGTATATATCATCTGCTCAGCTCCTCCTGCTCTATAACATGTTACCTGCAGTTTGTACTGTATTGTATATATCATCTGCTCAGCTCCTCCTCCTCTATAACATGACACCTGCAGATTGTACTGTATTGTATATATCATCTGCTCAGCTCCTCCTGCTCTATAACATGATGTCTGTAGCTTGTACTGTATTGTATATATAATCTGCTCAGCTCCTCCTGCTCTATAACATGATGCCTGCAGATTGTACTGTATTGTATATATCATCTGCTCAGCTCATCCTGCTCTATAACATGATACCCGCAGATTGTACTGTATTGTATATATCATCTGCTCAGCTCCTCCAGCTCTATAACATGATGTCTGCAGATTGTACTGTATTATATATATCCTCTGCTCAGCTCCTCCTGCTCTATAACATGATGTCTGCAGATTGTACTGTATTGTATATATAATCTGCTCAGCTCCTCCTGCTCTATAACATGTTACCTGCAGTTTGTACTGTATTGTATATATCATCTGCTCAGCTCCTCCTGCTCTATAACATGATGTCTGTAGATTGTACTGTATTGTATATATAATCTGCTCAGATTAGACAGTTTTTTTCAATGTGACAGGTTCCCCTTCAGACTGTACCTCCTAGTATCTGCAGTATCTGCCTTTGTTTAGAATGACATTTCTTTCTGTGATCTTATACCTGTGAGTTATTGTTTTCTACACAGGACCGATGATTCACAATTTACAGAATATCAAGCTTTATCTTAGCACAGCAGTTACATTTGACTTTGTAATAAATATTCTCACACTTTATCTTTGTCTTCCTAGTTATGTGTTCCTGTTCTTACTCATGAGCTATTTCTGTCCTTTTACCTTTTGAGTTACATTTTCATAAGATTAAAGAAGTTTTGTATGACTATACAATGATGACTACCTGAACTCTCAGAATGAAAGGACTCTCTGCGGACACATCCATACAAGTAACCTTGCCTGGGGTTTTAGTTCTGAACCCATTTGCTCAAAGGGGTACTCCACTGGAAAACTTTACTTCTATTAAAATTACTTCTTAAAAAAATCTTAATCCTTCCAGTACTTATCAGCTTCTATATGCTCCACAGGAAGTAATTTTCTTTTTTAATTTCCTTTCTGCCTGACCACAAGTGCTCTCTGCTGACACCTCTGTCCATGTCAGGAGCTGTCCAGAGCAGGAGAGGTTTTCTATGGGGATTTTCTCTTGCTCTGGACAATTCCTGACATGGACAGAGGTGTCAGCAGAGAGCACTTGTGGTCAGGCAGAAAGGAAATTCAAAAAGAAAAGAACTTCCTCTGTAGTATACAGCTGCTGATAAGTAGTGGAAGGATGAAGATTTTTTTAATAGAAGTCATTTACAAATCTGTTTAACTTTCTGGCACCACATGATTAAAATTTTTTTTTTCCAGCAGAGTACCCCTTTAAACGGTACTGACTGAGCTGCTGTTCCAACAACAGGTTCGGGTATAGGTGCCGTGCTGTGTTCAGGTCAATCACACATTGATTGCCTATCCAAATGCATTTTTATGGACCTAAAATGTATATAGCATTTTAACATCTTTGAGGCCTAAAGAGGATGGGGTCTGAGCTTTAACATCAAGCACGACTACCTCTCACTTCATTTTTACTCTCTTCTCTGCCATCCCTTCACTGGCTACCTATTGCCCAACAAATTCAGCTTAACCTGTTCACCACGGCATACAAGGCCTTCTACAACCTGACCCCTCCATACATCTATGACCGGATCTCCCGATACCACCCCTCATATCCCCTGAATAATAACACTTAAAGGGGTACTCCGGTGGAAAACATGTTTTTTTTTTTTTTAAATCAACTGGTACCAGAAAGTTAAACAGATTTGTAAATCACTTCTATTAAAAAATCTTAATCCTTCCAGTACTTATCAGGTGCTGTATAATACAGAGGAAGTTCTTTTATTTTTTAAAGGGATATTCCAGGCAAAACCTTTTTTTTATATATATCAACTGGCTCCGGAAAGTTAAACAGATTTGTAAATGACTTCTATAAAAAAAAAATCTTAATCCTTCCAATAGTTATTAGTTTCTGAAGTTTTCTGTCTAAC
This sequence comes from Hyla sarda, assembly GCF_029499605.1. Classification (NCBI taxonomy): domain Eukaryota; kingdom Metazoa; phylum Chordata; class Amphibia; order Anura; family Hylidae; genus Hyla; species Hyla sarda. The sequence continues at coordinate 26,473,320 of NC_079200.1, forward strand.
TGCTCAATGATGATGTCACGTCCCGGGAGCTGTGAATGATGGGAGAATATCCCCATAGGAACTGCACAGCTCCCGGGACGTGAGTCATCAGAGAGCAGTTGGACAGAAAAAAACAACTCAACTTCGCAAGCTAATAACTATTGGAAGGATTAAGATTTTTTTTAAAGAAGTAATTTACAAATCTGTTTAACTTTCCGGAGCCAGTTGATATATATAAAAAAAAATGTTTTGGCCTGGAATAACCCTTTAATTTCTTTTCTGTCTGACCACAGTGCTCTTTGATGACACCTCTGTTCATGTCAGGAACTGTCCAGAGCAGGAGAGGTTTGTATGGGGATTTGCTCTTACTCTGGACTGTTCCTTACATGGACATGATGAGACCACTGATGTGTAGGGGGGAGCTGGTATTACTGCTCATTAGATTTATGACTCATTAGATAAGGCAGCAGGTAGCTCATTTTCTGTGACTCAGAGCAGCTTCTATGCATCATAAATCTAAAGAGCAGTAAAAACAGCTCCCTCCCTCTTCACATCACTGGACTTGTTTCGTACTGACATGAGGGAAGGGGGGAGGAGGGACGGCAGCTCTGCATTCAGAGCCTGTGACGTGACGTCAAAGCTTACTAGGTAGAGGGCACAGCTGATATGGATGATCTCTTCACTATGGCTAATAACATTATATTAGTATGTTGCTTTGTTATACTTTTTGACACCATACGCAGGTTGTATCTTTTGCAGGACAACCCCTTTTATCCCCTGTTGCCATGGCCGTGCTCATGAATATTCTTTATTCTCTTTTACCCAGACTGCACAATAGTTTACTTTTTAGAGAAGCAATTTTACTCCTGAACTGTTCTTCTTACTGTAAATAAGAACAGGAAATAAAAAATGACATATGAAGCCGAGTCTTATGATCTCCCAGTAACCACTTTCATACAATGACATACTGGTGTGTTTGTCCATCTTTATGTTACCCCCTCATAATAACAATTCTGTGACCCCCCCCCCCCCCCACAAGATACTTAATAGCTAGAAATGCCCCCCCCCCCCGTCCTTAGAGCTTTATATAAAAGACATGACCTGTGAGAATATATCTGAACCCGTCAGCGAACTGTAAGTCCTTATTGTGTTTCTGCATTTGGCATTTGGATGATGGGATTATTTCTGACTCCTGATGCCGAAATCCATTTTTGACCATTAATTTTATGAATTGTGAAAACAAAAACAAAGAGTCACCGATTCCTCCTAAATTTCCCTTGTGGCTTTGATCTGACTGTTCAAAGACCTGAGGTAGAATAATTTATGCCAGATTTGCAGCAGGGACAGCACCCACCGATAATGTCATTCAGATTTTCACACGGAGAAAACCCATCACAGTAACACTGGCAGATCCGTACAATATCCGAAAACTCAGCTCACACGGAAAATCATCATTCCCGTACGTCTTACCATAATGGGTTATTTTTGCCCCTGTGGGCTGGTCGGACAGATGGAAATTTTAATAAACAATTAAACAATATAGTAATCCCCCCCCCCCCTTACACTAATAAGGATGAGCAGAGCGAAGGCAAAATAATGTCTTTCCTATACTTTTAAATAAAGCTTCAAGAGACAGCGACACCAATATATGTATTCATAATTTATAAACTTCATATTTTATTAAAATAAATCAGATAATTAACAAAGAAATGTATGAATACAAAATACACTTATATGATAAGACAGATACATTTTTTATTGTATATGGAGACAGTGGACGACGCGGTACAGCAACAATGGACTAAGATGTAAAAAAAACTGATAATGTATTGTAATAATAAATAATGATATAAATAATAATAATAAAATAGTAAGGTAATGTAAGATTTCTAAGGGCACCAGTCTAAATAGAAATAATTCAGTAAAAACCTGGAGACAGAACATGGCGGTGGCAGTGACTGGAGTCCTGTACCAGGTACCCATAGAAGACAGGAGATCGGGGGATCGGTCGGAGCCTAATATGGGGTTAGGTAAGTATAAGGTTTTCTTTTTCTGTTTTTTTCCACCTCCAACAGGTTATGACTTTAAGGTAAACACTGGATAACCCCTTTTAAAATGAGAAAATCCTCATTTCTCAGATAACCTGTGATCTCATACTGGGTAAATGCAAGATGCTGCTCCCGGACAGACTTGGAGTACAAATTCCTCACACTCATATTATAAATTATACCTTCAATGTTTAGCTATTTAAAGGGGTACTCCGGTGCTTACACATCTTATCCCCTATCCAAAGGATAGGGGATAAGATGCCTGATCGCGGGAGTCCTGCCGCTGGGGACCCCCGTGATCTTGCACACGGCACCCCGTTTGTAATCAGTCCCCGGAGCGTGTTCGCTCCAGGTCAGATTACCGGCAACCACAAGGCCGGCGGTGTGTGACGTCACGCCTCCGCCCCCGTGTGACGTCACACTCCGCCCCTCAATGCAAGCCTATGGGAGGGGGCATGATTGCTGTCACGCCCCCTCCCATAGGCTTGCATTGAGGGGCGGAGCGTGACGCCACACGGGGGCGGAGGCGTGACGTCACACACCGCCGGCCTTGTGGTTGCCGGTAATCAGACCTGGAGCGAACACGCTCCGGGGACTGATTACAAACGGGGTGCCGTGTGCAAGATCACGGGGGTCCCCAGCGGCAGGACTCCCGCGATCAGGCATCTTATCCCCTATCCTTTGGATAGGGGGATAAAATGTGTAAGCACCGGAGAACCCCTTTAAAGAAGATGTCCAGTGAAAATAAAATGCATATAAGTGTCTGATCGTGGGGGGGTCCGACCCCCCATAATCTCCCACACGGGACCCCAGCTATGCTGTGCAACTGCGCATTTCATACCCCGCAAGTCAACTGGTCGAAACATGCCCCCTCCATTCATCTCTATTTGAGAGGTGGAGACCGACAAATGCTCTGTCTCTGCCCCTCCCATAAATATGAATGGAGGGGGCGTGTTTCGACCAGCTGACGTGCTGGGTGCGAAACATCATTTCTGGGAGCAGAGCCGGAAATGGCCAGTGGTTGGACACCCCACGATCAGACACTTATCCTTTATCCTACGGATAGGGGTTGAATTTGTCATGGGGAAAAATCCCCTATCTAACATGGGTCTCCCATCTCTATGGGAGACCTGAAGATCCTAGAGATATATAGAGGGGGGGTTGTCAGTTTGGATAGGGAATAAGATTTTTCCCATGATATATCTCCTTTTTTAAATCCACAGAATTTTTTTTGTTAATTTCCCCCAAGAATTATTTATGTTAATGATGAAATATTTATATATAAAATGGGATGTATATAGGATCACTAATCTGAATGCCCATTTAAGTGATGCCGTTCCTCAATTACCTAGCAATAAATACAATAAAGACGCTCTGAATTGATTTTAAAAAAAAAAAAATGGATAAACTTTCCAAGACGTCAGGCATCTTTTCTGTATACTATCGTATTTTTCGCCGTATAAGACGCACTTTTTCTTCCCCAAAACTGGGGGAAAAAGTCGGTGCGTCTTATACGGCGAATACACCCCTATCGCGGCGGTCCCTGCGGCCATCGACGGCAGGGACCCGCGGCTAGTACAGGACATCACCGATCGCGGTGATGCCCTGTATTAACCCTTCAGATGTGGCGATCAAAGCTGACCGCCGAGTCTGAAGGGAAAGTGACACTAACCCGGCTGTTCAGTTGGGCTGTTCAGGACCGCCGCGATCTCACCGCGGCGGTCCCGAACAGCCCGACTGAATAGCCGGGTTAGTGCTTACAGGACACCGGGAGGGACCTTACCTGCCTCCTCGGTGTCTTCTCCGTTCAGGGATCCCCTGTATGGCCGGCGCCCTCCTTCCTCGTCATCAGGTCGTCGCGTACGTGCGTCGGCGTGCGCAACGACGTGATGGCGGCGACGGAGAGCGAGGATACCCGGCCGGCAGCAGAGACGTTCCGGAGCGACGGGGACAGCGATGGAGCGACATCCAGGGCAGCGGTGACGGGTCCGTAGCGGCGGAGACACGTGAGTATTACCTCCTATGCAGTGGTCTTCAATCTGCGGACCACCAGATGTTGCAAAACTACAATTCCCAGCATGCCCGGACAGCCAACGGCTGTCCGGGCATGCTGGGAGTTGTAGTTTTGCAACATCTGGAGGTCCGCAGGTTGAAGACCACTATTGAGTTAAAAATCTTTATTTTTTTAGATTTTGCCCCTAAAAATTGGGTGCGTCTTATAAGCCGGTGCGTCCTATAGGGCGAAAAATACGGTATATTGTGTATCGGTGCCCTGCTTCTCTTGTCCCAGTCTTTTTACACTAGCAGTTGACCATCATATGACCATGTCTCTACTGTGGACGGTGTCTTGGTTGTCTTCTTCTGTCACCACTGTGGATACGGGGGTCAAACAGAGATGCAGCAAGGGAATGGTGAAGAATTCTAATTGTAACTATTTACATAGAACGTATGATACATTTATTTCTTTTGCTCATCCAGTCAATCTCCGTTCTCCTTCCTCTGAAATCTCTTCCCTAGCTGTTTGTCAGGCCAAAACATCAAAACACAACCCCGACTTCTCAGAGACACTGCTGGCTTATTGGGTGTACTACTCAATATATACCGTAACCATGATTGCTCTAGAGCAGTGGTTCTTAATCTGGGCCATCGAACCCCAGGGGTTCGGTGAGTCAGTCCCGGGGGTTCGGTGGGGGAGGTCGCAACAGGACAGGCAAACCAAGCAATTGCTTGGAGCCCCCGAGCTGTAGCAACGGGGCAAAGCCACCGGGACATAGCGCAAGCCGGGACTTCACTGAGGTCCCGTGCGTGAGCCCATGGAAACGAAGGCGCCGAGGACAGGAGGATAGGGAAGGAGGAAGACGCGCGCTGGCCAGCTTGGTAAGTGACCAGCGGCACGTCATCTTCGGTGCTCCGACCACTGGTCCCGAGACCTACTGCTATAGCCGGAGTGGTGGTCGGAGCACTGAAGTGGGCAGTACACAGGCATACAGCCTCCAGCCATACACTGTATATGGCTGGAGGCTGTATGTCTGTGGGCGAACACTGCCTACATCAGTGGTCTTCAACCTGTGGACCTCCAGATGTTTCAAAACTACAACTCCCAGCATGCCCGGACAGCCAACGGCATGCTGGGAGTTGTAGTTTTGCAACATCTGGAGGTCCACAGGTTGAAGACCACTGGCCTGCCTAATGTGGGGGAACACTGCCTGCCTAATGTGGGGGAACACTGCCTGCCTAATGTGGGGGAACACTGCCTGCCTAATGTGGGGGAACACTGCCTGCCTAATGTGGGGGGAACACTGCCTGCCTAATGTGGGGGGAACACTGCCTGCCTAATGTGGGGGAACACTGCCTGTCTAATGTGGGGGAACACTGCCTGCCTAATGTGGGGGGAACACTGCCAACCTAATGTGGGGGGACACTGCCTGCCTAATGTGGGGGAACACTGCCTGCCTAATGTGGGGGAACACTGCCTGCCTAATGTGGGGGGACACTGCCTGCCTAATGTGGGGGGACACTGCCTGCCTAATATGGGGGAACACTGCCTGCCTAATGTGGGGGAACACTGCCTGCCTAATGTGGGGGGAACACTGCCTGCCTAATGTGGGGAGAACACTGCCTGCCTAATGTGGGGGGACACTGCCTGCCTAATGTGGGGGAACACTGCCTGCCTAATGTGGGGGAACACTGCCTGCCTAATGTGGGGGGACACTGCCTGCCTAATGTGGGGGGACACTGCCTGCCTAATGTGGGGGGACACTGCCTGCCTAATATGGGGGAACACTGCCTGCCTAATGTGGGGGAACACTGCCTGCCTAATGTGGGGGGAACACTGCCTGCCTAATGTGGGGAGAACACTGCCTGCCTAATGTGGGGAGAACACTGCCTGCCTAATGTGGGGAGAACACTGCCTGCCTAATGTGGGGGAACACTGCCTGCCTAATGTGGGGGAACACTGCCTGCCTAATGTGGGGGAACACTGCCTGCCTAATGTGGGGGGAACACTGCCATTATTGCGAAAATGACATGAGAGCGGCACTTGCCAATGTAAAGCCGCGCATTTCTGAACTGGTCTCTGAAAGACAACAGCAGAGACTGATTTGCAGTAAATATTCATTATGTTTTTGTTTTTGGGGTTCAGTACCTCCAACAAGGTTAAACACCACTGCTCTAGAGCCTCCAAGCAGATGCTCTCTTTTTGCCTCTTTTCACACCACATTTGTTTTGTCTGTTCGCTGTATCCATTGGGGAACCTCCAGAAGCATAGACGCATACAGCTTACATATTCATAGACCCCATTCACCCAGGGTTTCTGTTTCTCTACTAGATGGAATATAGCGCAGATCTCTACGCTATTCTATAGAGCGGATCCAATGCAGGATGCTGTGGTATACTACGGCTACATGGGAGTCTATGTACACCAGAAGCCATATAGTGGTATCTGTAATAGCTATATGGCAAAGGTATCTCTCAAGGAGCTTCCCGACACATAACCCAATAAGAAAATAGTGGGAAAAGAATGAATGTAAACCTATTTTTAACATTTTACCTCACACATGTAATCTACATTCCTGTGTAAACGATCTATTTACCCCAACAAACAGATTTTAGGAGTCTCACAAGCAGTTTAAAGGGAACATGCCAAAACTAGATACTTATTTTCTTCTGTTTTTATGATCTTACTAGCAGAATAACCCGTATTCATATCTAAACTATGTGGGAGAGGAAAAGCAACAATGTTCTTCATGTCCCCACCTCATACCCTATCCAAATATCCAGTCCTCATATCCTAACCTCATATGCTGTCCTAATAACCTGTCCTCATATCCTGTCCTCATATCCTGACCTTATGTCCCAATCTCATAATCGTCCTCATATCCAGTCCTCATATCTCATCCTCATATCCAGTCCTCATATCCAGTCCTCATATCTCATCCTCATATCCAGTCCTCATATCTCATCCTCATATCCAGTCCTCATATCCAGTCCTCATATCCAGTCCTCATATCTCATCCTCATATCCAGTCCTCATATCTCATCCTCATATCCAGTCCTCATATCTCATCCTCATATCCAGTCCTCATATCTCATCCTCATATCCAGTCCTCATATCTCATCCTCATATCCAGTCCTCATATCTCATCCTCATATCCAGTCCTCATATCTCATCCTCATATCCAGTCCTCATATCTCATCCTCATATCCCATCCTCATATCTTGTCCTTATATCCCATCCTCATATCCAAACCTTATCTTGTGTTCTCGTATTCCATCTTTATGTCCCATCATCATACTCTGACCTCATAAACCATCCTCATATGCGGACCTCATGTCTCATCCCCAAATCCCTTCCTTATATCCCATCCTCATATTCTGTCCTCATATCCCCTCCTATTCCATTGGCATCTGGTCGCTGATGCTTTCTGCTTTTGCCTGGTCATTTTCCTTCCTGATCCCATTAAAGAGGTTATCCAGGAAAAAACTTTTATATATATATATATATATATATATATATATATATATATATATATATATATATATATATCAACTGGCTCCAGAAAGTTAAACAGATTTGTAAATTACTTCTATTAAAAAATCTTAATCCTTTCAGTACTTATGAGCTTCTGAAGTTTAGGTTGTTCTTTTCTGTCTAAGTAATCTCTGATGACACGTGTCTCGGGAACCGCCCAGTTTAGAAGAGGTTTGCTATGGGAATTTGCTTCTAAACTGGGCTTTTCCCGAGACACGTGTCATTAGAGATCACTTAGACAGAAAAGAACAACCTAAACTTCAGACAACAGCTGTCTGGGCATGCTGGGAGTTGTAGTTTTGCAACATCTGGAGGTCCGCAGGTTGAATATCACTGGATAGGAGGTAATACTCACGTGTCCCCGCCGCTCCGGACCCGTCACCGCTGCCCTGGATGTCGCTCCATTGCTGTCGCCGCGTCCCCGGGGTATCCCCGTCGCTCCGGACGTCTTCTTCCCCGGGATCCATGCTATCCGTCGCCGTCATCACGTCGCTACGCACGCCGCTCCTATTGGATGATGGGACGGCGTGCGCGACGACGTGATGACGCCGAAGGAGAGCGCCGCCATGCAGGGGGTCCCAGCACGGAGCAGACACAGAGGAGGCAGGTAAGGTCCCTCCCGATGTCCTGTAAGCTGTTCGGGGCGCCGCGATTTCCCCGAAAAGCCTGACTGAGCAGCCGGGTTACTGTCACTTTCGCTTCAGACGCGGCGGTCAGCTTTGATCGCCGCGTCTGAAGGGTTAATACAGGGCATCACCGCGATCAGTGATGTCCTGTATTAGCCGCGGGTCCCGGCCGTTGATGGCCGCAGGGACCGACCCGATAGGGGTGTATTCGCCGTATAAGACGCACCAACTTTCCCCCCCCCCCAGTTTTGGGGAAGAAAAAGTGCGTCTTATACGGCGAAAAATACGGTATATTTTAAGAGATATATAATTGGGAGATATAATAGGGCGTGCTTACAGATGGGTGTGTCACGATTCGGCTACAGGTAGTGGATCCTCTGTGTCAGCGAGGGGTTGGCGTGGACCGTGCTGGTGGACCGGTTCTAAGAGGCTACTGGTGTTCACCAGAGCCCGCCGCAAAGCGGGATGGTCTTGCTGCGGCAGTAGCAACCAGGTCGTATCCACCGGCAACGGCTCAACCTCGCTGACTGCTGAGAAGGCGTGGGACAGAAGGACTAGGCAGAGGCAAGGTCAGACGTAGCAGAAGGTCGGGGCAGGCGGCAAGGTTCGTAGTCAAGATGGATAGCAGGAGTTCAGGTAACACAGGCTTTGGACAACACTAAACGCTTTCACTGGCACAAGGCAACAAGATCCGGCACGGGAGTGCAGGGGCAGTGAGCAGATATAGCCAGGGAGCAGGTGGAAGCCAATTAAGCTAATTGGGCCAGGCACCAATCATTGGTGCACTGGCCCTTTAAGTCTCAGAGAGCTGGCGCGCGCGCGCCCTAGAGAGCGGAGCCGCGCGCGCCAGCACATGACAGCAGGGGACCGGGACGGGTAAGTGACTTGGGATGCGATTCGCGAGCGGGCGCGTCCCGCTGTGCGAATCGCATCCCCGACGGCCATGTCAGTGCAGCGCTCCCGGTCAGCGGGGCCGACCGGGGCGCTGCAGGGAGAGAGACGCCGTGAGCGCTCCGGGGAGGAGCAGGGACCCGGAGCGCTCGGCGTAACAGTACCCCCCCCCCTTAGGTCTCCCCCTTTTTTTGTCCGACAACTGCTTTACCTGGGACGAGGACACCGGGAGTGAATGGAGGGTTTCCTCAAAGGCAGGCAGTACAGCAGGAGTGGGAATGGGGAGGGAGGGCAGAGGGCGAAGCCTGGCACGGGGCAGTGTGTCACCAGGACGGGGGCCATGAGGAGGCACTGAGGCTTGCCTGACGGGACTGGGAGGGGGGGAGAGGCACTTCCTATGGCAAGCAGAGTCCCAGTTCTTGATCTCCCCGGTGGTCCAGTCAAGGGTGGGAGAATGAAGCCGGAGCCATGGCAGACCGAGGAGGACCTCAGAGGTACAGTTGGGAAGGACGAAGAACTCAATCACTTCGTGATGGGGTCCAATACACATCAAGAGGGGTTCTGTGCGGTAACGCACGGTGCAATCCAATCTGACTCCGTTGACCGCGGAAATGTAGAGCGGCTTGACGAGACGGGTCACCGGGATGCAGAATTTATTCACCAAAGACTCCAAAATGAAATTCCCAGAGGCACCAGAGTCCAAGCAGGCCACGGCTGAGAGGGAGGAGTTGGCTGAAGGAGAAATCCGCACGGGCACCGTGAGACGTGGAGAAGCAGACTTTGAACCAAGAGACGCCACACCCACGTGAGCTGGGTGCGTGCGTGCGTTTCCCAGACGTGGAGGACGAATAGGGCAATCCACCAAGAAATGCTCGGTACTGGCACAGTACAGACAAAGATTTTCTTCCCTACGGCGATTCCTCTCTTCCTGGGTCAGGCGAGACCGATCCACTTGCATGGCCTCCTCGGCGGGAGGCCCAGGCGTAGACTGCAAAGGATGCTGTGGGAGAGGTGCCCAGAGATCTAAGTCTTTTTCCTGGCGGAGCTCCTGATGTCTCAAAAAAACGCATGTCAATGCGGGTGGCCAAATGGATAAGTTCTTGCAGGTTGGCAGGAATCTCTCGTGCGGCCAGCACATCCTTGATGCTACTGGATAGGCCTTTTTTAAAGGTCGCGCAGAGAGCCTCGTTATTCCATGATAATTCGGAAGCAAGAGTACGAAATTGGATGGCGTACTCGCCCACTGAAGAATTACCCTGGACCAGGTTCAGCAGGGCAGTCTCGGCAGAAGAAGCTCGGGCTGGTTCCTCGAAGACACTACGGACTTCAGCGAAGAAGGACTGGACTGTGGCTGTGGCAGGATCATTGCGGTCCCAGAGCGGTGTGGCCCAAGACAAGGCCTTTCCTGAAAGAAGGCTCACTACGAACGCCACCTTAGACCGTTCTGTAGGAAACAAGTCCGACAACATCTCCATATGCAGGGAACATTGAGACAGAAATCCACGGCAGAGTCTAGAGTCCCCATCAAATTTGTCTGGCAGGGACAAGCGGAGGCTAGGAGCAGCCACTCGCTGCGGAGGAGGTGCAGGAGCTGGCGGAGGAGATGGTTGCTGCTGTAGCAGAGGCAGAAGTTGCTGTAATGTGGCGGTCAACTGCGACAGCTGCTGTCCTTGTTGGGCAATCTGCTGCGATTGCTGAGCGACCACCGTGGTAAGGTCAGCGAGACTTGGCAGCGGCACCTCAGCGGGATCCATGGCCGGATGGTCTCGATTCGGCTACAGGTAGTGGATCCTCTGTGTCAGCGAGGGGTTGGCATGGACCGTGCTGGTGGACTGGTTCTAAGAGGCTACTGGTGTTCACCAGAGCCCGCCGCAAAGCGGGATGGTCTTGCTGCGGCAGTAGCAACCAGGTCGTATCCACTAGCAACGGCTCAACCTCGCTGACTGCTGAGAAGGCGTGGGACAGAAGGACTAGGCAGAGGCAAGGTCAGACGTAGCAGAAGGTCGGGGCAGGCGGCAAGGTTCGTAGTCAAGATGGATAGCAGGAGTTCAGGTAACACAGGCTTTGGACAACACTAAACGCTTTCACTGGCACAAGGCAACAAGATCCGGCACGGGAGTGCAGGGGCAGTGAGCAGATATAGCCAGGGAGCAGGTGGAAGCCAATTAAGCTAATTGGGCCAGGCACCAATCATTGGTGCACTGGCCCTTTAAGTCTCAGAGAGCTGGCGCGCGCGCGCCCTAGAGAGCGGAGCCGCGCGCGCCAGCACATGACAGCAGGGGACCGGGACGGGTAAGTGACTTGGGATGCGATTCGCGAGCGGGCGCGTCCCGCTGTGCGAATCGCATCCCCGACGGCCATGTCAGTGCAGCGCTCCTGGTCAGCGGGGCCGACCGGGGCGCTGCAGGGAGAGAGACGCCGTGAGCACTCCGGGGAGGAGCAGGGACCCGGAGCGCTCGGCGTAACAGGGTGGTTACCAGAGCTCTGCTTCACATATGTAAATTCTCTTCTCATCCTTCCTACATACCAGTCATTCCAAAACTGCTGATGGTCTAGAAATTAACTTCTGGATTTTACTACCGGGAAACACTCTAGCATATCCCCAGTGGAACAATGAATGCGTTTAAAAGGTTCTTAATAGATGTTAGTGGATAAAATGACCCATCACAGTCAAACCTGATGTCTTTGAAATGTATAAGGTACCTGAGATAAATTGATACATATGTAGGATAATCTGTTTTTGTAGGCTGCAACGCGGCAACCTCTTACCGGCCTTACTCTGGTTCGATGTTGTGGCCCCATGGAGACGATGGTAATTGTTGATTTCTTGTGATTACTGAATGTGTGACAGCCCTGGGCACCAAGCAAGCAAAGGGCATATTTCTCCAAATACTTATTTCCTACTTGATCATGCAGTAAGCCTTCCATAATCCTCAGTGTACCCTTGGGGAGTTTCATTCCAGTGGAGCTATTTGCTCCCGCACATAAATTAATACAAACAGCAAGCTTCATACGCAAAAGCATTTGGCAATAAACATGCCTAGTGCTCCTTAGAGTGTACAGAAAAGACTACAAGCTATTTATATGTTTCTCATATATACAATACTTATATTTTTTAAGGGAAGTTCCAGTCCCCTTCAATTGTTGTATTGTTCATTGGTCAGTATCATGGCACTTCATGACCTCTGTTATGATTCGGCAGGCTGGATGTGGATCCTCTGTGCCAGAGAGGGATTGGCGTGGACCGTACCGGTGGACCGGTTCTAGGCTGCTACTGGTATTCACCAGAGCCCGCCGCAAAGCGGGATGGACTTGCTGCGGCGGTAGCAACCAGGTCGTATCCACCGGCAATGGCTCAACCTCGCTGACTGCTGAGAAGGTGTAGGACAGAAGGACTAGACAGAGGCAAGGTCAGACGTAGCAGAAGGTCGAGGCAGGCGGCAAGGTTCGTAGTCAAAGGTGATAGCAAGAGGTCAGGAACACTGGTATGGCAAACACGGTAAATGCTTTCTCTAGGCACAAGGGCAACAAGATCCGGCAAAGCAGGGAAGAGGAAGTGAGGTTATATGGACGTGGAGCAGGTGGAAGCTAATTAGACTGATTGGACCAGGCACCAATCATTGGTGCACTGGCCCTTTAAATCTTAGAGAGCTGGCGCGCGCGTACCCTAAGGAGCGGAGCCGCGCGCGCCAGGACGTGACAGCCGGGGACCGGGACAGGTGAGTAGCTTGGGATGCGATTCGTGAGCGGGCGCGTCCCTCTATGCGAATCGCATCCCCTCTGGCAGTGACAGTGCAGCGCTCCCGGTTAGCAGGTCTGACCGGGGCGCTGCAGAGAGGGGAACGCTGCGAGCGCTCCGGGGAGGAGCAGGGACCCGGAGCGCTCGGCGTAACAACCTCGACTCAGTTTGATAGCACAAGTTGTGGTATCTTGGAAACCTGGAATGGTATGTAACACTGGTTCGTAGAAGCATAGTGTTCACAGTGATGTGATCTACGGTAGGTAATCATTCTTGGACACTATTAATGATATTGCCTAAAAGCTAACAAAAGTTCCTAGTCCAAGGGGTCACTGTTGCCTGTACACACTGAAGTCATAGTGCCATAGGAAGCCAATACAGTCTCAATAAGTGTCAACCAAACAGTTACCTCTCCCGACCTCCCCATTCACATGAACATTTGGCATGGCCAAACATTCATGTTTCCTCTATGGGGAGGGTAGGGGTAAGCTGCAGCCAAACTGCGATGGCTTATCCTACCAGAACAGAAGGGTCAATCGGCCACAATCCATCACACCCTACACTTCTCTCCAATATACTTGGTTGCCGTGGGTTTTGACGATGGCCCATGAGCTTAAAATGTTAACTCTGGTTGGCTTTGTCTTCGAAGTGTTGCTGTTGATCAAATGGAGACCAGTATGTAATCTGTCAGCTATATTGCACAGATATAAGTCTGTAGACCAGCAGGGCTAAGCCTGCTAGTAAGTTGTGGTTAACACATTCAGACATAAAAGGACCTTTGTAAGTAGGTTACTCGACTACCCAAGTGGTTGGTGTCTGTGGGATTCATCTGACATGCCACTTCACAGCTGTCTTCTAATGTAACTTGCAGCTTATGACTCCACAAGCAAAAAGTGACCTTTCATGGCTGACTAGTCAAGATATATTGCAAATTTTGTGACTTTACTGGAACTGTTTGCATAGCCTCCTCTACATATCATGCATCAGTATATTCCAGCTGTCAGCGACAACTCATTTCCTGTTTTTGTATCAGGGGCAGAGTAACATGAATCTAACCGAAACAGGAAAGCTCACGCTGAAGGCTTTTGACGAATCCATGTCTGGGTTGTACATCTGCACTCGGTCTTATAAAAGTATCGAGAACGATGTTACACAGGAACAGGAGAAATATAGACGACAAATTTCGGTAAAAATGGAATTCAGATTCTGCAGTACAAGGAAGCCATATCTACCATGGTCAACCTGTCATGAAGACGTGTCTAGCTGCTACAATGTACACAGCAATTTCAGGTTCATTTTTCTGGGAATTGTGTTTCTAATTTTGGTGTTTGGTTTTTTTTTCATGTAAATGTCAAAAATGTTATAAAGAAAATTCACCTAAAGTTTGAGTTTGTAAGGTTTGTCTACATTTAACAGGGCTTTCCGGAAGTTTTTGCTTGATGGGCCACTCACAGAATAGGCTATTAAAGGAGTACTCCAGGATCTGAAACGTATCTCTTATCCTAGAGATAGGGACCCCCCGCGATCTCCTGTATGGACCCCCAGCAGTCTGCACAAAGGGCGCGTGTCGACAACCGCAGGAAGTGGCGGCCGACACGCCCCCTCAATGCAGCGCTATGACAGAGCCGGAGGTTGTTGAATGCACACTCCGACTCTCCCATAGCGCCATATTGAGGGGCCGTATCAGACGCCGCTTTGTGCAGTGATTAACACACCCCCTTAGGATAGGGGATACGTTTTTAGAACCTGAAGTACTCCTTTAATCTCAAAGGGGCATCCCTGACAGTCAGCTGCCCCACACTATACAATGAGATGGGCTCCACTATCAACAGTATTGGCCATTAATAGACAACCAACCAACCAATCAGCTGTTTGGCACTCCCCACATTATATAGCAAATAGGGCTAGAAGCCCTGCGCCGTTTGTTGCCTATTGTTGGCCCCAGGTAACTGCATCTCAGCTCCCACGGAAGTGATGTTACGGGGCACCACCGCTATGCAATGAACAGCGCAGGGCTTCTGACCCCATTCACTGTATAGTGTGGGAAGTGTTGAACAGCGAATTGGTTGGTTGTCAAGATTCTGCTGATCAGCGATTCATGGCCGATCCTGTGGATAGACCATCAATCAAAAAGTCCCAGAAAAGTAAGTTCCCACATGTTCACATGTATTTTGCTGGAGATATTCTGCAGCGGATTTTGCTACCCATTGAAATTAGCTAAATCAGCTGCAGAAAATTCAGCAAAATATGCATGCGTGAACATAACCTTGAAGACGACTTGTCACCTTCCCGAATGTGTCTTGTTTATTTTAGTAATCTCTGGTATTTCCCATAAAAAAACACAGTTCTTTTAAACCATTAATCTTAGGTTATGTTCACACGGCAGAATTTCCGCATGGATTTTCGCATTGAAATCCGCATGGAAATTCTGCATGTGTTTACAGCCTTATTATATTTAGTGAGATTCTGCAGTCCCATTCACATTGCAGAATTTTCACTGCGGACATCCTGCAGCTAAAATTCTGCATTACGCGTTGCACAAAAATATAAGTTATGTCTTATATTTTTGCGGAATTCAGCTGCGGAAGCCCATGGTAGTCAATCGGACTGTCTTTTCCGGATATCGTGCAAATTTTGTGCGTAATTTGCATGAAATGTAAACTTTTTCAATGAATCAAAGCACTTTTAAACATGTTATCTTTTAACTTTTTAACATCTATGCAGAATGTCTGCCGTCTGAACATGGCCTTAGAATTACTATATTTTATGTTGGTGACAATGCCTCTTTTCTTTGAACTTTGTACCATTCATTTGTTAATCCTCCTGGATATGTACTATATACCGTATTTTTCGCCGTATAAGACGCACTTTTTCTTCCCCAAAACTGGGGGGGAAAAGTCGGTGCGTCTTATACGGCGAATACACACCTATCGCGGCGGTCCCTGCAGCCATCAACGGCCGGGACCCGCGGCTAATACAGGACATCACCGATCGCGGTGATGCCCTGTATTAACCCTTCAGGCGCGGCGATCAAAGCTGACCGCCGCGTCTGAAGCGAAAGTGACACTAACCCGGCTGTTCAGTCGGGCTGTTCGGGACCGCCGCGGTACTGAACAGCCCGACTGAATAGCCGGGTTAGTGCTTACAGGACACCGGGAGGGACCTTACCTGCCTCCTCGGTGTCTTCTACGTTCAGGGATCCCCTGTATGGCTGGCGCTCTCCTTCCTCTTCGTCGCGTACGTGCGTCGGCGTGCGTAACGACGTGATGATGGCGACGGAGAGCGAGGATATCCGGCCGGCAGCAGAGACGTTCCGGAGCGACGGGGACACCGCGACAGCGATGGAGCGACATCCAGGACAGTGGTGACGGGTCCGGAGCGGCGGGGACACGTGAGTATTATCTCCTATGCAGTGGTCTTCAATCTGCAGACCTCCAGATGTTGCAAAACTACAACTCCCAGCATGCCCGGACAGCCGTTGGCTGTCCGGGCATGCTGGGAGTTGTAGTTTTGCAACATCTGGAGGTCTGCAGGTTGAAGACCACTATTGGGTTCAAAATCTTTAATTTTTTAGATTTTGCACCTAAAAATAGGGTGCGTCTTATACTCCGGTGCGTCCTATAGGACGAAAAATGCGGTAAATACATTGAAAACTGGGGGTTAACATATCTCTATTTAGAGGGATGTATCACTTCACAATCTGCTGACACTGCTGAATCAGTGCTCATAGTATCATTGAAAATGGCAACACCCAGTTGTCAATGAATTCATACATTTTCAGAAAGATTTACAAGAAAGGCACAATGCAGAGTCCAATCTTGGCAGGTTAACCCCTTGGATGATGTGGTCACTAGTGATAGTGGCATATAAGTGGTTTCATTGAGGGAAGAGGCACCCTGCGAACACAATGGGTTTCGTTGATTGAAATGGCAACTGGGGGACTGACAAAAGTCGTTGTGTCTGCCATGGCCTTGTGTGCCTAGTAGGCCTTGCTGGAGTCATAACCTGATATATGGCCTGTCAAATAAATCATTAACAGGCAATAATGCATTGGTATACTAAGCAGTTTACAAACAGCAGAAGTTACCTAAACAAAAGTCCTTCTCGATGGGAGGAATTAATCAATGTGTATGCTGTGCGGACGCTTTTTGCCACTGTTTTTAGTTGCGGTGAAATTGACGTACTTGCTCCAAATTTATCGAACAGGCGCACTATTATGATAAATTTGGAATAAACCACAAAACACCCAGGAAAATGACTTCACAACACCAGTCCTCAGGCATTTTCTGTTTGTTGCCTCAGCTTCTGTGTCGTCTGCGTAGGGCTTTTGTTGGTGATAAATCCCATGTCTCTGGCTAATTCCTGCCATTTCATGTTCATCCCCACATTTTTTGCCCCATCCCCCACTTCATGTTCACCCTCCCCCCCCCCCTTTTTTTAGGTTCATCCATGCAAATAGCCAATAATCTTATATAGTAAATCTAATAAGGTGCTGTGGCACGGGGGAAACATGAAACAACTGATGCTTACCTAGCCCCGGTCCCCCGTAGGTCTGTCGCAGATCCCGTTCTCCTCTGTGCTGTCCCAGTGTTTATTCACAGACAAGCAGCTGCAGGACCTTCTCACTCAGCCACTGCAGCGTAACTGTGTCTTTTCTGGGCCAGTAATTGGCTGAGCAAGAAGGTCCTGCTACCAGTTACTTGTCTTTGAAGAAGGAAGCACAGAGAAACACTGGGATGGCACTGAGGAGAACATGATCTGCGACAGACCTATGGGGGATTGGGGCATTTTTTATGCTTCATCTGCTCTTCAGCAACATAGTACACACAGTGGGGCCAGGTCGGCGGTGTTGGACAACCAGAGATGGAAGTCAGTGGGAGTTTGCGGACAGCTGGGGACACAGGAGTCGGGCAGCAGAAATCAGTCTGGTCTGCCTATATGGCCCCCCACCTGGGCCCTAGTCAAATTAAACATGAAGATCATGTTTCTTACCTTCTACTGCTAAATAATACCCTCATTAAAGTACCAAGTAACACCACAAGACCCCAAGGAGCAAATATTATCACCACACGTATTATCATTTTACTGTTACCAGTATTCCAAAAAAAGAAGAAAAAAGGTGTCGTAAAACGTCACCTTTAATTACAAAGTCTGGTAAAAATTCACCCAATATCAAAAAATGAAAAGTGTCTCCAAACCAAAATTTATAATGGTAAAACTTGAATGCATCGCTCCATTTTGATGTTAGTCAAGAAATGACACAAATCACACGAGAAATTCTAGCACCTCAATGCAGATGGTCTCAATTAGCAATGATATTTGAGAAGATAACCCCTTAAAAATCACCCAACGCGTTTCTGTTACGGCTTGAAGTAGCTGAACAGGCCGAACGTCTTCAGGGGTTAAAGAAGCGTTATGGGTAAAGAAAAATGAAATAATATATTTTTAATCAGTAAACAACATATAGCAGCTTACTGTTACCAAACAAAACCCATTATAGTAAAAGGAATATTACCAAAATTACCTTTTATAAGGGCCAAATAATAGCACCACATCATGACCATATTACTACCGCATAGTACCTATGTCCGCGCAGTTCAGATGGCGGAGATTCTGTAGTTATTAGTAAAATGAATAAAATGTATGTTGTCTTGGTAGCCTACATATAACCAGACTACGTAAACCAGGCCAAGCCCTGCAGTGAACTAACCAACGTCTGGACCATATTTCCCATCATCAGAGAAGTCTTTAAAAACCTGAACTGTCACCTAAAAAACATATATCATGACTACCGCACTGTCATGGCCCCTATGCACTCTTACAGAATTCTGCAGGTGTCTTATATACCAGTGGTCCCCAACCCAATCTTTAGGGCCCACAAACATTCTGGGTTTTTTCAGTTACTCCACTGAAATAGAACAGGGAAAACTGCAACTCCTGGATTGTAGGTCGGCCACAAGGACTGGGTTAGGGACCTCTGCTATTTATCATCAGTGAGATGTGCGGTGAATTATAGAAGTGTCACCTGCCACCATAAATTTTAGAATAAAATAACCTACGGTACAATGTAAAACCAATGTTTTAGGCTGGATTCACACTACGTTTGTAATGTACGGGAACCGGATACGTCTGGGGGGGAGCAAAAACCGGACGCTTCTGTATTCCATCCGGATCCGGCCCGAACCCCATTTATTTCAATGAGCCGACCGGAGTCAAACGCTGACTCCGGTCGGCTCATTTTTGCCCCGTATACGTTTTTTCTGACCAGACCTAAAACCGTGGTATACCACGGTTTTTGGTCCGGTTAGAGAATCTAATACAGGCCATGTCTGGCTGGGATACTGGAGTGCCCGGTTTTCGCTCCCCCCCAGCCATATCCAGTTCCCGTATTGCCAAATCGTGGTGTGAACCGGCCCTAAAAAAATATAATTCACAACAAGGCCGTAGTCTATGTAAATGAGGAATTATGTACTATGTATGTGTAGTATGGACATTACAATGACACAATACTATACTGACTTATCATTTAATTGCTGTAAGCAAATTTATATTAATAATAGTTATACAACAACACGTTTTCCTAAGATTCACTGTCCCTTCATACATTGCAGCAGTTTTATTGACGGTGGATTGGCAGAACATAAGAGCTCATTGTGCGTTGTAATGCCCTGGGAGAAAGATAAGCCTGAAGAAGCCGCCGGTGAAACACTGTGTCGCTCTACCTGTGAAACGTCTCCAGCTTTTCTGATGTATGCCACTTGATCCAGGTACAGTAAAGAAGCCCTGCATCCATTTGTGAGGGCCGTGTTTTATTTCTGCTACTTACAAGTTATTGAAGTGACTTTGTGCGCTGAGCAGCACTATAAGGGCTGTATTGAGGATCCCTTTGGCTGTGTCACCCCTCAGTGGACATTTGATGACAGGAGTAAAATTGTTTGTGGTGCTCATCTATATCTCTACCACATGCCATAAACTGAATTTGTATACAAAACAAAGGGAAGACAGGCGTCCTGCAAACTCTGGTCAGTCGGCTCCCATCTCGGGCTGCTCCTTCGGTAAGGTGATCAAGGTAGCGTTGGGCGCTCAGAGGCGACTTCCGGCGGTTTCACACATAGGTATGCGCTTCTTCTGGCCTCCAAGGAGGCCGGAAGAAGCACATACCTATGCGTGAAACCGCCGGTAGTCGCCTCTGAGCTGGCAGTTCGCCTGCCAGCATTTTGGTTTTGCCTTTTCACAGAACCTGTAGATCAATTTTATTACTTTTTTTGATGCTGAGCTGGCAGTCACCTGCAAGGAGGCTGGAAGAAGTGCATACCTATGCGTGAAACCACCGGCAGTCGCCTCTAAGGAGGCCGGAAGAAGTGCATACCTATGCGTGAAACCACCGGCAGTCGCCTTTAAGGAGGCCGGAAGAAGCGCATACCTATGCGTGAAACCGCCAGTAGTCGCCTCTGAGCCGGCAGTCGCCTCCAAGGAGGCCGGAAGAAGCGCATACCTATGCGTGAAACCACCGGCAGTCACCTCCAAGGAGGCCGGAAGAAGCGCATACCTATGAGTGAAACCACCGTCAGTCGCCTCCAAGGAGGCCGGAAGAAGCGCATACCTATGCGTGAAACCGCCGGTAGTCGCCTCTGAGCTGGCAGTCGCCTGCAAGGAGGCTGGAAGAAGTGCATACCTATGAGTGAAAACACCGGCAGTCGCCTCTAAGGAGGCCGGAAGAAGTGCATACCTATGTGTGAAACCACCAGCAGTCGCCTCTAAGGAGGCCGGAAGAAGCGCATACCTATGCGTGAAACCGCCAGTAGTCGCCTCTGAGCCGGCAGTCGCCTCCAAGGAGGCCGGAAGAAGCGCATACCTATGCGTGAAACCACCGGCAGTCACCTCCAAGGAGGCCGGAAGAAGCGCATACCTATGAGTGAAACCACCGTCAGTCGCCTCCAAGGAGGCCGGAAGAAGCGCATACCTATGCGTGAAACCGCCGGTAGTCGCCTCTGAGCTGGCAGTCGCCTGCAAGGAGGCTGGAAGAAGTGCATACCTATGAGTGAAAACACCAGCAGTCGCCTCTAAGGAGGCCGGAAGAAGCGCATACCTATGCGTGAAACCGCCGGTAGTCGCCTCTGAGCTGGCAGTCGCCTGCAAGGAGGCTGGAAGAAGTGCATACCTATGAGTGAAAACACCAGCAGTCGCCTCTAAGGAGGCCGGAAGAAGCGCATACCTATGCGTGAAACCACCAGCAGTCGCCTCCAAGGAGGCCGGAAGAAGCGCCCAAGGCTACCTTGATCAGCTTACCGGAGGAGCAGCCCGAGATGGGAGCCGACTGACCAGAGTTTGAGCGGTGAGTGCAGGACGCCTGTCTTCCCTTTGTTTTGTATATTATTGACCGCTATTGAATTAGTCCTAGCACCTCCGCGGCTGGATAAAGCTGGTTACCTGACCTGGTATTACACCATACATCTCGTGGGACTGCGTCTGCAAGGTATCGGTGCCAGTTATTATTTTTTCTTTATTAAGATTATAAACTGAATTAGATTGATTTATTCAGCATTATGGTTTTGCCTTTTCACAGAACCAGTAGATGAATGTTATTACTTTTTTTGATGCTGTCATGGCTGCTGTTTGGCATTGAAGCTGCTGAGCTTGGCCGCTATGGCCATCATGGTGAGTCTGAAGGTTGTGTACCACTTCCTTACTCCTGAGAGTTCACTTCTTTACTCCTGTCATCTGTATAGAGCCATTACAGAGCCCCAGAGTGTGCCACTCCTCCTCATTTCATTGCACCGATGGTGTCTTGCCATCATTAAAGGGGTACTCCGGTGGAAAATTATTATTTTTAAATCAACTGGTGGCAGAAAGGTAATCAGATTTGTAAATTACTTCTATTAAAAAATCTTAATCCTTCCAGTACTTATCAGCGGCTGTTTATTACAGAGAAAGTTCTTTTCTTTTTGAATTAATTTTCTTTCTGACCACAGTGCTCTCTGCTGACACCTCTGTCCATGTCAGGAACTGTCCAGAGTAGGAGCAAATCCTCATAGCAAACCTCTCCTACTCTTGACAGTTCCTGACATGAACAGAGGTGTCAGCAGAGAGCATTGTGGTCAGAAAAGAAATTCAAAAAAGAAAAGAACTTTCTCTGTAGTATACAGCAGCTGATAAGTACTGGAAGGATTAAGATTTTTTTTTAATAGAAGTAATTAACAAATGACAAATTATAACTTTCTGGCACCAGTTGATTTAAAATGAATAGTTTTCCACCGGAGTACCCCTTTAATGGAGCAGCTCCTTGGGACTTGGTGTTTGCTGGAATTCTACATGTTCTCCAGTCTTCCACAACTGGCTCGGGCCATGCAGCTGCTCTGAGATCGTGGGGTTCCATGGTAAGTCATCAAACTCAGCGACTTCATGGCGACTTCTAGCTCTTAGGTCGATGGCTGGTTTTAGGATTTTATTTGACATTCCCTTGATAATGTAAAACAGATGCAATGTATACGTACTGTAAATCTATGTCCTTTTTGTCTCTTGTAGATATTACCCACAGATGGCGCTCATTCATAAAATATTGGCTCATCCATGATCTTTTGTAATTAAAGGAGTAGTCCAGTGGTGAACAACTTATCCCCTATCCTAAGGATAGGGGATAAGTTTGAGATCGCAGGGGTCCGACCGCTGGGGCCCCCCGCGATCTCCTGTACGGAGCCCCGACAGCCCACAGGAAGGGGGCGTGTTGACCTCCGCACGAAGCGGCGGCCGACACGCCCCCTCAATACAACTCTATGGCAGAGCCGAAGCGCTGCCTTCGGGAATCTCCGGCTCTGCCATAGAGATGTATTGAGGGGGCGTGTCGGCCGCCGCTTCGTGCGGAGGTCGACACCCGCTATCTGGCCGGAGAGCCGGGGCCCCGTACAGAGAGATCGCAGGGGGCCCCAGCGGTCGGACCCCCCGTGATCTCAAACTTATCCTCTATCCTTAGGATAGGGGATACGTTTTTCACCACTAGACTACCCCTTTAACTCGATAACATAACATGGGTCTCGGGTTTGTTTTTCTGTGTAAAAAAAGAAAAAAAGAGGCAGATAATTTATATTTTGGCTGACAAAAAGATTTCAGATTACCTCGATTTATCGAGCCGATATAAAAAAAGGGATTGCTACATAATTGTTCCTTCCCTGAGTCTTTTCTGGCATGTCATAAGTCGTCCACAGCTCCTGGTGAGGATGCCTGGTAACCACCTTCACAGGTCACAGATTGGCCATTAGATGAAGAGATGAAGTGTGAAAAACGTTTCTCTTGAGATTAGGAAAGTTCTGGGCACATAGAAAGTTATAAGAAAAGTACGGTGCAGTGCAGTAAAGCCGAGTCCCGGCGTCTCCATACTCTGAAGCCGTAGGCGCTCCATAAGCTGCGGCGTGATGCAGTGACACGTGACAGGGTCACATAGTATGGTTGAAAAAGGACACATGACCAAGGAGGTGAGAAGATGACTGGAGATAAGGGGTTTGGGTGGATTAAGGAGAGGAAATGTGGGCAACCATAGAGTTCTATACTTCTACATACTCATTTTGTTCTAAGAATTTTAAAGTCCTCACTTGTTTTTACTGTGACCAGTTCCTGAGGTAGACTGTTCCACAGATTTAAAGCTCTTATGGTAAAGAAGGCATGTTGCTTCAGAAGATAGAACCTTTTTTTTTTTTTACAGGCAGAAGGATTGCCACTTGTCTTTTAAAGAGGTTATTCCGGAATAGAAAAACTGAGCTAATTTCCATCAAAAACAATGCCTTGTCTGTCCCCAGTTTGTGTTTGATATTGCAGCTCAGTTCCATTAAAGTGAATGGAGCCAAGATGTAGGGCCATACACAACCTGGGGAAAGACATGGCACTGTTTTTGAAAGAAATTAGCTCTGTTTTTCTATTCCTGAATATCCCCTTTAAGCTTTTTTTTTTTTTTTTTTTACCCGGAACAGTTTACCCCATATTTTTTATACTGTCCAATTATACTTTTAAATGCGTTCCATGTTTCATGTCATGTTCCAAACTGCTGAGACTTATAGACAGCTGTATGGACAAGGAGACACATATTTGTCTGTGCTTCCATGATGTAGAGAAATACTTTTATTCTGTGTCAAATATGTGTTCCCAAGCCCCTGAATTACTGTGGGCTGGTACTCCCCCTCCGCGCTCCCCCTCCCATCCCTGTCCCTGCTTCATTGAGCCCTGTTTCCAAATCTTGTTCCTGCGCAGTATATACAAATTGAAGGCAAGTGTAATATCTGTAAACAGGGCTCGGCTTCTATCAATCAAGCAGGCATGGGGATGGAAGAGAAAGAGAGGATGTATTCTGGCTCTCTGCGCCTTTTTCAG
This sequence comes from Hyla sarda, assembly GCF_029499605.1. NCBI lineage: Eukaryota > Metazoa > Chordata > Amphibia > Anura > Hylidae > Hyla > Hyla sarda. Next base: position 26,497,491 of record NC_079200.1, read on the forward strand.
CTTCAGGACATCCTTTTTCATGAATCTTTGAGACAGCGCATTTCCGAGCAGTCATAGCACCTGCCGGACTTTCAAATGTGCGGAATGTCCGCCTGTGTTTCCCAGATGTCCAGATGTTATAAAGAACTATAATACAGCCATGTGAACGAGTCCTTGCGTGACCCAGCCAGCTTTGCAATATAGGGAAGTTTTTTATCCCTTAAATTCTGTACCCTTCACCAGGGGCGGACTGACCGGCCGGTCCGATCAGGCGTTGTTCGCCGGGTAAAGGGCCCACTGCTGCCGCCGCTACTGAGGATCCAGGACCCTTGTCCCGGATCCCCAGCATACAGCCTTGCCTTCTCCTGTATGTGCAGTACACTCACATACAGGAGAAGTATGTCTGCGCCTACACAGAGGACGTCATTCATCGGCGCCTGAACTGTGGAGGAAGTTAGATGCTGCGCTCCGGAGGAGAAGATCGCTGTTTGGAACATCAGGTGAGCATCATTTTTTTTTTCAACCTGGGATAGAGGGTAAAAACTCTGCTGCCTACACCTACTGTGGGGGGGACCCCGCTGCCTACACCTACTGTGGGGGGACCCCGCTGCCTACACCTACTGTGGGGGGACCCCGCTGCCTACACCTACTGTGGGGGGACCCCGCTGCCTACACCTACTGTGGGGGGACCCTGCTGCCTACCCCTACTGTGGGGGGACCCTGCTGCATAGGGGGGCATTACCTACCTGTAACTTCCATAAGCAACACCTTATTTTCTGTTTGCTAACACAAAATACTCTTCCCGAGACTAGACTGTGGATCCATTCCTGGGTGGAGGGGGGTGTTGGCTACATACCTGACTAACTACCTGGATACCAGACTTTATACCTGGATGCCTAACTACTTACCTACATACCTGGCTATCTAACTACCTACACACCTGGCTGCCTAACTACCTACCTACATATCTTGCTACCTATCTACATACCAGGCTACCTAACTATGTACACACCTGGCCTTCATACATGGCTGCCTAAGTACCTAGCTAGTCACCCACCTACATATCTGGCTTTCTGATCTACCTACCTATTTACCTGGCTACCAACCTACCTGCCCTTTTACTGTGCAGTGCACCAAGGAGGGCATTATTACAGTTTGCAATATATGGTCCTGTATGTCATCCCTTATATTGTATAAAGATCTCTGTACAGCTGGTATCTACCGCCATATGGTCCAGTATATAATCACTTATATAGTATACAGATCCTGTATAGTATACTGGTCTGTGAATAGTGGTTTTGTTTAGTACAGTATGGCGGTATTATCCAGTTATTGTGTGATGGTATATTGTGGTGGTTGCCTTGAGGGTGTGAGTGGTGGTCGGGATGTTGCTGTGCAGGTTATAAAGGGTGTTATTAGCCCTTGCCAGTCGTGACGCCAGGGTGAGGGTTAAATGCTGTATGACTTGGCCTATCGCCACCCTTCCCAAGGACGATAGGTGCTTGCCGAATAAAGTATTGTCCACAACCAGAGCTTCACTGAAAACTTGCATAAACTTTACAGAAGATTTTCTGTAGCATGCAAACATAAGAACAGTCTTTGTAACAGAGTCTATGAACAGCTTAGCTGAGATTGACCGTTGGTTGGGTCTTTTAGTAAGTTCTTTAAAGGGGTTATCCAGGAAAAAACTTTTTTTTATATATCAACTGTCTCCAGAAAGTTAAACAGATTTGTAAATTACTTCTATTAAAAAATCTTAATCCTTTCAGTACTTATGAGCTTCTGAAGTTTAGGTTGTTCTTTTCTGTCTAAGTAATCTCTGATGACACCTGTCTCGGGAACCGCCCAGTTTAGAAGAGGATTGCTATGGGAATTTGCTTCTAAACTGGGCGTTTCCCGAGACACGTGTCATCAGAGATTACTTAGACAGAAAAGAACAACCTTAACTTCAGAAGCTCATAAGTACTGAAAGAATTAAGATTTTTTAATAGAAGTAATTTACAAATCTGTTTAACTTTCTGGAACCAGTTGATATATAAAAAAAAGTTTTTTCCTGGATAACCCCTTTAACTTGTAGGAATTTTATGCTTAGGTCCAGGGTCCTTGCCAATAATTGCGGAGAATTTAGAAGAACTCACTGTGTAATTCAGCCGAGGCCGCAAGGCTTTGGCCTAGTAATAGTCGTTGAAAGTTGCGGAGGTCCTACCTCATTCAGTGACAGCAACCCAAGAGAGAGAATAATGTCTGCAGCTCCCTTATATGGGCAGGGGCTGGCCGTTCCAGGATTGGTCCACACATCTGTCAATCAGCCTCACAAAGCATTGTGGGTATCACATGGCCTATGAACCTCCAAAAGTCCTTCGCATTAACCATAGAGACTAAAGCCTCGTCACGTGACCCGCAGGTCCTGCGACGCTAGCGCAAGGTAAGTACACTTTTATATCCATTTATTTACATTTAATTGGGCAATATATTAGCTATTTAAGGGGTGACTAGGGGAAGACTAGATCTTAGGACCCCACGGTTCCTAGGAACTCTGGCTTTGGGGACCCCTACCAAGGTACTGTATGTAATACGGTACCGGGACACTACAATATTGAGGTGTCCCGGTACCGCATCCTATACGGTACCTGTATAGAGGTCCCCATAGCCATAGTCCCTAGGATGTCAGGGTCCGTCTTATCTAGTCCGCCCCTTGTCACCTCTCATCTAGGTATTAGTTAATCTAACAGTTTATTCAGGATTTATATAAGCATAATTGTACAAATGTATATAATTGGTTAATTACCTGTAAGGAGCGTAGCAGGACCAGCGGGTCACGTGATCAGGTAAACTCTATGGTTTTTGCTTAAGGACCTTTGGAGGTCCCTATGACATATTGCACCCATCATTCCTTGTAACGGTGAGTGACAGATATTCGGACCAATTAAAACGGCCCTGCCCATATAAGGGAGCGGCGGCCATTGTTAGCTCTCTTGTTCCTGGGCTGTTGACAGGGAAGGATCTGCGCTGCTGTCATCAGTGAGTTTAGGCCTGAGCCTTGCGGCGACGCAAGGCAGGAGAATTACCTCAGCATACTAGCCTCCAGCCTGGCGTCACGAACAATAGGGTTAACCTTAACCCCTGATATACTGAAGCAAACCCCTGACTACACTACCCCTACCCCAGAGGCTTACCACAATATATTTAGTCATGGTGTACTGGTGTTATTGGTCATGGAAAATTATTTTACCTGTTAAATTGTTTCTTATATATAAAATGTAGTTTATTTTGTGTGTAGGGGTGGTGGAGGGATTTGGGTGGAATGGGGCAGAAGTGTGACCAGCAGCGGAGCAGGGGGCCTTTGATTTTTTTGGTCCGGTGGCCCTGAGTGTTGTCATACCGCCCCTGCCCTTCATTATACATGTTTATGGATTGGTCATGTGAGCATGAGTTAAATTAAAGCAAAATGTCCTTTTTTTTCTTTTCTCTGTCAGAATGCACTATTGTCAGCAGCAGAGCATTATGGGAAGCTCTGGCATATATGTTCTTTTTTTTTAGTTGCGATGGTCTGGGGGCCATTTGTTGTGATGTAAAGTGTAAGTGCACTTAACATAGTAACATAGATACGTAACATAACTAAAGCCTCCGATGTGAGATCCCAACAAAATGTCACAATACTTACCTTCTCCGGTGGTTTGTTTTAGCAACAGATATTAACAAGTGTCATATTTGCAAGTAAAATTATCCAAATCCCTTAATTAGAGATGAGCGAACTTATAGTAAATTTGATTCGTCACGAACTTCTCGGCTCGGCAGTTGATGGCTTTTCCTGCATAAATGAGTTCAGCTTTCAGGTGCTCCGGTGGGCTGGAAAAGGTGGATACAGTCCTAGGAGACTCTTTCCTAGGACTGTATCCACCTTTTCCAGCCCACCGGAGCACCTGAAGGCTGAACTAATTTACGCAGGATAAGTCATCAACTGCCGAGCCGAGAAGTTCGTGACGAATCGAATTTGCTGTAAGTTCGCTCATCTCTACCCTTAATCATTAAAGGGGTATTCCAGGCAAAAACTTTTTTTTTATTTATCAACTGGCTCCGGAAAGTTAAACAGATTTGTAAATTACTTCTCTTAAAAAAAAATCTTAATCCTTCCAATAGTTATTAGCTTCTGAAGTTGAGTTGCTGTTTTCTGTCTAACTGCTTTCTGATGACTCACGTCCCGGTAGCTGTCCAGCTCCTATGGGGATATTTTCCCATCATGCAAGGGATATTCTCCCATCATGCATGTCACGATGCCGGCTGGCAGGTAGTGGATCCTCTGTGCCAGAGAGGGATTGGCGTGGACCGTGCTAGTGAATCGGTTCTAAGTCACTACTGGTTTTCACCAGAGCCCGCCGCAAAGCGGGATGGTCTTGCTGCGGCGGTAGTGACCAGGTCGTATCCACTAGCAACGGCTCAACCTCTCTGACTGCTGAAGATAGGCGCGGTACAAGGGAGTAGACAGAAGCAAGGTCGGACGTAGCAGAAGGTCGGGGCAGGCAGCAAGGATCGTAGTCGGGGGCAACGGCAGGAGGTCTGGAACACAGGCTAGGAACACACAAGGAAACGCTTTCACTGGCACAATGGCAACAAGATCCGGCGAGGGAGTGAAGGGGAAGTGAGGTATAAATAGGGAGTGCACAGGTGAACACACTAATTGGAACCACTGCGCCAATCAGCGGCGCAGTGGCCCTTTAAATCGCAGAGACCCGGCGCGCGCGCGCCCTAGGGAGCGGGGCCGCGCGCGCCGGGACAGGACAGACGGAGAGCGAGTCAGGTACGGGAGCCGGGATGCGCATCGCGAGCGGGCGCTACCCGCATCGCGAATCGCATCCCGGCTGGAGACGGTATCGCAGCGCACCGGGTCAGTGGAGCTGCCCGGAGCGCTGCGGTAGCGAGAGAGAAGCGAGCGCTCCGGGGAGGAGCGGGGACCCGGAGCGCTCGGCGTAACAGTACCCCCCCCCCCTTGGGTCTCCCCCTCTTCTTAGAGCCTGAGAACCTGAGGAGCAGACTTTTGTCTAGGATGTTGTCCTCAGGTTCCCAGGATCTCTCTTCAGGTCCACAGCCCTCCCAATCCACCAAAAAGAACCTTTTTCCTCTGACCGTCTTGGAGGCCAGTATCTCTTTCACTGAGAAGACGTCAGAAGAACCGGGGACAGGAGTGGGAGAAACTAACTTGGGAGAGAAACGGTTGATGATGAGTGGTTTAAGAAGAGAGACATGAAAGGCATTAGGAATACGGAGAGAAGGAGGAAGAAGAAGTTTGTAAGAGACAGGATTAATTTGGCACAAGACTTTGAAAGGACCAAGATAGCGTGGACCCAGTTTGTAACTGGGGACACGAAAGCGGACATATTTAGCGGAGAGCCATACCTTGTCTCCGGGAGCAAAAATGGGGGGAGCTCTTCTTTTCTTATCGGCAAACTTTTTCATGCGAGATGAAGCCTGTAAAAGAGAATCTTGGGTCTCTTTCCATATGGTGGAAAGATCACGAGTCACTTCATCTACAGCGGGCAAACCAAAGGGCAAGGGAGTAGGGAGGGGGGGAAGAGGGTGACGGCCGTAGACCAAGAAAAATGGGGATTTGGAGGAAGATTCAGAGACTCTAAAGTTATACGAGAATTCGGCCCATGGTAGAAGATCTGCCCAATCATCCTGGCGGGAGGAAACAAAATGTCGTAAATAATCACCCAAGACCTGGTTAATTCTTTCTACTTGTCCATTGGATTGAGGATGATATGCAGAAGAAAAGTTTAATTTAATCTTGAGTTGTTTACAGAGAGCCCTCCAGAATTTTGACACGAATTGGACGCCTCTATCCGAGACTATCTGTGTGGGCAACCCGTGAAGACGAAAAATGTGTACAAAAAATTGTTTAGCCAACTGAGGCGCTGAAGGAAGACCAGGAAGAGGGATGAAATGTGCCATCTTGGAGAATCGATCAACGACCACCCAAACAACAGTGTTGCCACGGGATGGGGGTAGGTCTGTAATAAAATCCATACCAATCAGAGACCAAGGCTGTTCGGGGACAGGCAGAGGATGAAGAAAACCAGCGGGCTTCTGGCGAGGAGTCTTATCCCGGGCACAGACAGTGCAGGCTCGCACAAAGTCCACGACATCCGTCTCCAGAGTCGGCCACCAATAGAAGCGAGAGATGAGTTGCACAGATTTCTTGATGCCTGTATGACCTGCGAGATGGGAGGAGTGACCCCATTTGAGGATTCCGAGGCGTTGGCGTGGAGAGACGAAGGTCTTTCCTGGAGGAGTTTGCCTGATGGAGGCTGGAGAAGTGGAAATCAGGCAGTCAGGAGGAATGATGTGTTGCGGAGAGAGTTCAACTTCCGAGGCATCCGAGGAACGAGAGAGAGCATCGGCCCTAATGTTCTTATCGGCAGGCCGAAAGTGAATTTCAAAATTAAATCGGGCAAAGAACAGAGACCACCTGGCCTGGCGAGGATTCAGCCGTTGGGCAGACTGGAGATAGGAGAGGTTCTTGTGATCGGTGTAAATAATAACTGGAAATCTTGATCCCTCCAGCAGATGCCTCCATTCCTCAAGTGCTAATTTAATGGCTAGAAGCTCTCGATCCCCGATGGAGTAGTTCCTCTCCGCCGGAGAGAAGGTCCTAGAAAAAAAACCACAAGTAACAGCATGCCCGGAAGAATTTTTTTGTAGAAGGACCGCTCCAGCTCCTACAGAGGAGGCATCAACCTCCAATAGGAAGGGTTTAGATGGGTCAGGTCTGGAGAGCACGGGAGCCGAAGAAAAGGCAGACTTGAGCCGTTTAAAGGCGTCTTCCGCTTGAGGAGGCCAAGACTTGGGATTGGCATTTTTTTGGGTTAAAGCCACGATAGGGGCCACAACGGTAGAAAAATGTGGAATAAATTGCCTGTAATAATTGGCGAACCCCAAAAAACGTTGGATAGCACGGAGTCCGGAGGGGCGTGGCCAATCTAAGACGGCAGAGAGTTTGTCTGGATCCATTTGTAGTCCCTGGCCAGAGACCAAGTATCCTAGGAAAGGAAGAGATTGGCATTCAAACAGACATTTCTCTATCTTGGCATAAAGTTGATTGTCACGAAGTCTCTGAAGAACCATACGGACATGCTGGCGGTGTTCTTCTAGATTGGCAGAAAAAATCAGGATATCGTCCAGATATACAACAACACAGGAGTATAAGAGATCACGAAAAATTTCATTAACAAAGTCTTGGAAGACGGCAGGGGCGTTGCACAGGCCAAAGGGCATGACCAGATACTCAAAGTGTCCATCTCTAGTGTTAAATGCCGTTTTCCATTCATCCCCCTCTCTGATGCGGATGAGATTATAAGCACCTCTTAAGTCCAGTTTGGTAAAGATGTGAGCACCTTGGAGGCGATCAAAGAGTTCAGAGATGAGGGGTAGGGGGTAGCGGTTCTTTACCGTGATTTTATTAAGACCGCGGTAGTCAATGCAAGGACGTAGAGAGCCATCTTTTTTGGACACAAAGAAAAATCCGGCTCCGGCAGGAGAGGAGGATTTACGGATAAAGCCTTTTTTTAAATTTTCCTGGATGTACTCCGACATAGCAAGAGTCTCTGGGGCGGACAGAGGATAGATTCTGCCCCGGGGTGGAGTAGTGCCCGGGAGGAGGTCAATAGGACAATCATAAGGCCTGTGAGGAGGTAGAGTCTCAGCTTGTTTTTTGCAAAAAACATCCGCAAAGTCCATATAGGCCTTAGGGAGACCGGTTACAGGGGGAACCACAGAGTCACGGCAAGGGGTACTGGGAACCGGTTTTAGGCAGTCCTTGAAACAAGAGGGCCCCCAACTCTTGATCTCCCCAGTGGACCAATCCAGGGTTGGGGAATGGAGTTGAAGCCAGGGTAGTCCAAGGAGGATTTCGGAAGTGCAATTGGGGAGGACCAAAAATTCAATCTTCTCGTGATGAGGTCCGATGCACATTAGAAGGGGCTCCGTGCGGAAACGTATGGTACAGTCCAATCTTTCATTGTTTACACAATTGATGTAGAGGGGTCTGGCGAGACTGGTCACTGGGATGTTGAACCTGTTGACGAGAGAGGCCAAAATAAAATTTCCTGCAGATCCAGAGTCCAAGAAGGCCATAGTAGAGAAGGAGAAGGCTGAGGCAGACATCCGCACAGGCACAGTAAGACGTGGAGAAGCAGAGTAGACATCAAGGACTGTCTCACCTTTGTGCGGAGTCAGCGTACGTCTTTCCAGGCGGGGAGGACGGATAGGACAATCCTTCAGGAAGTGTTCGGTACTGGCACAGTACAGGCAGAGATTCTCCATGCGGCGTCGTGTCCTCTCTTGAGGTTTCAGGCGAGACCGGTCGACCTGCATAGCCTCCACGGCGGGAGGCACAGGAACGGATTGCAGGGGACCAGAGGAGAGAGGAGCCGGGGAGAAAAAACGCCTTGTGCGAACAAAGTCCATATCCTTGCGGAGCTCCTGACGCCTTTCGGAAAAACGCATGTCAATGCGAGTGGCAAGATGGATGAGTTCATGTAGGTTAGCAGGGATTTCTCGTGCGGCCAGAACATCTTTAATGTTGCTGGATAGGCCTTTTTTAAAGGTCGCGCAGAGGGCCTCATTATTCCAGGATAATTCTGAAGCAAGAGTACGGAATTGTACGGCGTACTCGCCAACGGAAGAATTACCCTGGACCAGGTTCAACAGGGCAGTCTCAGCAGAAGAGGCTCGGGCAGGTTCCTCAAAGACACTTCGAATTTCTGAGAAGAAGGAGTGTATAGAGGCAGTGACGGGGTCATTGCGGTCCCAGAGCGGTGTGGCCCATGACAGAGCTTTTCCAGACAGAAGGCTGACTACGAAAGCCACCTTAGACCTTTCAGTAGGAAACTGGTCCGACATCATCTCCAAGTGCAGGGAACATTGGGAAAGAAAGCCACGGCAGAATTTAGAGTCCCCATCAAATTTATCCGGCAAGGATAGTCGTAGACCAGAAGCGGCCACTCGCTGCGGAGGAGGTGCAGGAGCTGGCGGAGGAGATGATTGCTGAAGCTGTGGTAGTAGCTGCTGTAGCATCACGGTCAGTTGAGACAGCTGTTGGCCTTGTTGCGCTATCTGTTGTGACTGCTGGGCGACCACCGTGGTGAGGTCGGCGACAACTGGCAGAGGAACTTCAGCGGGATCCATGGCCGGATCTACTGTCACGATGCCGGCTGGCAGGTAGTGGATCCTCTGTGCCAGAGAGGGATTGGCGTGGACCGTGCTAGTGGATCGGTTCTAAGTCACTACTGGTTTTCACCAGAGCCCACCGCAAAGCGGGATGGTCTTGCTGCGGCGGTAGTGACCAGGTCGTATCCACTAGCAACGGCTCAACCTCTCTGACTGCTGAAGATAGGCGCGGTACAAGGGAGTAGACAGAAGCAAGGTCGGACGTAGCAGAAGGTCGGGGCAGGCAGCAAGGATCGTAGTCGGGGGCAACGGCAGGAGGTCTGGAACACAGGCTAGGAACACACAAGGAAACGCTTTAACTGGCACAATGGCAACAAGATCCGGCGAGGGAGTGAAGGGGAAGTGAGGTATAAATAGGGAGTGCACAGGTGAACACACTAATCGGAACCACTGCGCCAATCAGCGGCGCAGTGGCCCTTTAAATCGCAGAGACCCGGCGCGCGCGCGCCCTAGGGAGCGGGGCCGCGCGCGCCGGGACAGGACAGACGGAGAGCGAGTCAGGTACGGGAGCCGGGATGCGCATCGCGAGCGGGCGCTACCCGCATCGCGAATCGCATCCCGGCTGGAGACGGTATCGCAGCGCACCGGGTCAGTGGAGCTGCCCGGAGCGCTGCGGTAGCGAGAGAGAAGCGAGCGCTCCGGGGAGGAGCGGGGACCCGGAGCGCTTGGCGTAACAATGCACAACTCCCGGGACGTGACATCATCATTGAGCAGTTAGACAGAAAACTTCAGAAGCTAATAACTATTGGAAGGATTAAGATTTTTTAATAGAAGTCATTTACAAATCTGTTTAACTTTCCGGAGCCAGTTGATATATATATATATATATAAAAAAAAGGTTTTGCCTGGAATACCCCTTTAATGCAACAAAATCCATCGCTGCCTTCCTCACCCACAAGGTTCCTAGGCCCCTGGGCTTGTTTGCCTTCGCTTCCCTTGCATCGCTTTGTCTTCACATAGCGGCATTAGGTTTTCCTATTGTGACAATACATTTGCAAAGGAAAATTGTTACCACTATAGTAATGAAGCAGAACAAAAAGTAAGTGACAGCACAAAAAGAGCAAAGCAGAAAAATGGACTTCAGTGGCCCCAGCGAGCAAAGAGATCGTCCCAGGCCTACTCTGCATTTCCTGACCTCTGGTGATAGCAGAACAAAGACAAATCATGATATCCCAAACCAAGTCAGAACGAATTAATCACTTACTCAACATATAAAGACGACGTAGACAGGAAAAAAACAGGGGATTTAGAGTGGAGCGCTGCTGCTTGTAAAGAACAGGACTCGGTAGCCGCGGTTGCACAGGACAAAAGGATTTAATGAATAGAAAATGATAGGACAACGCGTTTCGGCGCTAACAAGCGCCTTCCTCAGGTCCACAGAGATCAAGTGAGTGCGTCCTGTAGGCGGCATGTCAAAAACTATGTAGGAACATGTCAACTATGTATTAAACAAAGTGTGTACATAAACCCTTTTTGGTCTTTTTTGCTATGATTTCCAATAATGTCTTTGTGCAACTTCTCTTGTGCCTTGGATTGAAATGTAGAGATGTGGTCTCCAGACTGTGAACCTCCAGATGTTGGAGTTTTGCATCTGCTGGAGGTCCACAGTTTGGAGACCACTGAAGTAGAGGAAATGTCATCTGCAACCGCAGTTGCTCCGCAGGTAGGGTTGCCACCTGGCCGGTATTTTACCGGCACATCTGGTATTTTGGCTGCCCTGACGGTATTTTTATGTTAAAAATACCGGCAATGCAACGGCCGGTATTTATCCAACCAATCCTCCAACTCCCGGAATGTTGCACCATAACCTATACCAGTGTTTCCCAACTAAGGCACCTCCAGCTGTTGCAAAACTACAACTCCCAGCATGCCGGGCATGCTGGTAGTTGTAGTTTTGCAACAGCTGGAGGCACCCTTGGTTAGGAAACATTGACCTATACTATATACTACTATATAGTCCAACATGCTAGGAGTTGTAGTTTTGCAACAGCTGGAGGCACCCCTGGTTGGAAAACACTGACCTATACTATATACTACTATATAGTCCAACATGCTGGGAGTTGTCGTTTTGCAACAGCTGGAGGCAACCTTGGTTGGGAAACACTGACCTATACTATATACTACTATATAGTCCAACATGCTGGGAGTTGTAGTTTTGCAACAGCTGGAGGTACCATTGGTTGAGAAACGCTGACCTATACTATATACTACTATATAGTCCAACATGCTGGGAGTTGTAGTTTTACAACAGCTGGAGGCACCCCTGGTTGGGAAACACTGACCTATACTATATACTACTATATAGTCCAACATGCTGGGAGTTGTAGTTTTTTTTATTTATTTTTTATTTGGGGCAGCTGCTGAGTCACAGGCTATATCAGGGCCTGCTGGGCGTTGTAGTTAATAACTCAAAAAGTCCCATCAAAACAAAAAATGGTACTGGTAAATACTGCAGATCGGGGCGCAAAAAATCATCCCTCATACAGCCCCGTATAAGGAGAAATAAAAAAGTTTTAGGGGCCAAAATAGGACAAAATTTCCCCCCGCATATGTGTATCTTGTGATGTTACGCATATATAATTAAAATTTACAAAATTAGCATGGGCGGTATTTATTTATTCCTTTTTTTTTGCAAGAAAAGTGGCGACTCTATCCGCAGGTGAGAAGACAGACAGCAATGCCAGGGTTGATAATTCAGGTAGTAACCAAGAATCCACAATATTATTGTCAGGATCCGGACTGGTATGCAGCGAGGACACTGGTGGTGGATCCTCTGTGTCAGTGGGGTGATGACGTGGGCCGTACCAGGGGAACGGAGTCTAAGGGGTTACTGGTTTTCACCAGAGCCCGCCGCAAAGCGGGATGGACTTGCAGCAGCAGGTAACCCCCAGGTCGTTCCACCCGATAGCGACTCAACCCCAACTGACGGCTGAGACAGGTGTGGTACAAGGGACAAGGCAAGAGCAAGGTCGGACGTAGCAGAAGGTCAGGACAGGCAGCAAGGATCGTAGTCAGGGGCAACGGCAGAGGGTCTGGAACACTGGCTTGGGAACACACAAAACGCTTTCACTGGCACTAGGCAACAAGATCCAGCAATGACAGGAAGGGGAAGTGGGTTTATATGAGGAAGGCACAGGTACAGGTACTGATTGGGCCAGGCGCCAATCAATGGCGCATCTGGCCCTTTAAATCTCAGAGAGCCGGCGCGCGCGCGCCCTAGGGAGTCGGGCCGCGCGCGCCGGGACTGAGCAGACAAAAGACGGGGCAGGTGAGGAGATTGGGATGCGAGCTGCGGGCGGGCGCGTCCCACTACGCGGATCGCATCCCCGCCGGTGACACTACTGCAGCGCTCCCGGTCAGCGGGTCTGACCGGGGTGCTGCACGGAGGTGAACGCCGCGAGCGCTCCGGGGAGGAGCAGGGACCCGGGGCGCTCGGCGTAACAATTATCCTATGGCTGCGTTTCAATAGCTAGTTACATAGGAACTTAGAGACTTGGTACCCAGGAACTACCTATCGTACCGTTCGGTGCTTTATGGACTTTTTCCTGTGGTTCATGAAATGGAGGCCATCCAGGACGCTATATGACTGGCCAGGAATCGCCTCATCTACAACAGGGAGGATATGTCCTTCCAGGACTGCCGCAGGCTGGTCCACAGCCAGCTTAGAGACGATTTCATCTTGTGCTGTCCGGACGTTGATGAAGAAGAGGATTAACGCCCCTCTGCTTCCCCTACCTCCCCATACGTTGGCCCAGTAGTTTGACCCTGTGATCCGCCCCCACCCCCACCCCTATTGTTCCCACGCCCCTCCTCGATCACAGACTGTAATAAGTTGTTGTTTTTCAACTTTGTTTTTCCGATATCGAGTGATGGAGCGGAATGTTAGCGTAGCATGTGGTGCAGTGTATAGCTTAGGGAACCTGTGCCGTATATTGTACTGTCATGCTTTGTACGATTGTAATTTATTGTAAGATTTGTAATGACAATTGAATGACGAATAAAGCTCTTTCAATATCTTGTTACATAGATGTGATGTTTGTGAAGGAAGCATTGTTAGTGTGGAGCACAGATCATCCTCAGCACAAGTCATTTTTCATTCTACATCCATGGGTCGTTTTTTATTCCCGGATCTCGACAGAACATCCTAATCACATTCTCAATGATTGCAGCCGGTTACAGCTTGGAGATGAAGGTAGAGGGAGCTTCATGGAAACATCTAAAGGAGAAATAGCTGTCTCTACTTATCACTTAAAGGGGTACCCGGTGGAAAACTTTTTTTTTTTTTTTTTTTATCAACTGGTGCCAGAAAGTTAAACAGATTTGTAAATTACTTCTATTAAAAAAAATCTTAATCCTTCCAGTACTTATTAGCTACTGAATACTACAGAGGAAATTCTTTTCTTTTTTGGAACACAGAGCTCTCTGCTGACATTATGACCACAGTGCTCTCTGCTGACATCTCTGTCCATTTTAAGAACTGTCCAGAGTAGGAGAAAATCCCCATAGCAAACATATGCTGCTCTGGACAGTTCCTAAAATGAATAGGGGATAAGATGCCTGATCGCAGGGGTCCCGCCGCTGGGGACCCCCACGATCTCCCTCCTGCACCCGGCATTCGTTTTGAGCGTCGAGTGCAGCTCCGGAGGCTTGTTACGTCATGGCCATGCCCGAAGTTCGCTCCATGCACCGGATGTCTGGGGTGCCGCAGCTTAGACCGTTGTGTGGTGCCTTGTGGGTGTGAATGGTGATCGGGATGTTGCTGTGCAGGTTATAAATGGTGCTATTAACCATTGTCAGTCGTGACGCCAGGGTGAGGGTTAAATGCTGTATGACTTGGCCTATCGCCACCCTTCCCAAGGACGATAGGTGTTTGCAGAATAAAGTATTGTCCACAACCAGAGCTTCGCTGAAAACTTGCGTAAACTTTACTGAAGATTTTCTGTAGCATGCGAACATAAGAACAGAGTCTATAAACAGCTTGGCTGAGATTGACCGTTGGTTGGGTCTTTTAGTAAGTTCTTTAGCTTGTAGAGATTTAGTATGCGCAGATCTGCTGGATTTAGGGTTATGCTTAGGTCCAGGGTCCTTGCCAATAATTGCGGAGAATTTAGAAGAACTCACTGTGTAATTCAGCCGAGGCCGCAAGGCTTTGGCCTAGTAATTGTTGTTGAAAGTTGCGGAGGTCCTACCTCATTCAGTGACAGCAACCCAAGAGAGAGAATAATGGCCGCAGCTCCCTTATATGGGCAGGGGCTGGCCGTTTTAGGATTCGTCCACAACATCTGTCAATCAGCTTTACAAGGCATTGTGGGTATCACATGTCCCATGAACCTTCAAAGGTTCTTTTGAACTACCAAAGAGACTAGAACATCGTCACGTGACCCGCAGGTCCTGCGACGCTAGCGCAAGGTAAGTACACTTTTTATATACATTTATTTACAGTTACTTTATAATATATTAACTATTTAAGGGGTGACTAGGGGAGGACTAGACCTGAGGACCCCATGGTTCCTAGGAACTCTAACTTTGGGGACCCACACCAAGGTACAGTATGTAATACGGTACCGGGACACCACAGTTGGATAGGGAGTAAGATGTCTATGGGCAGAGTACCCCTTTAAAGGAGAACTCCAGAATATAAAAATTGTCCCCCATACTGCCAGAATTCTGCATAGGAAATGTATTATGTATATATTAGAAGGAATAACGGAGCTCGAGAACACATGACCTGGTAGCTAAAGGAGAACTCCAGAATATAAAAATTGGCCCCCATACTATCGGCAGTAAAAAAAAATAAAGAGGTACATAACTTCCTCCGCTCCCCCAGGGCCTCCGGTAACCGGTTCCGGTCTCCACCGCGATCCTCTTCCTGGTTGCTGGTGGTCGTCGAGTCATACTGCACTCAGCCAATCACAGGCCGCAGCGAAGCCCTGACTCGGCCGGCGATAGGCTGAGCGGCAGTATGAGAACGCTTCAAGACACAAAATTCTACTACCTGCTGCCGCTCAGCCTATCGGGATCAGGACTTCACTGCGGCCGGTGATTGGATGAGCGCAGTAAGACTCGACGACCACCAGCAACCAGGAAGAGGATCGCGGTGGAGACCGGAACCGGTTACCGGAGGCCGACGGGGGAGCGCAGGAAGGTATGTACATCTTTATTTTTTTACTGCCGGCAGTATGGGGGACAATTTTTATATTCTGGAGTTCTCCTTTAACTACCAGGTCACGTGTTCTCGAGCTCCGTTATTCCTTCGAATATATACATAATACATTTTTTATGCAGAATTCAGCTAATATCATTTCGCTCTTGATCAGTCTCTGAAGTTCAGTCTTGCTGGGAGACCCTGCTGTTTTTGTATTAAAGGAAGATAAGAAGTAAAATACGGGTTGCTGTGGTGAGAAGGATCACTTTGTTGATTTCTCACACTGAGCTGTAAAAAAATTAATAAAAAATGAGCACTTACCATGCACAGCCACAGATATTTGGCGCTGGAGTCTTTGAACATGTGGTGACACTCCTTGTCAACTTGGTATCAGTGTTGTATCGCCACCCGATATGGTAATAAGGGCCTAGACTGTCATCTGGGTGGTAACCACCATCCAATTATTATTCAGGCTCGCCACCCCACTGAAAACAGCGGTGACTGCCCCCTTTAACAATCTGTAGAACTCAACTGTGCCCATAGACTATCAAGGATGTGGTCAACACTGCTCAGTTGTCAACAGTACGTGACCCAAAGCGTATTCTTCCAGAGGTGACCACTCAGTTGTCAGACTGGGACTTAAAGGGGTACTCCGGTGAAAACCTTTTTTCTTTTAAATCAACTGGTGGCAGAAAGTTAAACATATTTGTAAATTACTTCTATTAAAAAATCTTAATCCTTCCAGTACTTATTAGCTGCTGAATGCTACAGAGGTAATTCCTTTCTTTTTGGAACACTGATGACATGACGAGCACAGTGCTCTCTGCTGACATTGCTGTCCATTTTAGCAACCGTGCATAGCAGATGTATGCTAAGGGCAGCATGGTGGCTCAGTGGTTAGCAATGCTGCCTTGCAGTGCTGGGGACTTGGGTTCAAATCCCACTAAGGACAACAATAAATAAAGTGTTATTATTATTATAATAATGTCAGCAGAGAGAACTGTGCTCGTGATGTCATCAGAGAGCATTCCAAAAAGAAAAGAATTTCCTCTGTAGTATTCAGCAGCTATTAAGTACAGGAAGGATTAAGATTTTTTAATAGAAGTAATTTACAAATATGTTTAACTTTATGCTGGGTGTTGTAGTTTTGCAACATCTGGAGGTCCGCAGGTTGTAGACCACTGTCCTATACTTTACATTGCACGGATCCCTCAACATACGATGGTTTCAACAAACGATGGTCCGTTTGGAACGGATTACCATCGTATGTTGAAGGACCACTGTGTAAACCCATCCCTGACCCCCTAAATGTACATTTTTGGATTATGTTTTCTCCCTTTTCCCTTTCATAGCATTTTTATAGAGTTGTTTTAGGGCTTATTTTTTGTGGGACAATTGTACTTTTTACTGGCACCCTTTATTTTGTGGTGCAATCATTTTTAATGCTGAATGTATTTTATGGGTCAGTACAATACCAACTATACCAAAGTTTGATCATTCGCTCGTTTTCTCTCAAACGAATAAACAACTAAAAATAGAAAATAAAATAAATGAGTTCATCGCCTTGTTCTGATCCCTATACATTTTTAATGTGTCCATCTGCTGAGCTCTCTGTGAGGGCTCATTTTTTGTGTAGTATTGACTTTTTGATGTTTTTAGACCCCCTAGGAGCCTTTTATAATGTTTCCCAAGCGCGGTCCTCAAGTACCCATAACATGTCATGTTTTCAGGATTTCCTTTGTCTTTCACAAGTGAAATAATTATGGTCAGTGTTAGAGATGAGTGAACTTACAGTAAATTCGATTGGTCACGAACTTCTCGGCTCGGCAGTTGATATCTTTTCCTGCATAAATTAGTTCAGCTTTCCGGTGCTCCGGTGGGCTGGAAAAGGTGGATACAGTCCTAGGAAAGAGTCTCCTAGGACTGTATCCACCTTTTTCAGCCCACCGGAGCACCGGAAAGCTGAACTAATTTATGCAGGATAAGTCATCAACCGCCGAGCCGAGAAGTTCGTGACGAATCGAATTTACTGTAAGTTCACTCATCTCTAGTCAGTGTATCAGGTATCATAGCAAGTGAATGGCCTATCCTTAAAGAGTACCTGTCATCAGGTGAAACTTTTTATATTGTCTTCTTTATGAAAAATGAAGCCTTATTGCAATACAGCTTCATAAAAAACAAAACAATATTTCCAGCAGTTTTTACCTGTTTAAAAACGGTCTTGTATGGTGTTCTGCAGGCGCTGCATAGCCCCCAGACCAGTGGCAGACAGGCACTGGTCCGATTTCCAGAAGTGCGGCTCTGCTCATCTCTCAATCATGCAGGCAGGAGCCGGCGCTGTGCGCGCCGTTCGGCTTGCACAGGGCTCTGTGAACACAGACATAACCACCGCCCCCCCTACCTGGTGTCCCCTCCGCCCCTCACTTTTGCACTTTTTCTATAACTTACGATCTTACTGATGCTCTGTTTGTAATGCAGCGTGCATGGAAGGCACTGTATGCCTGGCGATCTTTATAACAGAGAGGAGGGGACTCACAGCTTGCCTGCCATGATTGGCTCCCTGTTCTATGCGCGCTCCCGAGAACGGGCGCAGCATAGAACAGGGAAGGGCGGAAACGTTACCATGCAGGCTTCAGGTGATGTCACGCCTACCAGGTAACGCCCCCCTGCAGCAGCTAAAGTAGAGGGACAGTGAGCAGAGTTTAGAAAGCAATAACTTGAGAAATAATGGCCCACATTGAAAAAGAAAAAGTGCTATGGAATCAGGATGACAAGGGGAACACACAGGGAAGATAAGTTCCCCTTTTTTTCTTGGTGGCAGGTACTCTTTAAATAATGACCTGTTGGGGGTACTTGAGGACTGTGCTTGGGAAACACTGGCTTATATAGATCAAAGTAATGCATAGGCATTACATTGATATATTAGATCAGTGCTCTATTGGTACAGCCCCCGGGCTTCCCTGACAACTGACCACTAAACACCAGGGAAACATGCCAAAGAGTGTTTAAATGGGCACTGTCAGATCAAAAAAAAAATGATGAAAATGAAAGACCTTTTGTAATATGGTTGTTTAATTTTTTTTAAAAATATTTAATACAGAAAGCGGCCCCCGAAAATCACACCACTAGGGGTCCCCATACCTACTGGCACACTAATTATTCCTGCAGCAGCATCAGGCTTGTCCATGAGTCATGGACAAGAGATGACTCATGGACAAGGCTGCATGAGCAGACACACCAATCACCTCCCACCACCACAAGGGAGGGACACCCTCCTCTTAACACTCAACAATCACCTCCCACCACCACAAAGAGGGATACTCCCCCTCACACCACACACCAATCACCTCCCACCACCACAAAGAGGGATACTCCCCCTCACACCACACACCAATCACCTCCCACCACCACAAACAGGGATACTCCCCCTCACACCACACACCAATCACCTCCCACCACCACAAAGAGTCATACTCCCCCTCACACCATACACCAATCACCTCCCACCACCACAAAGAGGGATACTTCCCCTCAGACCACACACCAATCACCTCCCACCACCACAAAGAGGGATACTTCCCCTCAGACCACACACCAATCACCTCCCACCACCACAAAGAGGAAAAAGAGGGAGTTTTTTTTATATAAATCTAGGTGATAGGGGCATAAAAAATTAGATGTACATGGTCAGGAGTAACATATTAATTTTTTTAAACAATGGGTCTCTACTGCAAGTGGAAATAAATAAATAATATAACTTCTTTATACATAACTTGACAAATTATGCTGCAAGACGATATATAAAAAACACATCTCGATGTTACAGAAGGCATTTTGAAGTTTTGTATATACTTTATGTATCCACCATGATGTTCTTAAAACTTCCGACTTGGTAAGAGTCATAAGATCTGTCATACCTCTCCGGTTCCCAGTGAACAGGGTAATCGCATTAATTGGAAATGGGTTTACTTGCTGTGTTTTTTATGTTAATATTCAGCTTGTCCTTCCTCACATCCTCTAGACATCTGTGCTTGGAGCTGCATTGAGAGGCCCTGAAGATGTATAGTTTACAACAGTGGTCTCAAACTGTGGCCCTCAACTCCCAGCATGTCCGGGCATCCTGGGAGTTGAAGTTTTACAACATCTTGAGGGCCACAGTTTGAGACCTCTGGTTTACAAGTATCTAGAGATAAGGCCATGTCAGTAAAGGTAAAAAAGTCAGTAAAGGTAAAAAGCACCATAAGTCCCACGAAGGCAACAGGGCTCCCAAAGGGTTACACTGCGTCCCTTCTCCTGTGCTCCGTACTGTGTGTAATACCATTTTCACCTGCTCACTAAAAGACAGTTATCCGTAACCCGATGTCGGAGTGTTTCTTACTCCCCGTGTCTGGCCCAGGAGAAGTTGTCTCCACCTCGGACCGTGTATAGGCTAACTGTGCCCTGGCATCACGAAGTGATAGCAATTCCTTGCACTCCCGTGTCACCACTCTTCTAAATATTGTTCAGGAGGACAGCAGACATGAAGAATGAAAAGGAGAATATTTAAGCTTGTTTATACTTCTCCCATGCGAGGAGTTGGTGTCATAGTGAAATTTAGACTTGTGTACACCTATTACAACGAGGGAAGCAATGGATGATAGACGTAACTGTATCTGTTGTGGCAGGAGATTTCAATAAACGTGGCTCCCACTGTCCACCTTGAGATGTTCTCTCCTTAGGGATACAGGTATCACGTGCTCAGCGGAGCAGTCAGGTGTTCTCGGACAGCTGTCTCCTGTATACAGTGACTGAACAACTATTAACGCTCTATGTTATGGCCACAATTTCAATATTCTCAGGTCACCTGGCTGCGAGATCATTTTCAGACTTGCATTTCATACACTTTTTTGGAAACTGTTCATGTAAAAGCTTCTGGTGATTGTTTGAAAGCCATATTACAGTCTGATAATTTACATACCAGGCAGTTAAAGGGGTTATCCAGGAAAAAACTTTTTTATATATATCAACTGGCTCTAGAAAGTTAAACAGATTTGTAAATTACTTCTATTAAAAAATCTTAATCCTTTCAGTACTTATGAGCTTCTGAAGTTAAGGTTGTTCTTTTCTGTCTAAGTCCTCTCTGATGACACCTGTCTCGGGAAACGCCCAGTTTAGAAGCAAATCCCCATAGCAAACCTCTTCTAAACTGGGCGTTTCTCGAGACACGTGTCATCAGAGAGCACTTAGACAGAAAAGAACAACCTTAACTTCAGAAGCTCATAGGTACTGAAATGATTAAGATTTTTTAATAGAAGTCATTTACAAATCTGTTTAACTTTCTGGAGCCAGTTGATATATATAAAAAAGTTATTTTCCTGGATAACCCCTTTAAAGGGGTATGCCGGAGAAATCTATCCAAGGCCCCTTCACATACGTCCGCCGGCATTTCTCTCCAGCGCTGTAGAAAATACGCCGGAGGGAGACTGATGATGACACTGATCTCTTGATTTAAATGGGACAGTTCACGTGCATCCAGCATCTCAAGTTGGACGCCGGATGGTTTGATGGGCACCGGATGGGAGAAAGAATCTTGTTGCATCCCCCCCACCTTCCATTCAGAAATATTGATGGCTGGATCCTAAACACCAGATGTCAGCTGATGCACTTTTGTTATCAGTTGTGGCATCAGTTGCGAAGAGTTTTAGGCTGGGTTCATTTAGATGGACTCGGGACATATGTGAACCCAGCCTAACTATTGTTAGGGCTCAGTTATAAAGAAAGAAAAATGTATACTTACCCTCTTCGCTCCCCCACATCCACCCCTATCACAGTGTTTGTCCACGTCCTTGAGCTGGTGTCGCATGAGGACCTTTCCGCTCAGCCAATCAGTGGCTGAGGGAGACATTTCTGCAGCCACTAATTGGCTGAATGGTAAGGTCCTTGTGCGACACAGACATAAGGAAGTGCAGCGCTGCAGGGGACCAACACCAAGACCGCAGCAGTGGTGGAGAGCAAGGAGGGTAAGTATTATTTCATATATTTTTTTTCTATGATAGCTCTATTCATTTTTTTCCGCTCACAGAGCATTGACTAGAAAACTCCATACACAGCTGGATCTCCTCAATGAGAGACAGTATCCCCATCTCCCGATGCCATCTCTATTCAATGACAGTTCTCTAAAGTTGTCTAAGAATAGAAAAATGCTGCCTTTTTTATTTTTTTTGCAAAAAACAGCACCACTCCTGTCCACAGGTTGCGTGTAGTACTGCAGCTCAGTCCCATTAACTTCAATAGAGCAGAGCTGCCATTCCAGACACAACCTGCAGAGTAGTGCTATTTTGGCCAGAAAGAGGCAGTGTTTTTCTAATCCTGGACAGTCCCTTTAAAGGGGTACTCCAGTGAAAAAATGTTTTTACATCAACTGGTGCCAGAAAGTTAAACAGATTTGTAAATTACTTCTATTTAAAAATCATAATCCTTCCAGGACTTATGA
Source organism: Hyla sarda (assembly GCF_029499605.1). Taxonomy (NCBI): domain Eukaryota; kingdom Metazoa; phylum Chordata; class Amphibia; order Anura; family Hylidae; genus Hyla; species Hyla sarda. The sequence goes on from NC_079200.1 coordinate 26,519,312, forward strand.
GCTGCTGTATGCTCCAGGGAAAGTTGTGTAGTTCACTGGAAATCGCTACACAACTTCCTCTGGAGCATATATCAGCTGATAAGTACTGAAAGGATTAAGATTTTCAAATAGAAGTATTTTACAAACCTGTTACAAAACTTTCTGGCACCAGTTGATTTAAAAAAAAAAAAAAAAAAAAGAAGCTTTCCACTGGAGTACCCCTTTAAAGCGTATCTTAGTCAGCAGGCTGGCCAGTCTACAGTTCTGTTTTCGACTGGTTAAGCAGCCAATATACAGTACTTTATTGTAACTGCAGCATCCTTGTCTCCAGTTCTCTAGTTTTAAAGGGGTACTCCAGCGCTAAGATGTCTTAGCGTCGGAGTACCCCTTTAAACAGCAATTACAGGACTATTATGGTGGACATACCAAAGTGTCTTTCCATGATATTTATACTCAATTCATTTTTAATCATATGTTAATGGTCTCAGGAAGCCACCTAAAATGTAACGGGGTCTTTACCAGGTGTGGGGGGAATGTTAATTGTTTTTTTTTAAATAGTAATTTAATTTAATGGACAGCATAGGATTCTAAGTGTATTCTTTCCTCTAGATTTAAAGGTGATGTACAGCTTTGTAACCAACTCTTTTCAGCTCCAAGGAATGTAAAGAGGGTCCGACCGCTGGGACTTTTGCGATCTTCTGGGTGTGTCGACCCCTGCTTGAAGTGGCGGCCAACATGCCCCCTCCATGTATCTCTATGGAAGAGATGGTGATACCCAAACGCTGTATCTCCGGCTCCCCCAAAGAGATACCTGGAGGGGGCATGTCGGCTGCTGCTTCATGCGGGGGTTGACATGCCCCCCTTCCTGGGGACTGCAGGTTGCCATGCAGGAGATTGCGGGTATCCCAGCAGTCGGACCCCCATGATCAGACACTTATCAACTATCCTTTGGAATAGGAATATTCTCCATTTACAATATCATCGTAAAGCACTATTCTAGCTGTGCAATTTTAAACATTTTCAAGTGCCCTAAAGACCCATCTCTTCAAGCAAGTGTATGACATCCCCTAACTGGTCTTCCCTACTATCAATATGTCCCTCCATTATCATTGGACAGTGTCCCTCTATGCTCTCTGTACCTTCAAAGACTGGATGGTGACTGGTTCACCTACCTTGATGTAACCTACCCTATTTATATAAGATTGCTGGACCATCGTATTTTAAGGACCAAGGACGTACAGGTACGTCCTTGGTCCTGCTCCCGTGATATAACGCGGGGTTAGCATGAGCAGTCAAGCGGCAGAATCATCGAACACTGGTTTCTTATGAGAAACCATTGATCAATGATAAAGATAAGTGTGTGCAGTGTTATAGGTCCCTATGGGATAACAATGATCAGTATAAGAGATCAGTGTGTGCAGTGTTATAGGTCCCTATGGGATAACAATGATCAGTATAAGAGATCAGTGTGTGCAGTGTTATAGGTCCCTATGGGATAACAATGATCAGTATAAGAGATCAGTGTGTGCAGTGTTATAGGTCCCTATGGGATAACAATGATCAGTATAAGAGATCAGTGTGTGCAGTGTTATAGGTCCCTATGGGAGCTATAACACTGCAAAAAAAAAGTTTAAAAAAAAAGTGAATAAAGATCATTTAACTCCTCCCCTATTAAAAGTTTGAATCACCCCCCTTTTCCCATAAAAAAAAAAACACAGTGTAAATAAAAATAAACATATGTGGTATCGCCGCGTGTGGAAGTGTCCGAATTATAAAAATATATCATTCATTAAACCGCTCGGTCAATGGCGTACGCATAAACAAATTCCAAAGTCCAAAATAGTGAATTTTTGGTCACTTTTTATATCATTTAAAAATGAATAAAAAGTGATCAATAAGTCCTATCAATGCAAAAATGGTACCGCTAAAAACTTCAGATCACAGTGCAAAAAATGAGCCCTCATACCGCCCCATAAACGGAAAAATAAAAAAGTTATAGGGGTCAGAAGATGACAATTTTAAACGTATTAATTTTCCTGCATGTAGTTATGATTTTTTCCAGAAGTCCGACAATATTCAACCTATATAAGTAGGGTATCATTTTAACCGTATGGACCTACAGAATAATGATAAGGTGTCATTTTTACCGAAAAATGTACTACGTAGAAACGGAAGCCCCCAAAAGTTACAAAACAGCTTTTTTTTTTTCAATTTTGTCGCACAATAATTTTTATTTTCCGTTTCACTGTCGATTTTTGGGCAAAATGACTGATGTCATTACAAAGTAGAATTGGTGGCGCAAAAAATAAGCAATCATATGGATTTTTAGAAGCAAAATTGAAAGAGTTATGATTTTTTAAAGAAGAGGAGCAAAAAAACGGAAACCCCCCCGATCCTTAAGGGTTAATGAAGCACTTTCTGCCTCATAGACTGTTGTCTCTCGCGAGCCGGACCCTTGTTCCTCTTGCCGTATATTTACGTGTGTTTGACATTGTAATGTCTGAAATTTTGTCTACTTGTACCCTCAGAGCTGCAAAATGCTGCGGAATTTATTGGGGTTATATAAATATTAATTATTATTATTATTTGCTTCATCCTAGCTCAGCTGCATCCATAAATATTGTACTTTCTCCAGTGAATTCACCCATCAAATCCCTTCTGTTAGTTCACAGACCCTTCCTCACGCAGCCCCTCCCTGCATAGAGTGCTACCATTTTTGAGCCTCAAAACAAAGCTTAAAGGGTACCTCTCATCAAATAAACTTTTGATATATTTTAGATTAATGAATGTAGAATAACTTTCTAATAGCATGTTAATGAAAAATATGCTTCTTTCTATTGTATTTTTCCCGATCAGTCCTGTCAGCAAGCATTTCTGACTCATGCTGGAGTCCTAAACACTCAGAGCTGCCAGCCTGCTTTGTTCATAGCCAAACAGGCTGTGAACAAAGCAGGCTGGCAGCTCTGAGTGTTCTCCTTTGTGAACAAAGCAGACTGGCAGCTCGTAGTGTTTAGGACTCCAGCATGAGTCTGAAATGCTTGCTGCCAGGACTGGTAGGGAGACCCCTAGTGGTCATTTCTTCAAAGTGGAAAATTAAATAGAAAGAAGCTTATTTTTTAATAACATCCAATTATAAAGTTATTCTGCATACATTAATCTATAATATATCAAAAGTTTTTTTGATGAGAGGAACCCTTTAAAATGTTTAATGAAAATGATTTTTTAGGTACATAAATGCACACTATGGTATATAAAACATTATTAAATCTGCCCACCAAAATTATGAACTGACCAAAATCATGTGTAATTTGAGAGGAAGTTTGGCAAGACAAGAGTTCTGGATCCACAAGAACACCTCTAGATTTTTTAACGTGATGAGGAGGGAACAGTGGATGTTTAATGCCATGCCAGTCCCTCGCTACTACATGGGTTTTCTTGGCACAAAATACAGTGGTCCCTCAAGTTACAATATTAATTGGTTCCAGGATGACCATTGTATGTTGAAACCATTGTATGTTGAGACCAGAACTCTATGGAAACCTGGTAATTGGTTCTGAAGCCACCAAAATGTCATCCAAAAATAGGAAAAAGTGAAAATTAAAGAAAAATAAGTAGATAACTAATATAGATAAAGCAAATCCTTACATATAAAAGTAAGAAAGATCTGCTGGGAGCTGTAAATCACTGTCTATGTCAGTGTTTCCCAAGCAGGGAGCCTCCAGCTGTTGCAAAACTACAATTCCCAGCATTCCCGGACAGCCAAAGGCTGTCCGGGCATGCTGGGAGTTGTAGTTTTGCAACAGCTGGGGGCACCCTGCTTGGGAAACACTGATCTATATAGAGGACAGGAGCTTCTTCGGGGTCCTGTACAGTACACAGTGTCCTAAAAAAGTAACATGGAGTCGCCCTCACCTGGTGTCCAAAGGAAAAGCTAACCCTGGTACAGGTAAAGAGTACAGAACATGTAATACCTCTCTGTACTGTAGGGGGCGCTACCAGACATCAGTCAGTGCATACACTTCAGTAATACAGGGGTTTTACCAGTAAAATGCCCATTCTAATTGGTCAGTTCTTCCGGCCATTGACATGTTTCACAGATCTGGGCTGTCTGTACATTGTATGTTGAGTCTGGTTTCAACTTACGATAGTCCAGAAAAGACCATTGTATGTTGAAACTATTGTAAGTTGAGGGATCACTGTATATCACATCCTAATCTGGGTGTTCTGGAAGACATCAGGGCGGTGTCCAGAGCTTAGGCAGCAAAAACAAGCAGGTCAGTGGGCCAGAAGTCATTTTAGTCGCAGGGTGTAAGCAGGAGCGCAAAGTCTGAGCGGCCATCTTCCTCGGCAGCCATGCCCCCTTGTTTTTAGTTTTTGACCTGATGTACACTCCTGCTTTTGCCCTGTTCATCATTCTGCCTTTTTTCTGGCTTTATACTGAAATACACTCTTGGTTTAACCTATCTAGTCCTACTCAGTATTTTCTGTCTGATTTTGTACTGTGCTGCCCTCTACGTTTTGACTCTCTGGCTTTCTGCTGATTTTCTGCTTAGAAACCTTGGCGTTGGTGTGCGGGCTCTGGTGTGTCCTTTATATAAGGATACACTGGCGAATGTCTCAATTTTTACATCAGTGTTGAGGGATTAGCCAATGTCATTGTATACATCTACCACAGTAGTGCCCCCATATTCCTGTATTGTATTATTCTAATTGTTACACATCCACACCGTTTATCTGGTGTAGGATTCTATTGTGAAATCGCGGCGTCCCGAACAGCTTACAGGACAACGGGAGGGACATTACCTGCCTCCTCTGTGTCTGCTCCGTGCAGGGATCCCCTGCATGGCCAGCGCTCTCCTTCGTCGTCATCACGTCGTCGCGCACGCCGTCCCGTCATCCAATAGGAGTGGCGTGCGTAGTGACGTCATGAGGGCGATGGAGAGCGAGGATAACGGGCAGCAGAGACGTCCCGGAGCACCAGGGGCACCCCGGGAACGTGGCGACAGCGATGGAGGGCGACATCCAGGGCAGCGGTGACGGGTCCGGAGCGGCGGGGACGCGTGAGTATTACCTCTTATACCAGTGGTCTTCAACCTGCGGACCTCCAGATGTTGGTTGTAGGTCTGGAGGTTGTAGACCACTGTCCTATACTTTACATTGTATTTGGTTCAGAATCTTTATTTTCTAGATTTTTATCCTATAAAATTAGGTGCATCTTATATGCCGAAAAATACGGTAACAAGTCTCCTGCAATGGCACCGAAGCGTCCGGCACTATATGTAGTACCCGTCTGTGATGCGATGTCTCGTAGTCTGCGGCTGGCAAGGAGATGGCGTCCGGCCTGGGTGATGGAATGATTGCTGAAGTAGATGGCGTGGAGACAGCACTGTATTGAGGCGGGACGGGAGTGGATGCCGGCGTCCGCGTGTCTGTGATGCGCTGAATGGGTGCGAATGGAAGTGGTTCCTAAAATAGGGGGCATCCAGTTGTTGCAAGTGGTGAATGCAGGCTGATAGTTGGTACAGTGGTCCCTCAACATACGATGGTAATCCGTTCCAAATGGACCAAATCCGTTCCAAATGGTGATCCGTGCAATGTAAAGTATAGGACAGTGGTCTACAACCTGCGGACCTCCAGATGTTGCAAAACTACAACACCCAGCATGCCCGGACAGCCAACGGCTATCCGGGCATGCTGGGAGTTGTAGTTTTGCAACATTGGAGGTCCGCAGGTTGAAGGCCACTGGTATTGGAGGGTATACTCACTTGTCTCCGCCACTCCCGGACCGTCACCGCTCGTCACCGCTGCCCTGGATGTCGCAGTCCATCGCTGTCGCTGCGTCCCCGGGATGTCCCCGACGCTCCGGCAAGGCCTCTGCTTCCCCGGCATCCTCGCTCTTCGTCGCTGCCATCACCTCGTTACGCACGCCGCTCCTATTGGATGACAGGACGGCGTGCGCAGCGGCGTGATGAGGACGATGGAGAGCGCCGACGATGCAGGGGATCCCGAAGAGGACGCGCCGGAGCCCCGAGGACAGGTAAGTGATCGTCAGCGGACCACACGGCGCACCGTAAACGGCTATCCGGTGGCAGCTGAAGCAGTCTACAGGATAGCCGTTTATGCGATGGCCCCGACATAAAAAAGCATCGTATGTTGATGCTGCCTCCGAGAGGCCATGGTATGGTGAAATGATCGTATGTCGGGGCCATCGTAGGTCGGGGGGGGGTCACTGTATTGGGTTGGTATACAGATTGTATTAAGCAATAACGCACTGAACTAATCTCAGGATAACCTAGCCGGCATGTATTTTTTGGATATAATATCCAGTTGGTATACACATTGCAATTGATACATTTGTTGCTATCCACCCTTACATTGTTTCTTATTGTTTTTATAACTTATAAGTTCCTACGCCCGATGCACGGGCGGCGGGAGACTTATTAATTCCTCCAGTATTTTTATTTTCATTTTTATTGTTTTTATTGTATTGTATTGAATACATTTCATTACTTTTATTGGATCCTTCTCCATCTACTTTTTTTCTATATGTATCTTTGAGGACTGGTTTTTGAATTGATTGCCAAATCAACGTCATCTTTATTTATATAAACATGACCAACAAAAGAGAAATACATATCAGATCAATTACGCTCTGTATCTGTGCCCCATCCAATACCCAAGGCGTCCAATTTGGATCGTCTCCCATGAGGCTCTCGACTCTACTTCTTTGAGTGAAGCACAAGATTTGCCTTACTCCGTGTTCTTTTAGGTCGGAGTTATTGATGTATTGTCACTGGTAATAGTTTTATACATGCAATCACCTTGGAAACGTTTTTTTTGTTTTAAAGTAATACCTGCAGCCCGGGAAAAGTATTATAACAGGAGTATACGGTTATTTCCATTTGTAGAGTCATCAGGGTGCACAGGGCTTAGTTCGGCAGAATTTTTATATGCAAATTGTAGATGTCGATACAGTATTTCCGTGAGTTATAACTTTCTGTAGTTAAACAAGGCATACGGCTCTGATGACTCGATGACATTTCTCGGCATTGCTTGTGTGCTGGGAATGAGATCTATGCATTGGGGGCTTGACATCAGTACATGTTATTAACACTTCGGTAGACAAGGATCCTTGTTGTTTAGATGCCGATTAGTCAACAGATAAAAGCATTTCCACGGTATTGACGTACATGAGGTGTCACTATCTGCTACACAATGGATGTTACAAAGGCACTTGTAGGTTTCCAGAACTCCACTGGGTAGGTGATCATGAGGCGCAAAAAAGGGATCAGTATAGGTGCGGTTCAGACTATTGACTTGATAACCTTGTTGTTAAAGGGGTGGGGCAGCGAAAAGTAACTTATCCCCTGGATAAAGCATTTGCTTTATTAATTCTCTATGGGAGCACCAAAGAGACCCGAGTGCTGTACTGGCATCTCCGGGGCTCCCATAGAAATTAATGGAGTGTGTGCCGACTGCTGGGACCCCTCGCGATCTCCTGCAGGGGACCCTGGCTCTCCTCAGGAACAGAGCATGACGACCTCTGCACGAAGCTGTGGCCAACACACCTCCTCCATGTATCTTTATGTGGCTGGTGCTGAATCTGGACATTGTTGTCTCTGGTCCGGCAGGGAAAATGGATGCAGATCTCTGCGCCGGGTGCGATGGGCCTGTATCCCAAGGTCGGGGTGCAGGAAATGAGGATTCGGGAAGCGTTATGAGACTAAAACTTCCTTTCTTTATTTGACAAAAATGACTACGCATTTCGCGAGGGGTCCCTCGCTTCGTCAGGTCATCTGACGAAGCAAGGGACCCCTCAACCTGACCTGACGAATAGAGAGACCCCTCGCGAAACGCGTAGTCATTTTAGTCAAATAAAAAAGGAAGTTTTCCTGCACCCCGACCTTGGGATACAGGACCATCGCACCCAGGAGCCCAGATCTGCATCCATTTTCCCTGCCAGACCAGAGACATTAATGTCCAGATTCAGCACCAGCCACATTGACGAAACCGACATCACCGATGTTCGGGATTGATGCAAAGCAGCCATGGGAGAATCCTTTAGTGTATTGCACACTTCCATGCGATTTCCAGTGTTGTGCCTGATGCGCAACAAAAGAAGGTGAGCGGGCCCATCCCACCTCGTCCACCACTGTTTAACCTTGGCAGACCACAGTAACGGCACTTAGATAATGCCCCTTTTTGTTTCCTTTTTCCTTTCCCTATACTATAAACCATGTATCTCTATGGGAGAGTCGGAGATACCCGGCCACATGTCGTCTGCCACTTTGTGCAGGGGACAACACGTCCCGTCCACAGGGAGAGTTGGCGTCTCATGCAGGACATCGCAGGGAGTCCCATCGATTGGAGTCCCCGCAATCTAAAACATCACCTTTTCTGTGTGATATATCTCCTTTAATGACATTATTAGGGGTGGATACATAGTAACATCATGAGTATAAATAATGAAATATAAAATGTACAAAGAATGCTTATGTTTACATTTAATGCCCAGTGTACATATTGAATGAAGTGCATAATAAAGTAATATATACAGTAAAACCTTTACCTTCTGATCATTACTAAACATAATATAATTTGATAATCAAAGCATATCTTGTATCGTTCAAAGACAGAGCACAAGTCAAAATGAACATAAAATACACCAGTGGGCAATGGGCTGGCACTCACCACACCGTAATCATGAGAAGCGCGAGACCGGAAGGCAAGAAATACAGTACATGTATTGGCCATGAAAGAGGAATGTATAGAGCAGAGGTCTCATACTATGGCCCTCTAGATGTTGCAAAACTTCAACTCCCAGCATGCCCGGACAGCCGTTGGCTGTCCGGGCATGTTGGGAGTTGAAGCTTTGCAACATCTGGAGGGCCACAGTTTGAGACCACTGGTATAGAGGGCAGGTAGAGATCATACTCTCAGGTAATTACTATCTATTTGAGGACAGTTTCTTTTATACACAAAAGGGGACCGCTATGGGTTCAAATATGTCACCTACCTACGCCAATATCGTAATGGCAGTTGTAGAAGAGACTGAAATCTATGTATCCCACCATATTCAGCTAAGTGCTGAAATGGTTCAGATTAGGGATGTCCCGATACCGATACGAGTATCAGTTTTGGGGCCGATACCCAGCATTTGCATGGTATCGGGGACTCATTTAATACCAAGGCCAATACCTGCTGCAGTGCGGCTGCTGCCCCGTTCTGCTGTCAGCATCGCCGTTCTGCCGTACGCATCATGGCGTCCTATAGAGGAGCATGTGACACACACGTCACTCCACCTCCTCCACCTGCTGATTACAAGGGGGCACTGTCTACAAAAGGGGGCCTGCTGTTTACAAGGGGGCACTGTTCACAAGGGGGCACTGTCTATAAGGGGGGCCTGCTGTTTACAAGGGGGCACTGTCTACAAGGGGGGGGGGCTGCTGTTTACAAGGGGGCACGGTCTACAAGGGGGGGAGGCGGCTGTTTAAAAGGGGGCACTGTCTACAAGGGGGGGCTGCTGTTTACAAGGGGGCACTGTCTACAAGGGGGGGCTGCTGTTTACAAGGGGGCACTGTCTACAAGGGGGGGCTGCTGTTTAAAAGGGGGCACTGTCTACAAGGGGGGGCTGCTGTTTACAAGGGGGCACTGTCTACAAGGGGGGGCTGCTGTTTACAAGGGGGCACTGTCTACAAGGGGAGGGGCTTCTGTTTACAAGGGGGTGCTGTCTACAAGGGGGGCTGCTGTTTACAAGGGGGCACTGTTTACAAGGGGGGCTGCTGTTTACAAGGGGGCACTGTCTACAAGGGGGGGCCTGCTGTTTACAGGGGGCACTGTCTACAAGTGGGGGGGGGGGGGGCTGCTTTTTACAAGGGGGCACTGTCTACAAGGGGGGCCTGCTGTTTACAAAGGCGCGGGGCTGCTGTTTACAAGGGGGCACTGTCTACAAGGGGGGGGGCTTCTGTTTACAAGGGGGAACTGTCTACAAGGGGGGCTGCTGTTTACAAGGGGGCACTGTCTACAAGGGGGGCTGCTGTTTACAAGGGGGCACTGTCTACAAGGGGGGGCCTGCTGTTTACAAGGGACATTGTCTACAAGGGGGGTTGCTGTTTACAAGGGGGCACTGTTTACAAGGGGGGCTGCTGTTTGCAAGGGGGCACTGTCTACAAGGTGGCACCTGCTGTTTACAGGGGGGCACTGTCTACAAATGGGGGGGGGGCTGCTTTTTACAAGGGGGAACTGTCTACAAGGGGGGGCCTGCTGTATACAAGGGGGCACTGTCTACAAGTGGGGGGGGGGGCTGCTGTTTACAAGGGGGCACTGTCTATAAGTGGGGGGGCTGCTTTTTACAAGGGGGCACTGTCTACAAGGGGGGCCTGCTGTTAACAAGGGGGCACTGTCTACATGGGGGGGGGGCTTCTGTTTACAAGGGTGCACTGTCTACAAGGGGGGGGGGGTCTGCTGTTTACAAGGGGGCACTGTCTACAAGGGGTGGGGGTCCTGCTGCTTACAAGCGGGGGCCAGCTGTTTACAGGGGGCTGCTACTAATGTCTGCAACTAACTATACTACCTACAAGGGGATACTACCTACTATTAAAGAGAATCTTACAGCAGAGTCACCTGCACTAACTTCACTATTTGTAGTGCAGGTGACCCAGTTTCTACCGCTGCTCACCATATGAACATCAGCGCAATCGCTCCGGAGACATCGATCTCGCCCATAATGCAAATTCCCTGTTCGGTCCAATGGAGAAGAGAGAAATCTTGGCTCATACTACAGCAGCTGCCTCCATTGTACAACAAGAACCCACATATCATACGGTAAACAGCGCCAGAGACCGGGTCACCCTGCTGTCAGATTCCCATTAAAATATAAGTACTCGTACTTGGTATCGGCGAGTACTAGAATTAAAGTATCGGTACTCGTACTCGGTCTTAATAAAATGGTATCGGGATATCCCTAGTTCAGATACATTGATGTTATCTTTTTAATTTGGTATGGCAATACTGCTAAAGGGGTACTCCGGTGGAAAACTTTATTTATTTTTTAAATCAACTAATGCCAGAAAGTTAAACAGATTTGTAAATCACTTCTATTAAAAATTCTTAATCCTTCCAGTACTTATTAGCGGCTGTATACTATAAAGGAAATTCTTTTCTTTTTGGATTTCCTTTCTGTCACGACCACAGTGCTCTCTGCTGACATCTCTGTCCATGCCAGGAACTGTCCAGAGCAGGAACAAATCCTCATAGCAAACCTCTCCTGCTCTGGACAGTTCATGAAATGGACAGAGGTGTCAGCGGAGAGCACTGTGGTCATGACAGAAAATAAATCCAAAAAGAAAAGAATTTCCTCTGTAGTATACAGCTGCTAATAAGTACTGAAAGGATTAAGATTTTTTTATTAGAAGTTATTTACAAATCTGTCTAACTTTCTGGCACCAGTTGATGAAAAAAAAAAAAAAATGTTTTCCACCGGAGTACCCCTTTAAGGTATAAGATTTTTTTTAAGTGTGGACAAGGATATCAAGTTCACCATGATTTTCTTGGATGTAGTATACATTTTCTTGAGATGTTTTTTAGTTTTGAATGGTGGATTACAGAGAGATATCCTTGTGAAACCTACTGAAAAGAACAACCTTCTTAGGTTTGAAAGCATACATCCCAAAAAACATTCTATACTCACTGCCCTATTTTCAACTAATAAGGGTGGAAAGAATTGTTGGGGTACTGAGACTTTAGAATTATGGCTAAAGGAAATGGGGCTAAAATTCATTAGCAGGTGTTATCCCAAGAATCTGGGTGAACAACACAAAAGCAGGGTGAGGTCTCTCAACAGGAAGATATTACTATGTTGACTATACAAAAAGAAGTAAAGGCTTAACCCCTTAAGGACTCAGGATTTTTCAGTTTTTGCACTTTCGTTTTTTCCTCCTTACCTTTTAAAAATCATAACCCTTTCAATTTTCCACCTAAAAATCCATATTATGGCTTATTTTTTGCAACATACAATTCTATTTTGCAGTGACATCAGTCATTTTACCCCAAAATGCACGGCTAAACGGAAAAAAAAATCATTGTGCGACAAAATCGAAGAAAAAATGCAATTTTGTAACTTTTGGGGGCTTCCGTTTCTACGCAGTGCATATTTCGGTAAAAATGACACCTTATCTTTATTCTGTAGGTCCTTACGATTAAAATGATACCCTACTTTTATAGGTTTGATTTTGTCGCACTTCTGGAAAAAATCATAACTACATGCAGGAAAATTGATACGTTTAAAAATGTCATCTTCTGACCCCTATAACTTTTTTTATTTTTCATTGTACAGGGCGGTATGAGGACTCATTTTTTGCGCCGTGATCTGAAGTTTTTATTGATATGATTTTTGTTTTGATCGGACTTTTTGATCACTTTTTATTAATTTTTTAATGGTATAAAAAGTGACCAAAAATTCGCTTTTTTTGACTTTGGATTTTTTTTTCGCGTACGCCATTGACGGTTTAATTAATGATAAATTTTTATAGGCGATACAACATACGTTTATTTATTTATTTTTTACACTGTTTTATTTTTTTTATGGGAAAAGGGGGGTGATTCAAACTTTTATTAGGGAAGGGGTTAAATGACCTTTATTTATTTTTACATTTTTTTTGCAGTGTTATAGGTCCCATAGGGACCTATAACACTGCACACACTGATCTCTCATCCTGATCACAGGCGTGTATGAACACGCCTGTGATCAGTGTTATCGGCGCTTGACTGCTCCTGCCTGGATCTCAGGCACGGAGCAGTCATTCGTCGATCGGACACCGAGGAAGCAGGTAAGGGCCCTCCCGGTGTCCGGTCAGCTGTTCGGGACGCCGCGATTTCACCGCGGCGGTCCCGAACAGCCCGACTGAGCAGCCGGGTCACTTTCACTTTCGCTTTAGAAGCGGCGGTCAGCTTTGACCGCCGCTTCTAAAGAGTTAATACCGCACATCGCCGCGATCGGCGATGTGTGTTATTAGCCGCGGGTCCCGGCCGTTGATGAGCGCCAGGACCGACGCGATATGATGCGGGATCGCGGCGCGATCCCGCTTCATATCGCGGGAGCCGGCGCAGGACGTAAATATACGTCCTGCGTCGTTAAGGGGTTAAAGGGGCACTGTCATTAAAAAATTTTTTGCTATGGGACTCCTTATGGTAAATAAAAAAATCTTTATAACATACTTTAGAAAAATGAAGTTTTCTATGTTTGTGTTTGGTTATTTGTGTTTAAAAAAAGCTGCCACTAGGTGTCTCCCTACCTGTCCAGAGCACATTTCCCCCTATCTCTTGCCCAGACTTTGGACTCCTGCTGGCAGAAGTCCAAAATCAGGAAATGCAGTCTGGAGTTCTGAAGGGGGGGTGTACAGCCTTAGCCAATCATAGCTCATCTCACACTGAACTGCTGTGGGCTGTGTGTAGCAGAGTGAGGGAGGAAGTTCTCCCCTGTATGGCTTCAGATGATGTCACGCCTGCTGGGGAACGCCCCTTCCCAGTCTGTGAATCTGACTGAGACTGAGCAGAAAATACAGAGCAATATCAAGGTAGAAAACTAACAAATAATAAAAATAGAAGACAAGATCATGAGAGGTACTCTTTAACGTATACCGTTTTTGTTATTTACCCTATTAGTGCTGGGGGTGTGTATTGGTAAATGTAGAAAATAAATACAAATTAGGAAAAATTACACACCATGTTGCTGAATTGCTGAATTAGTCATTCAGATAGCCATGCCCACTGAGGGGCGCCAAAAGAAAATTCTTCACTCTGGCATTTATGACCCTAGGAACAGCCGGGACTGCGCCAACTGTGAGTCCATACACTATGCGATCATTGCCGGCCTGCTTTGTTCCTCCCCCCTGATGTGTGAGTGACGTCTCAGAGGCACCCTAGGGTCAGAGGAGAGGAAGGCCATGGAGGTTTGTGGCTCACTCAGTTACAACCAGATTAGAAGATTGCTGGATCGGCTGTCAGGTTAAAAATTTTAAAGTGTAAATATCGTACTCTGGCCAGTGCCATTTCCTACTAACCCCCAGCACACCATGCACCCCGGCCAGGGCCGGTTTTAGGCTTAGCATGGCCCTGAGCAAAATCAAAAGTGGGGCCCCAAAAGTCGTAATAGTGCAATTACTAGATTTGCACATTTTTGGTTACTTCAAATGCCATAAAAAAATATCTAAAAGGCAATTGAAAAGTCCCATCAAAACAAAAATGGTACCAATAAAAACTACAAATCACAGCGCAAAAAAATGACCCTCATACATCCACATATACAGAAAAATAAGAGCTATAGGGATCAGAATAGTATGATTTTATATTTTTGTATAGTTTCCCCAAATTAGGTTGGCAGCATAGTTCCCCCACATTAGGATGGCAGCATAGTTCCCCCACATTAGGTAGGCAGTATAGTTCCCCCACATTAGGTTGTAGTTCCCCCACATTAGGCTGGCAGTATAGGTCCTCCCACATTAGGTTGTCAGTATAGTCCCCCCCCCCACATTAAATTGTCAATATAGTTCCCCCACATTAGGTAGGCAGTATAGTTACCCCACATTAGGCTGTAGTTCCCCCACATTAGATTGTCAGTATAGGTCCCTCCACATAAAGTTGGCAGTATAGTTCCCCCACATTAGGTTGTCAGTATGTTCCCCCACATAAGGTTGGCAGTATAGTTCCCCCACATTAGGTAGTCAGTATAGTTCCCCCACATTAGGCTGGCAGTATAGGTCCCCCCACATTAGGGTGGCAGTATAGTTTCCCCCATTATTAGGTTGTCAGTAATGTTCCCCCACATTAGGTTGTCAGTATAGTTCCCCCACATTAGGCTGTTGTTCCCCCACATTAGGTTGTAGTTCCCCCACATTAGGCTGGAAGTATAGTTCCCCCACATTAGGCTGGCAGTATAGTTCCCCCACAATAGGTTGTAGTTCCCCCACATTAGGTTGGCAGTATAGTTCCCCCACATTAGGTTGTAGTTCCCCCACATTAGATTGGCAGCACAGTTCCCCCACATTCGGTTGGCAGTGTAGTTCCCCCACATTAGGTTGTAGTCCCCCTACATTAGGTTGGCAGTATAGTTCCCCCCACATTAGATTGGCAGTATCGTTCCCCCACATTATGTGCAGTATAGTTCCCCACATTACGTGCAGTATAGTTCCCCACATTACATGCAGTATAGTTCCCCCACATTAGGTGTGCAGTATAGTCCACCCACATTAGATTGGCAGTATAGTTCCCCCACATTACGTGCAGTATAGTTCCCCCACATTACGTGCAGTATAGTTCCCCCACATTATGTGCAGTACAGTTCCCCCACATTACATGCAGTATAGTTCCCCCACATTATGTGCAGTATAGTTCCGCCACATTACGTGCAGTATAGTTCCCCACATTAGGTGCAGTATAGTTCCCCACATTAGGTGCAGTATAGTTCCCTCACATTACGTGCAATATAGTTCCCCCACATTAGGTGCAGTATAGCTCCCCCACATTAGGTGCAGTATAGTTCCCCCACATTAGGTGCAGTATAGCTCCCCCACATTAGGTGCAGTATAGTTCCCCACATTAGGTGCAGTATAGTTCCCCATATTAGGTGCAGTATAGCTCCCCCACATTAGGTGCAGTATAGCTCCCCACATTAGGTGCAGTATAGTTCCCCACATTAGGTGCAGTATAGTTCCCCATATTAGGTGCAGTATAGCTCCCCCACATTAGGTGCAGTATAGCTCCCCACATTAGGTGCAGTATAGTTCCCCCATATTAGGTGCAGTATAGTTCCCCCACATTAGGTGCAGTATAGTTCCCCCACATTAGGTGCAGTATAGCTCCCCACATTAGGTGCAGTATAGTTCCCCACATTAGGTGCAGTATAGCTCCCCCACATTAGGTGCAGTATAATTCCCCACATTAGGTGCAGTATGTTCCCCCACAGACATACAGCCTTCAGCCATATACAGTGTATGGCTGGAGGCTGTATGTCTGTGTACTGCCCCACTTCAGTGCTCTGTCTACTGCTCCTCTGGAGGAGCGGTGGTCGGAGCACTGAAGATGACGACTTAAAATGCGCGCTCGTCCTCCTCCTCCTTGATGCTCCGCTCCTCCATTCCTATGGGTGCACGCACGGGACGTCAGTGACGTCCCTGCGTGCCAACCTCCTGGCTGCCCCTGCATTTTTAAAGTTAATGCGGGGCCGCGGAAAGGTAACCGGGACATCCTTGTGTCCCGAAAAGATCTTTCGGGACACAGGGATGTCCGAATCACCCCCCCACCCTGGATCTGCCACTGAGCAGTCCTCAGGGGGCCCCTAGGGGGATGGGGTCCTGGGCAATTGCCCAGATTGCCTCACCCTAACGCCGGCATGAGACATCAAAATACTAGTAAACATCGTAATGTGACATCACTGTGCATCTTAATCATGTAATGTGATTTCACTGGGCATATTAAAGGTTTTCCAGGAAAAAAAATTATTTTGTCATTATTCCCAGGCTGCCACAATTTAAATAATTAAAGAGTAACTGTCACCAAACAAAATGTTTCATATATTGTTCCTTATGTAATTATAAGACACTTTTGCTCTCAACCTTTATATATTTTTTATATAAAGTCTGTTCTGTTTCCTGCTACAATTAATACAGTTAGTTTGGCCTCCTCCCGGCCTGGCAGGAGACCAAACTCAGGAAGTTGGTGAGGGGCATGGGGAGGCACAGCTCTCGCATTCTTCAGTAATGTCACGCCTGCTGGGGAACGCCCACTTTCTCTTGCCGGGAGCTTACACAATGTGAGCAAGGGGAAAGGTATGATACACAGCTTTTTAAAGCTCAGAATTTTTTTTTTAAGGGTAGGAGGGGTGTTAGGAGTAGTTAGGGAATATAATCTGAGGTGGTTCAGAAAATATGGTTTGATGACAAGTGCTCTTTAACCTTACCTTCCGCCCCTCCCCCAGTGCCACTCGAATCAATCTCCCATTCTCTGGACTGGTCTTCTTCCTGCTTTTGGGGCCCGACACATGACATTGTGCTCAGCTAATCGCCGGCCCATCGGTATCCCGGCTCGGCCAGTGATGTATTAAGCCTGGACACAGTCTTCATCCTGGTGCCCTGGCCCAATAGATCACAGTGCTGCTCAGCTTATCACTGGAAAACCACTTTAAAGGCAGGGGATAAGATGTCTGATCGCAGGGGTCCCGCCGCCCTCCGAGACTTGACGTCACAACCACGCCCTCTCCATTCATGTCTATGGGAGGGGGCGTGACGGCTGTCACGCCCCCTCCCATAGACATGAATGGAGGGGGCGTAGCTGTGATGTCACGTCTCGGTGGCAATGCCTGTCACAGAATGCCAGGGGCTGCACCGAGATTGCGGGGGTCCCAATGGCGGGCCCCCTGCGATCAGACATCTTATACCTTATGCTTTAAATAGGGGATAAGACGTATAAGGCCCGAATACCCCCTTAAGTTACTTTGCTTTTTCATTCGTACCTAATGGTTGGATGATTTTCGTCCAAAAATTAAACATCTGCTTTATGTATATGCAGTATTTGCACTTTCAATATATTTTAATATAAACCAAGACTTTTAGTTTTACCACCCAATCGTTTTGCAGGCCATAGACTGTGGAATTCTTCAAAATGCAGAATCACTTGCCGGAAGAGGAGTTTGTGAATATTCCGGAGATAAGTTATATAGAGCACAGCCTAGACATCATATGTGATGACAGCTGCCGCCGGGCTTAGGGACAAATCAGGTCACACACATCGGATGTTGCTGCGGCAGTAACAGCTTTTCCCATTACAAAGATATAACTAAGTGGGCTACTTAATTACATGGTGCAACTTGTAGTAATATAAATTTGTATGTCATATACTGTAAACTAGAAAAAAATATATACACATGCACTGAGTTGATTAAAACCAGTGTATACAAAAGAATGAGAATTGTCGCCTGAGGTTTTAGCCTTTCATGACTGCGAGGGGGTTGTATAGGATAGCAGGATGCTCATTAGGGATCGACCGATATCGATTTTTTAGGGCCGATAACGATAATCTATGACCTTTCAGGCCGATAGCTGATAACTTATACCGATATTCCGGTATAAGTTATCGGCTATTTCCCCCAACCCCCCACCCGGCGCCGCAGAAGCCGCTGCAGATCAATGATTTAAAGCGGGCACTTTAAATCAATGAACTGCAGAGGCTTTTGCGGTGCCAGAGATCGCCGCCGCCACCCGCTTCTCTCCCTGTGCCTGTCCTGGGGTCCTCCTGAGTCCAACCACCGCTGCTGCCTCATTGCCTCCCCATCCCCGGTTTTATAATTACCTGTTCCAGGGGTCCGCGCTACTTCTGGCTCTGGCGGCGTCCTGAGCTGTCACTGTGCGCACTGACGGTGACGTCGCGTTGAAGACGTCACTCGTCATTGCGCAGCGCAGCAATACATTGCAGGAGCCAGAAGTAGCGTGGACCCCGGGCCCCGGGAACAGGTAATTATAAAACCGGGGATGGGGGAGGCAATGGGGCAGCGGCGGCAGCAGCGGTGGTCTCTGGCCGGGTAGGCGGGGAGCAGGGCATTATCGGCATATCGGCAAGGTAATTGCCGATACCGATAGTGTCCAAAATCGTGAATATCAGCCGATAATATCGGCCAAACTGATAATCGGTAGATCCCTAATGCTCATAGGGGTTATCCAGGCAATTGTCTATTTATACATATAGGGGGAGATTTATCAAAACCGGTCCAGAGAAAAAGTACACAGAACATCACACTGGCCCTACTAGCTTGTCTTCTTCTTGTGGTGGTGTACCGGCCAAACCCCCTCAATGCAAGTCTATGGGAGGGGGGGGGGGGGGGCGTGACGGCTGTGTGGGGCTGCCCTTTTTGAGACAAGTAACACTTTCCTCGAAAAGGTGGAAGGGAACAACTTATTGTTCAATGTATCAAGTGGGGGTAAACACTTCCCCTGTAAGGCCTTACTATCTCCCTATTAATTCCCTTCTTGGCGAGTGTTACTCACCCTAATAAGGGCGGCCCCACACAGGAACCTCTCCCTATTTCCACCTAAAAACCCTGGGAAATGGCAGTGTTTGTAGGGGGAAATAGGGAGAGGTTCCTGTGTGGGGCTCCCCTTTTTAGGACGAGTAACACTTTCCAAGAAGAGAATTAATAATGTGTGAGTAGGGCCTTAGAGGGGAAGTTTTTACCCCCACCGGTTACAATTGACCATACGTTGTTCCCTTCCACCTTTTAGAGGTCTTTGCATCACATCAATACTTGTGGTGTAGGTGGCACATGGTATTCTTTGCACACCTTTCCTTTTGTTTGATTTAAAAAAAATTTGGGTCCATATATTTTATCCTAAGAATATTATTAAAAGTTACGTTTTACGTAATGCATATCCTCAATACTTACTTGTGGTCTCATGCGGAGGATTGTCTGTAACTGAGGGGCAGCACCTTAAATATGTTTTGCACTATCCATATTTGAGAAGTGTTGGTGTAGCACCATGGTCAATCTACTCTCATGCATCAGGCATTGGTGGGTGGAAATCCTGGCTGATCAATGCCTGATTTATCTTCACAAAGGTCAGTCTCACCACATTTTTTGTGGACAGACGAGTTCGCCTTGGGGTGACTATGGCCCCCGCCGCACTAAACACCCACTCTGATGGCACACTATTGGCTGCGCAGGACAGCTTTTCCAAGGCAAACTCTGCTAGTTGCGGCCACAAATCAAGTTTGGCTGCCCAGAAGTCCTCCGGATCTTCAAGGTGTGTTAGCAGGGTCATGTCAAGGTATGCCACCACCTGCTGGTTCAGGTCCTGCTCCAGGTCTACCTGCTGCTGATGAGTTGCTTCACTATGCGGGTGAAGAAAGGTACTCATCAGTGACTGTAGACTCAGGCTGCTGCTGATGGAGCTGGTACTGCTCCTGCCACTCCACCCCTCCCCAGCATCCATGGCAGTGGAAGGTGAGCTCAGAGGGCCCCCCTAGTCAGACCAGCGAGAGGATGGACGATGGTGCAGATAGGCATCGGCCAACTGACTACGTAGGATGTCTCTGTAGTAGGTCAGTTTGTCCTCCCATGTTACCCATATTAGGATGTCTTGTAGACGGGGGGGGGGGGGGGGGGAACACTTCAGGAACCGCTTGACAACCAGATTGAACACGTGTGCCATCCAGGGCGCATGTCTCAGGCTTCATTGTCGCAGTGCAGACAAGATGTTCTTCCCGTTGTCAGTCACCATATTTCCCATTTCCAGTTTTCGTGGAGTAAGCCATGATTCGATTTCTTGATGAATGACTTTTAGCAGTTCCTCCCCTGTGTGACTCCGTTCGCCAAGGCAAACCATGTGAAGAGCAGCGTGACACGGTGGTGGATGAGGAGGTGGAGTCGCACACTGTCACAGGACCAACGGCCGGAGAGCGTGGAGGCGGAAGCGGCGTGACCTGTCCAAGTTGCTGTTGTGGCTGTGCAGGAACAATCATAATCACCCAGTGGGCAGTAAAGGACATGTATTGTCCTTGACTGTAGTTACAGCTCTACAGGTTGGTGCTGCCGTGCACTTTGGTACACACCGACAGACTCAAGGACTGGCTCACCTTCTGTTCAACAAAATTGTGCAGGGCTGGTACTGTCTTCTTCTCAAAGAAATTACGGCTTGGGACTCTCCACCTCGGCTCGGCACAAGCCATCAGTTCTCTGAAAGGTGCAGAGTCTACCACTTGAAAAGGGAGGGACTGCAGCACCAGCAACTTTGACAGGAGCACATTCAACTTCTGCGCCATTGGTTGAGTGGGCACATACTATTGTCTCTTGGACATGGCTTCGCCGATGGATTGCTGGCGGAATGACTTACTCAAAGTAGAAGGATCTGAAGCGACAGAAGATGGATGTGACACAGCTCCCTTCGTCTAAGGTGGTGGAGCTTTGGATGGCTGAAACAGGGAGTGGCATGCCACTGGGTGATGCAGCAGGCTGGACCACCACATCGAGCCACGGTCCTCCCAGGCCGCTTTATGGTGACGCTCCATATGTTGACGCAGGGCCGTGGTGCCGACATTGGCCATGCTTCACCTTCTGCCGACGCATCTTGCATGTGGGCAGGTTAACATCCTCCAGATGCTTTATGAAAAACTGCCACACCGCCGAGTAGCTGATTTCCCCCCCAACAGTCTGCACTGATTGACTGCTACTGCCGCCAACTCCAGGAACCCCTGTTCCACTACCTCCCGGGAAGGTAGGCTGCCGTGAAGCAGGTGGTCCACCCCGGGCACGTTTGGCTCCAGACTTTCCTCTTCTGCCACCATGCTGAATGCCAGCCATGCTACCACCTTGCTGGCTCAGCTGCTGCCTCACAGGCAACCTGCAACTCTCTTCTCCTGATGATGATGAAGCCCCTTCTTCACCCGGCTCCCAAGTGCGATCAGCTTCATCATCATTGAGTTGTGTCTGCACGTCACTGATCTTGATAGTAGAAAAAAATGAACTTTAACCAGGCGCTCGGGGATCCAAGGAGATCTCACAACCAAGTCATGGAGGTGAATATGAATTCAAGCTTTATTAGTATACAAAAACGCGTTTCGGGGTTAGCATACCCCTTCTTCAGATTGATAAATCTGTCATTTTTTTCTACTATCAAGTTCACCAACAGGATCTCCCTCTGGACCCATCCAGAAAACCTGCGGGCTTGCACGGATTCCTCCACTATCACCTCAGACTGAGGTTATATGCGTATATAATATACGCTCCAGGTGAGCGGCCATTCATCAGACCCCCTACTTGTCCCCACTCCATGTGGGGTTTGATTCAATATTTAGGGCAATGCACTAGGCGCCTCCTTGGGCCTTCTCTTTTTTCTTTGTTTACAGGTTGCACGTCACTGATGTCCTCCTCAGGTTCCTCAACAGTGTCTGCTTCAGGAGCCTGAACGCTTACAACACCACCTCCCACGCCACTCTCCTCATCATTACTTGCCCGCCTAGCGGAGGATGTCTCGTCCACTTTTTGGCTGGGCAGTAACTGCTGACTGTCCTCTAGTAGATCGTCCTCCCTAACTAGTGGAGCTGAACCCACAGCGTAAGATACTTCTATGGGGGAGGGAACCGCATAGGACAGAGGCAATGGGAGGACAGGGACTGCTCCCGGGCCATGCCAACTGAGGGTTGTGTCTGAGGAACCCACCAACTGTTGACTGGGGGTATCAGATGTCACTTGTGATGAAGTGGATGACCATGTTAACCTATCGATGACGGCAGATTGGTTGCTGGTCGAGACACGACCGCTAGTTGATCCTGGGAGCTCAGGCCTCTCACTGCGACTCCTGCTGCCATTCGCCCCTAGTCTGCTACGACCTCTGCCTGATGAATTAAGGCCTCTGCCACTCCTCTGGGCACGTCCTGGCACTTCTTTGCCTGACATACTAAGTGCGTATATGAGGGGAGTACAATACACTTAAAAAAATATTTGTCTACAACACCAACAGGTGTGTACTTTAGGCTGGCCTTTTACAGTATCTAGGCCTTTAAGACTTTAACACGATCAAAACAGTACACCACTTAGATGTACGTATGTGATATGCACTGTGATGACTCGCTCTTGCAAATAGGTGCAGTTGCAGTATAGAGGCAAGGAGACAGTGTTTTCCAAATCAAATTTCAGTGTTTTATTTACACACGGCAAACAGTCTTAAAAAGTAGAACAAAGGAAAACGTAACAAAAGTCCACCTGTAATCCTTAGGTGTTTGTTCACACCTGAGTTCATGCCGTGCAGGGTCAAGCAAGTATTTTCCAGGCCTCCAGCTAGGCTGTCCAGAAGCTTCCACTCTTGGAGCTACCACAGAGAAGAACTCCACTCTCAGCTCTCTCCAGCAATGTGAGCTGCAACTAGCAAACTCCCCCTCAGCTGGTGAAGCAACCTAGCTTTAAGGCCAAAAAAAGCCGTCCTCGATTGTGGGGAACGACCCCCACCCTGCACATGGTGATTCCCGTAAGAGCTGTCCCGGATTGGCCTTCCAGCCATACTACGGCCACAGTATCAGCCTGCATCGCAGCATAGATACTGGAAAATTACTGGCTCTTACCTCACCAAGGCCAGGAACCTTGGTGACACATACCGTCCATCAACGACCATACCTTTCACCTTCTCACAGCACTTATGAGGCGAGGACAATGCGCCCCACTACGTTTAAAACAGTATTTGTCTACAACACCAGCAGATGTGTACTTTTGCCTGGCCTTTCACAGTATCTAGGCCCTTAAGACTTCAACAGGAACAAAATAGTACACCACTTAGATGTACGTATGTGGTGTGCACTTATGAGGGGAGGTCAATGTGCTCTACTATGCTTAAAACAGTATTTGTCTACAACACCAGCAGGTGTGTACTTTTGCCTGGCCTTTCACAGTATCTGGGCCCTTAAGACTTTAACAGGAACAAAATAGTACACCACTTAGATGTACGTATGTGGTATGCACTTATGAGGGGAGGCGCTCCACTACGCTTAAAACAGTATTTGTGTACAACACTAGCAGGTGTGTACTTTTGCCTGGCCTTTCACAGTATCTAGGCCCTTAAGACTTTAACAGGAACAAAATAGTACACCACTTAGATGTACGTATATGGTATGCACTTATGAGGGGAGGACAATGTGCTCCATTACGCTTAAAACAGTATTTGTCTACAACACCAGCAGTACACACCAGTGCTGCAGCACACAGTTGCTGTGTACTACACCCAAAATTGCACTCTCTCTCTCAATCTCACTCCCTTCCCAATCAGTGCTTCTAGGCGGGATTTGGGCTTGAGGTGAATCGCTGCTGTAAAAAAGCTTTTCTGTGCAACACACACTGCTCTCTGTCCCTCTCTGCAATAGAACGCTGATGTGACCGGGAGGTGAATCGCTGCTGTAAAAATGGTTTTCTGTTAAACACACACTGCTCTCTATCCCCCTCTCTCTGTTTTAAATTAGAGGGACAAAGGTTTAAAAGTAATATCAGGAAGTATTACTTTACTGAGAGAGTAGTGGATGCATGGAATAGCCTTCCTGCAGAAGTGGTCGCTGCAAATACAGTGAAGGAGTTGAAACCTGCATGGGATAAGCATAAGGCTATCCTTCATATAAGATAGGGCCCGGGACTATTCATAGGATTCAGATTATTGGGCAGACTAGATGGGCCAAATGGTTCTTATCTGTCGACACATTCTATGTTTCTCTGCAATAAAAGGCTGAAGTGACTGGCCGCAAGATGGCTGTCGATTATATAGGGCTTTGACATCACAGGGGCGGCTGGCTGCATGCTGCATGTGATTCAGGGTCATCCCGCCTACCCACCTTCCCAGGATTCCTTGCCCCATGTCCTCTCATGTGGATCCACCATTTTAGATGCCCTGGAGCCTGGACGGTGAATGAAGCGATCGAATCGTGGAGATATTTGCATTCGTAGGAAATCCAATTTTTCCTGAAATTCCTAAAAAATTTGGATTCGTCAGATTCGATTCGCTCATCCCTAATATTAATTAAAGCTATATTTCAAACCTTCCTGTTAGTGGATTATTAAATTTGCGAATCAGTAAAGCCATGCTCAGATGGCGCGATTTCCATGCAAAATACTGCAGAAGAATGCCAAACTTTAATGCCAATAGACTTTAATGGGATTCCGCTCTTCCATTCGCTCAGCGGAATTTCCACGGCGGCAATCCTGCTGCGGAAATTCCGCATACTGCAAACTTTAAAGACCAGTCTTTAATTTTGCCAAATTCCCTAATGGAATCAATTTGAAGTCAATGGGGCTTAAAATTTTTAGTGGAATTCTGTGTTTTGGGAACACAGAATTCTGCTAAAATTCGGCTGCAATTCCGTTTAGCAACTTTTGCTATGTCTTAACATAGCCTAATGGGTACTTCTTTGTCATTTTCTTGGCCCTATTACACTGGACGATGACGATCAGTTCAGCTGATGATCCTCCCCATGCATAATAGGGCCTTTTAAAGGGGTACTCCGCTTGAATTTAATTTTTTTTTAAATCAACTTGTGCCAGAAAGTTGAACAGATTTGTAAATTACTTCTATTTAGGGATAAGGGATAATATGCCTGATCGCGGGGGTACGCCGCTGGGCACCCCTGTGATCTTTCACGCAGCACCCCGTTACCATCAGCCCCCGGAGCATGTTTGCTCCGGGTCTGATGACTAGCGATCACGGGGCCGGAGACCCCAGCGATCAGGCATCTTATCCCCTGTCCAAAGATAACATGCCTTAGCGCCGGAGTATCCCTTTAATGGTGATATTGGTCTGTGTACAGTGGTATTTGCAAATATCACAAATCATATAAAAAGTTGGTGTTTGAAAGAATCCACAACACTGGATAAAGTGCACACAGGAGAAAGGTGCTTCTGTGGTATAACTCATATCATACAGTGGTCCCTCAACATACGATGGAAATTCGTTCCAAACGACCCATCGTTTGTCGAATCCATCGTATGTTGAGGGATCCATGCAATGTAAAGTATATGAAGCTGTACTCACCTGTCCCCGCCGCTCCGGACCAGGTCCTAACCGCTCCCGATGCTGTCCCAGGGGCTCCCGATGCTGTCCTGCTGCTCCGGTGTCTTCTTCGCGATCCTCCGGCTTCTTCTGCATCTTCTGCAGGGTCCGGGCCTTGCTTTCTGGTGATGTTATTGCGTTGCGGCGTCAGCACGGCGTGCGTAGTGACGTAATAATGATGCGGGAAAGCGAGGCCCGGACCCTGGACAAGATGCAGAAGACGCCGGAGGATCACGAAGTGGACCCACAGCATCGGGGATAGTTAAGTGAACCTGCCCAGGATGCTTAAACTGCTATCCGACAGCAGCTTAAGCATTTTGCGCTGTCGGATAGCAGTTAATGCGATGGCCCCAACATATAAAAGCATCGTATGTTGATGCTGACATCGACATGCGATGGCCTCTGAGAGGCCATCGTATGTCGATTTTATCATATGTCGGGGCCATCGAATGTCGGGGGGTTACTGTATTTGTGTGTGGGAATGAGCTATGCTATGACCGTCCAGCTATGGCTCTTTCCTAGCTCTATAGGGGTAACATATAAACTACTCCCCAATCTGGACAGGTGCAAGTGCAAAAATCATCTAAACCAGCTCTATTGTCCCACAGCACTTCATAAACACGACCCGGAGGGGTGCAGCGCCATTATTGATATGGGTAAGAATTATTTATTTATGAAATGCAATTTCCTGGGCTTGCCTCGGGCGCAAAAAAGTGCAAGCTACAGCTCTGAGGCTCCTTATGATGTTGCTTTACATGTCTTTTCATAATCTAGTTAAGAGGTTTTTTTTTTTTTGGTGATTCCAGTATGTGTTTTATATTCTACATAAACCCCTCCGACTATCTTCCGCCAGTATTTTCCTTCTGAAGAGCAGATATCAAGAGCGGCTGGAAAGATCGGAAATAACTTTCACATCTTCTTGTCTCCTCTGCCATGAACGCGGTGTGAATCGATTATATAGCCATGAAGGAGTAATGTAATCTCCTCTTTGTCAGCCGTATTGACTTACTCTAGGCAACAAATTATTTTAATTGTTGGGATAAGGCAGGGAAGTTGTGACTAGGTCTGTCTCGCCTCACCGACATTACTCTGGCTGGGGGTGGAAATTGGCCCCTACATGCAGGGAGGTGTTAAACTTTTGGATCTTTTAATCATTTTGTTCATGTTGCAGAATATCATCTTATAAATCACTGTATAGGTGTTCAGTATATTAGTGTACAAGTCAACACTGTACACCAAAATGATAGTACACTAACAACACAATGCATAAAAAAAAAATTAAAAAAAATCTTTATTGACCATATACAGTGGTCCCTCAACATACGATGGTAATTCGTTCCAAACGAGCCATCGTTTGTTGAATCCATCGTATGTTGAGGGATTCGTGCAATGTAAAGTATAGGAAGCTGTACTCACCTGTCCCCGCCGCTCCCGATGGTGATCCCGGGCCTCCGCTGGGCTCTCCGCTGTCTTCTCCGGTCCTCTGCTGTCTTCTCCGGTCCTCCGCTGTCTTCTCCGGTCCTCTGCTGTCTTCTTCGGTCCTCCGCTGTCTTCTCCGGTCCTCCGCTGTCTTCTCCGGTCCTCTGCTGTCTTCTCCGGTCCTCCGCTGTCTTCTCCGGCCCTCTGCTGTCTTCTCCGGTCCTCCGCTGTCTTCTCCGGTCCTCTTCTGTCTTCCGCAAGGCCTTACTGGGCCTGCGTAGCGACGTCATTACGCCGCTGCGTACGCCATTCCTCTCAGAGTCCATCGCATGTTGAAGGCAGCAGCAACATACGATGCTTTTGTATGTCGGGGCCATCGCATAAACGGCTATCCGGCAGCGCAGACTGCTTCAGCTACCGCTGGATAGCCGTTTAAGGTGCCCCATGTGGTCCAGTGATGGTCACTCACCTGTCCCCGACGCTCCGGACCGTCCTCTTCAGGATCCCCTGCATCGCCATCGCTCTCCTTCGTCGTCATCACATCGTCGCGCACGCCATCCCGTCATCCAAGAGGAGCGGCGTGCGCAGCGATGTGATGACGGCGATGAAGAGTGACCATCCCAGGCAGCAGAGATGGTCCAGAGCAGCGGGGACACCCCAGAGACACGGTGACAGTGATGGAGGGCGACATCCAGTGCAGCGGTGACGGTCCGGAGCGTCGGGGACAGGTGAGTATAACTTCCTATTCTTTTCATTGCATGGATCCCTCAACATACGATGGTTTCAACTAACAATGGTTCATTTGGAACGAATTACCATCGTATGTTGCCGGACCACTGTAGATATAAAAAAATGACAGACATGTATCAGGGGTGGACACACAATTCACGGGGCCGGCCGGGCAATTAAGACTTATGGGGCCCCCCGTGCGCTCACCCATGTGTAAGCCACACGAATATAGTTGAACACAGGAGTACCCCTTAAATAGTCATAAGTCTTTGAATTTTCTACCTACAGACCCATATAAGGCTCGTTTTTTGCTCAACCAAATAAACTTTGTAACGACTTCACTACACAGTGCACTTTATGGATACAATTATATGTTCTTTTTATTCTGTAGGTCCATATGATTACGACACCCAATTTATATAAATTTTGTTTTATTTTTCTACTTTTAATGTTTTTAAAATTGTCCTCCTCTGACCCTTATAACACTTTTATTTTTCCGTAAACAGTGATGTATAGGGGCTCATTTTTAGCATTGTGATTCCAATCAGCTGAGAGGATGGGTTAAGGTCCCTTACCTCGCTACATGCTGTTTAATTGGTGCTAATTCAGTGCAGGAGGTCATGACAACCTGCATTAATGGTGCGCCGATAACACTGATCATTGTCGTGCCATTCAGTGAATGCAGTCTAAATATTGCATGTTATATTCTCCTATGCGGACTAAAAATAGTAGATAAAATGTTTAAAAAATGTTAATAAATGTATACATTTCCCAATTTTTTAAATAAAATTATGTTAACAATAAGAAAAAACATATGTGGTATATGCGTGCATAAGTGTCCGAACTATTAAAATATAATGTTACTTAAACAGCTCGGTCAATGGCGTAAACATAAAAAATAACAAAATCAGATCTGTCTATTTTTGGTCACTTCATATACCAGAAAAAAATGACAATAAAGTGATAAAAAAAAGTCCCATCAAAACAAAATGGAACCGATAAAAACAACAGATCACAGCGCAAAAAATGACCCTCACACATCCCCGTATACGGAAAAATAAAAAGTTATAGGGATCAGAAAAGGACAAATATAAGAATACTGATGTTCATACAAAAAGTTATAATTTTTTGAAAGTAGTAAACCCTTTACAAAGTGGGTATCATTTTAATGGCATGGACCTAGAAAATAAAGGTAATGTGTCATTTTTAGCAAAGTGCACTGTGTGGAAATGGAATCCCCCACCAAAAAAATTGCCATTTTTTTTTTTCAATTTTGCCCCACAAATATTATTTTTGATCCACTGTAGATTTGATGGAGTTCGGGTACAAGGGGGTTAAATGTGGCAATTGGGCTAAGGGTACAGGGATAGGGTCTCCCAGGGAATAGGGGTTATTATCACAGGTTTTGGGTCAGTTGGTGATAGAGAGGAGGACAGGAGGTATACAGGGAGGGGAAGTTGTAGGGTAGTTCCACTAGGTGAGGGGGGACAATAACATAGGGGCAGCCAGATATCTCTTTCAGGCCCAGCACGCCATCCTCCACTTCCGGCAGCAGGGACACGACAGAAACTTGCTGATCAGGATCCCCAGGCTCTTTATATGGCGACAGCAACACAAAGACCGTGAAGGAGCCTCTGATAACCTGCTCCATGCAGCAGGTGTCACTAACAGAACAGGCCTCTCTCTCCCAAAACAGCGGATGCCAGGGAGCGTCTGAGCAGAGGTGCCTGCGCGCGGCACATTTGCGCCCTTTAAGTGACAGTGGCATAATATACCACTGACTAAAGTTCAAAAATATTAAAGTGCTGCCGGCGCCAGGCCCCCGTCTCAGGCCCAGACCCTCGGGCAGTGCCCGAGGGCCCAACCTGTCAGTCGCCCCTATCATGTATTTAATGGCAGGAGTACACATAGTGGACAATGGACATCAAACTGAATACAAAACAGATAGTAAGGCCATGTTCACGCTGAGTAATTCAAGAGTTATTCACGGCGAAAAATTTACGGGCGGAAAAAATTATTTTATTTTTGCGCGCAATTTGCGCGGAATTGCGCGCGTAAATGGGGGAGAAAGAAGTGAAGGGTTTTTGAGCCATTTCCACGCGAATTGCGCGAATTCCGCGCACAAACTATGTCGGGCGGAATCTTTTTTTTTACCATTGATTTCTGCTAGTGGATTCCGCTCATGCTCATTCTTCAAGCGGAACGGAATTCAGCATCGGAATCCCGCTAGCAGAATTTCTGCAGTGTGAACAGGACAGCGGAAAAAACATTAAAGTCAATGGGCAGAGGAGATGTGAATTAATTTGGAGCGGAGAATTCAAGAGGAATTACTTGAGTAAATTCCTCTTGAATTACTCCGTGTGAACGAGCCCTAATGCAGCAATAACAAACTGAAGTTACACAAATAAAGCAAAAATTCAACACTGCAGAATAAAAAGACAACATGCACTGCATAAATAATAATAATAACCAGTTTGAAAACACATGTATAGAACATGAATGTTACCATGTGGAGGCCAGATCGTGCATACCTACCCCAACACGCGTTTAGCTATTGGTTTCTTTTGTTCATGTTGCATAATATCATCTTATTTGTTTATAGGACTCATTTTGAGAGGATTTTACTCCTTCAGATTTCTTTCACACACACACACACACACACACACACACACAACAAACACACACACACACAACAAACACACACACACACACACACATATATATGTAATACCAAGAAAGACAAAAACAGGTGTCCTGCACTCACCGCTTCAGTTCTGATTACACGGCTCCCATCGCGGGCTGCTCCTCCGGAACCGGGGCTGGCGGACGCGTGGGGCGCTCAGAGGCGACTGCCGGCGATTTCGCGCACAGGTATGCGCTTCTTCCGGGCTGAAGAAACGCATACCTGTGCGTGAAACTGCCGGCAGTCGCCTCTGAGCGCTCCACGCATCCGCCAGCCCTGGTTCCCGGAGGAGCAGCCCGAGATGGGAGCTGTATAATCATAACTGAAGCGGTGAGTGCAGGACACCTGTTTTTGTCTTTCTTGGTATTACTTCATTGCTGTATATTTGTCCTAGCACCACCGCATCTGAAGCTTCTGGTTACTGCCCGAATATCGTCATTGTCCATCTCGAAGTGCTGCGTTGATAAGGTATCGTGCCACTGGTGTTTTTCTTATTTGGATATATACATATATCTATCTATCTAGCAACAGGAGAATACAGCAGCACACTGCTAGCACAAAGATATAGATGAAACATGAGTATATAGATAGAACATGAAAAGCTATACAGCTGTAGTGCAATAAATGAAAATGTGAAACTATGAAATTATGAGGTACTTAGCTTGTGAATTTGGCGGCCAAATAGCGTAGACCGTCCCACCACGGTAAGGTGACCTCATTCTGGGATGGACCCCACACTATGAATATGCCTCTGTGTGAACAGTTCAACAGGCATTGCAGTTCAACAGGCATTGGGATGGTCCACGCTATTTGGCGCCAAATTCGCAAGCTAAGTACCTCATAATTTCATAGTTTCATATTTTCATTTATTGCACTACAGCTATATAGCTTTTCGTGTTCTATCTATATACTCATGTTTTATCTATATACTCATGTTTTATCTATATCTTTGTGCTAGCAGTGTGCTGTTGTATTCTCCTGTTGCTGTATATTTAGCCCAGCAGCCTGCACCTGTGAGCCAGGTCTATACAAAAGTTTGGAATCAAATAGTGCTGGCCAACTTATTATTTGGGTCTATTTATCTATCTATCTATCTATCTATCTATCTATCTATATATATATATTCAAAAACAATGCAGCACTACTTCACCATTAGATGCCCGGTGCCAGTGCCCCGACTCGATCAAAGTCCATGTAATAGAAAACAATGGCGCAGCACTCCAAAATTGCAAAAAAGTGTAAAAATGTATTCCTTCATGTCAAAATTCAAAGCGACGTTTCAGCTCCCCACTGGAGCTTTTTTCAAGCATTGAAAGCATCTATACATTGAAAGCATGCTTGAAAAAAGCTCCAGTGGGGAGCTGAAACGTCGCTTTGAATTTTGACATGAAGGAATACATTTTTACACTTTTTTGCAATTTTGGAGTGCTGCGCCATTGTTATATATATATATATATATATATATATATATATATATATATATACATAGTAGCAAATAGGCAGCAGCAACTCCATAAAGTGCAAAAAGTGGATTTTATTCATACAACGCGAGGCCTCACGTTGTGTTAATAAAATCCACTTTTTGCACTTTACGGAGTTGCTGCTGCCTATTTGCTACTATTTTATGGATCCCTGAACCTGGGCTCTATGCTGACGGCACCCGTGCACTTTATATTGGGGATGTGCTGCTCTCCTTCTGCTTTTATATATATACATATATATATAGTGGGATATTGCTATTTATGCATGCTCAGCCGACAACCGTTTCTTCTGACCCAGCCTTCGCTTTGCCTAACATGCATATGTTCTCAATAGGAAGAAGAGAATGAGCCACTGCCAGACACCTCTCTTAGAAAAACAAAGGATTGGATTGGGCACATTGAAATCCACCATGCCCAATCATTCTTTCATTTGACATCAGCTGTCGAGGGAGATTCAAGACACTGCATGCACATTGGATGATATACTAGTTTGACTGATGTTCATCTTGTTACGCCGAGCGCTCCGGGTTCCCGCTCCTCCCCGGAGCGCTCGCTTCTCCCCCTCCGCTGCAGCGCTCCGGTCACGTCCTCTGACCCGGGGCGCTGCGATCCTGCTGTCAGCCGGGATGCGATTCGCGATGCGGGTGGCGCCCGCTCGCGATGCGCACCCCGGCTCCCCTACCTGACTCGCTCCCCGTCTGTTCTGTCCCGGCGCGCGCGGCCCCGCTCCCTAGGGCGCGCGCGCGCCGGGTCTCTGCGATTTAAAGGGCCACTGCGCCGCTGATTGGCGCAGTGGTTCCAATTAGGGTTATCACCTGTGCACTTCCCTATATTACCTCACTTCCCTTGCACTCCCTTGCCGGATCTTGTTGCCTTAGTGCCAGTGAAAGCGTTCCTTGTGTGTCCCTTGCCAGTGTTTCCAGACCTTCTGCCGTTGCCCCTGACTACGATCCTTGCTGCCTGCCCCGACCTTCTGCTACGTCCGACCTTGCTTCTGCCTACTCCCTTGTACCGCGCCTATCTTCAGCAGCCAGAGAGGTGAGCCGTTGCTAGTGGATACGACCTGGTCACTACCGCCGCAGCAAGACCATCCCGCTTTGCGGCGGGCTCTGGTGAAAACCAGTAGTGACTTAGAACCGGTCCACTAGCACGGTCCACGCCAATCCCTCTCTGGCACAGAGGGTCCACTACCTGCCAGCCGGCATCGTGACAGTAGATCCGGCCATGGATCCCGCTGAAGTTCCTCTGCCTGTTGTCGCTGACCTCACCACGGTGGTCGCCCAGCAGTCACAACAGATTGCGCAACAAGGCCAACAGCTGTCTCAACTGACCGTTATGCTACAACAGTTGCTACCACAGCTTCAGCAGTCATCTCCTCCGCCAGCTCCTGCACCTCCTCCGCAGCGAGTGGCCGCTCCTGGGATACGCTTATCCTTGCCGGATAAATTTGATGGGAACTCTAAGTTTTGCCGTGGCTTCCTTTCCCAATGTTCCCTACATCTGGAGATGATGTCGGACCTGTTTCCCACTGAAAGGTCTAAGGTGGCTTTCGTAGTCAGTCTTCTGTCCGGAAAAGCCCTGTCATGGGCCACACCGCTCTGGGACCGCAATGACCCCGTCACTGCCTCTGTACACTCCTTCTTCTCGGAAATCCGAAGTGTCTTTGAGGAACCTGCCCGAGCCTCTTCTGCTGAGACTGCCCTGTTGAACCTGGTCCAGGGTAATTCTTCCGTTGGCGAGTATGCCGTACAATTCCGTACACTTGCTTCAGAATTGTCCTGGAATAATGAGGCCCTCTGCGCGACCTTCAAAAAAGGCCTATCCAGCAACATTAAAGATGTTCTGGCCGCACGAGAAATTCCTGCTAATCTACATGAACTTATTCACCTAGCCACTCGCATTGACATGCGTTTTTCTGAAAGGCGTCAGGAACTCCGTCAAGATATGGACTCTGTTCGCACGAGGCGTTTCGTCTCCTCGGCTCCTCTCTCCTCTGGTACCCTGCAATCTGTTCCTGTGCCTCCCGCCGTGGAGGCTATGCAGGTCGACCGGTCTCGCCTGACACCTCATGAGAGGACACGACGCCGTATGGAGAACCTCTGCCTGTACTGTGCTAGTACCGAACACTTCCTGAGGGATTGTCCTATCCGTCCTCCCCGCCTGGAAAGACGTACGCTGACTCCGCACAAAGGTGAGACAGTCCTTGATGTCTACTCTGCTTCTCCACGTCTTACTGTGCCTGTGCGGATGTCTGCCTCTGCCTTCTCCTTCTCTACAGTGGCCTTCTTGGACTCTGGATCTGCAGGAAATTTTATTTTGGCCTCTCTCGTCAACAGGTTCAACATCCCAGTGACCAGTCTCGCCAGACCCCTCTACATCAATTGTGTAAATAATGAAAGATTGGACTGTGCCATACGTTTCCGCACGGAGCCCCTTCTTATGAGTATCGGATCTCATCATGAGAGGATTGAACTTTTGGTCCTCCCCAATTGCACCTCGGAGATTCTCCTTGGACTTCCCTGGCTTCAACTTCATTCCCCAACCCTGGATTGGTCCACTGGGGAGATCAAGAGTTGGGGGTCCTCTTGTTCCAAGAACTGTCTAAAACCGGTTCCCAGTAACCCTTGCCGTAACTCTGTGGTTCCTCCAGTAACCGGTCTCCCTAAGGCCTATATGGACTTCGCGGATGTTTTCTGCAAAAAACAAGCTGAGACTCTACCTCCTCACAGGCCTTATGATTGCCCTATCGACCTCCTCCCGGGTACTACTCCACCCCGGGGCAGAATTTATCCTCTCTCTGCCCCAGAGACTCTTGCCATGTCCGAATACGTCCAGGAGAATCTAAAAAAGGGCTTTATCCGAAAATCCTCCTCTCCTGCCGGAGCCGGATTTTTCTTTGTGTCCAAAAAAGATGGCTCCCTACGTCCTTGCATTGACTACCGCGGTCTTAATAAAATCACGGTTAAGAACCGCTACCCCTTACCCCTCATCTCTGAACTCTTTGATCGCCTCCAAGGTGCCCACATCTTCACTAAATTGGACTTAAGAGGCGCCTATAACCTCATCCGCATCAGAGAGGGGGACGAGTGGAAAACGGCATTTAACACCAGAGATGGACACTTTGAGTATTTGGTCATGCCCTTTGGACTGTGCAATGCCCCTGCCGTCTTCCAAGACTTTGTCAATGAAATTTTTCGTGATCTGTTATACTCCTGTGTTGTGGTATATCTGGACGATATCCTAATTTTTTCTGCCAATCTAGAAGAACACCGCCAGCATGTCCGTATGGTTCTTCAGAGACTTCGTGACAACCAACTCTATGCCAAAATTGAGAAATGTCTGTTTGAATGCCAATCTCTTCCTTTTCTAGGATATTTGGTCTCTGGCCAGGGTCTACAGATGGATCCAGACAAACTCTCTGCCGTCTTAAATTGGCCACGCCCCTCCGGACTCCGTGCTATCCAACGCTTTTTGGGGTTCGCCAATTATTACAGGCAATTTATTCCACATTTTTCTACCATTGTGGCTCCTATCGTGGCTTTAACCAAGAAAAATGCTGATCCCAAGTCTTGGCCTCCTCAAGCAGAGGACTCCTTTAAACGACTCAAGTCTGCCTTTTCTTCGGCTCCCGTGCTCTCCAGACCTGACCCTTCCAAACCCTTCCTATTGGAGGTTGATGCCTCCTCAGTAGGAGCTGGAGCTGTTCTTCTACAAAAAAATTCTTCCGGGCATGCTGTCACTTGTGGTTTTTTCTCTAGGACCTTCTCTCCAGCGGAGAGGAACTACTCCATCGGGGATCGAGAGCTTCTAGCCATTAAATTAGCACTTGAGGAATGGAGGCATCTGCTGGAGGGATCAAGATTTCCTGTTATTATCTACACCGACCACAAGAACCTCTCCTACCTCCAGTCGGCCCAACGGCTGAATCCTCGCCAGGCCCGGTGGTCTCTGTTCTTTGCCCGATTTAATTTTGAGATTCACTTTCGTCCTGCCGATAAGAACATTAGGGCCGATGCTCTCTCTCGTTCCTCGGATGCCTCAGAAGTTGATCTCCCTCCGCAACACATCATTCCACCTGACTGCCTGATCTCCACTTCTCCTGCCTCCATCAGGCAGACTCCTCCAGGAAAGACCTTTGTTTCTCCACGCCAACGCCTCGGAATCCTCAAATGGGGTCACTCCTCCCATCTCGCAGGTCATGCGGGCATCAAGAAATCTGTGCAACTCATCTCCCGCTTCTATTGGTGGCCGACTCTGGAGACGGATGTTGGGGACTTTGTGCGAGCCTGCACTATCTGTGCCCGGGATAAGACTCCTCGCCAGAAGCCCGCTGGTTTTCTTCATCCTCTGCCTGTCCCCGAACAGCCTTGGTCTCTGATTGGTATGGATTTTATTACTGATTTACCCCCTTCCCGTGGCAACACCGTTATTTGGGTGGTCGTTGATCGATTCTCCAAAATGGCACATTTCATCCCTCTTCCTGGTCTTCCTTCTGCGCCTCAGTTGGCTAAACAATTTTTTGTACACATTTTTCGTCTTCACGGGTTGCCTACGCAGATTGTCTCGGATAGAGGGGTCCAATTCGTGTCTAAATTCTGGAGAGCTCTCTGTAAACAACTCAAGATTAAATTAAATTTTTCCTCTGCATATCATCCCCAGTCCAATGGACAAGTAGAAAGAATTAACCAGATCCTGGGTGATTATTTGCGACATTTTGTTTCCTCCCGCCAGGATGACTGGGCAGATCTCCTTCCATGGGCCGAATTCTCGTATAACTTCAGGGTCTCTGAATCTTCCTCCAAATCCCCATTTTTCGTGGTGTACGGCCGTCACCCTCTTCCCCCCCTCCCTACCCCTTTGCCCTCTGGTCTGCCCGCTGTGGATGAAATTTCTCGTGACCTTTCCATTATATGGAGAGAGACCCAAAATTCTCTCTTACAGGCTTCTTCACGCATGAAGAGATTCGCGGATAAGAAAAGAAGAGCTCCCCCCGTTTTTTCCCCTGGAGACAAGGTATGGCTCTCCGCTAAATATGTCCGCTTCCGTGTCCCTAGCTACAAGTTGGGACCACGCTATCTTGGTCCTTTCAAAATCTTGTGTCAAATTAATCCTGTCTCTTATAAACTTCTTCTTCCTCCTTCTCTTCGTATCCCTAATGCCTTTCACGTCTCTCTTCTCAAACCACTCATCTTCAACCGTTTTTCTCCCAAATCTGTTCCTCCCACTCCTGTTTCCGGCTCCTCGGACGTCTTCTCGGTCAAGGAGATTTTGGCTGCCAAAAAGGTCAGAGGGAAAAATTTTTTTTTAGTAGACTGGGAGGGTTGTGGTCCTGAAGAGAGATCCTGGGAACCTGAGGACAACATCCTTGACAAAAGTCTGCTCCTCAGGTTCTCAGGCTCCAAGAAGAGGGGGAGACCCAAGGGGGGGGGTACTGTTACGCCGAGCGCTCCGGGTTCCCGCTCCTCCCCGGAGCGCTCGCTTCTCCCCCTCCGCTGCAGCGCTCCGGTCACGTCCTCTGACCCGGGGCGCTGCGATCCTGCTGTCAGCCGGGATGCGATTCGCGATGCGGGTGGCGCCCGCTCGCGATGCGCACCCCGGCTCCCCTACCTGACTCGCTCCCCGTCTGTTCTGTCCCGGCGCGCGCGGCCCCGCTCCCTAGGGCGCGCGCGCGCCGGGTCTCTGCGATTTAAAGGGCCACTGCGCCGCTGATTGGCGCAGTGGTTCCAATTAGGGTTATCACCTGTGCACTTCCCTATATTACCTCACTTCCCTTGCACTCCCTTGCCGGATCTTGTTGCCTTAGTGCCAGTGAAAGCGTTCCTTGTGTGTCCCTTGCCAGTGTTTCCAGACCTTCTGCCGTTGCCCCTGACTACGATCCTTGCTGCCTGCCCCGACCTTCTGCTACGTCCGACCTTGCTTCTGCCTACTCCCTTGTACCGCGCCTATCTTCAGCAGCCAGAGAGGTGAGCCGTTGCTAGTGGATACGACCTGGTCACTACCGCCGCAGCAAGACCATCCCGCTTTGCGGCGGGCTCTGGTGAAAACCAGTAGTGACTTAGAACCGGTCCACTAGCACGGTCCACGCCAATCCCTCTCTGGCACAGAGGGTCCACTACCTGCCAGCCGGCATCGTGACACATCTAATGTTTATTTCTACCTTAAAGGCCCTTTTACAGGGGATAATGATCAGGTGAATGATTGTTTCTGGTTCCTGATAATCTGACATGTAAAAGAGAAAGCAATCAGCCAACGGATGAACAAATGGTCTGTCAAACTGCACAAGGATAAGTGCGGCCCTGAAATGACTCACCCCCTCTGTCCCTGCCTTTTATTGGCCCACCTCCTTAATAAGGTGGCCCCAAGCACGATGTGGGTCTCTAAGATAGTAAGGTGCAGGTCACAGTAAAGAAAAAGTAACAAACAAGCAGTACTTGAAAAGTACCTGTCACCAAATAAACTTTTCTAAACTAACTCAGGCTATGTTCCCTAACTATTCCTAACACTCCTCCCACCCTTAAAAAATGTCAGAGCTTTAAACAGCTGTGTATCATACCGTTATTCTTGCTCACATAGTGCAAGCTCCCAGCAGGAGAAAGTGGCGTTTCCCAGCAGGCATTACATCGCTGAAGCCTGCTGGGGGACCACTTCCGCCCTCACATCGTTGCAGTGCTGTGATGAATAGAAGACCTCAATGAAGCTCTATGCATGTTTCAGTTGGGCACTTTACAGCCTTTAGTAAGTCTCTGTGCAGCTGTCAATCGAGCTCAGTGCAGAGAAACACTTCCTGAGTTTAATCTCCTGCCAGGACGGTAGGAGACCAAACTCACTGTATTAATTGTGGCATACAACAGAACAGAGCCACTTAGTGGCCGTTGTTTCTATTACATTTTAAACATATTTATGTTGATAATTTTAAAAGCAAGTGAATGGGAAAGTGTCTGCTAATTCCACAAGGAACACTATATTAAAAGGTTTATCTGGTGACAGGTACTCGTTAAGTCAGGGAACAGGTCAGGGCACAAAAGAGTCAACGAACAACAGCAAAGAGGCAGACAGGGGAAGTACATACAAACATATAGTCAGAGTCCAACAAGCTAAGTCGGTAACGGAGAGAGAGTTGCAGTTCAGTTACAGTAAGCAATAGGAAAGTCAGAGAACAAGACAAGAAAATATATAGCTACACAGAAAAAAGTGAATACTAGAGCGAAGAATACACGGAAGAATCCTTTATCTTGTGCAAGTATTTGGAAGCAGAGAGCTCATATAGACCAGCTCAGGAGGGTGTGGTTGCTAAGGCCAGACGCGATTGGCTGACTGTTTACTCCTCCGGATTGGCCCAGGCATCGTCATTGCAACGGGCTATTCTACAGCTGATCGGAAGGGGCTGGACCTGCTGTTAGAGCTAGAAAGAGATACATGCTTATTCATCGACTGATCTTATCTATAGCTGAGCCAATAAAATCATTGAGATTGTCCTGTGTAAACAGGATGTATGGCCAATAATGGGCCTCATGAATTATCTACTGATCGATCAAACAGCTTGGCCGCATTGGGCATTGTGAAGGCTCAGTAAACAAGCGCTGATTACCAAGGTAGGTGGTTGTGTT